>NC_057734.1:19864429-19887376 GCF_004010195.1 Chiloscyllium plagiosum
GTGTTCTTGTACACTAGTCAATGAAGGTAAGCATGCAGGTACAGCAGGTAGTGAAGAAGGCTAATAGCATGCTGGCCTTCATAACAAGAGGGATTGAGTATAGAAGCAAGGAGGTTCTTTTGCAGCTGTACAGGGCCCTGGTGAGACTACACCTGGAGTATTGTGTGCAGTTCTGGTCTCCAAATTTGAGGAAAGACATTCTGGCTATTGAGGGAGTGCAGCGTAGGTTCATAACGTCAATTCCTGGAATGGCAGGACTACCTTACGCTGAAATACTGGAGCGACTGGGCTTGTATACCCTTGAGTTTAGAAGACTGAGAGGGGATCTGATTGAGACATATAAGGTTATTAAAGGATTGGACACGCTGGAGGCAGGAAACCTGTTTCCGCTGATGGGTGAGTGCTGAACCAGAGGACACAGCTTAAAAATACGGGGTAGATCATTTAGGACAGAGATGAGGAGAAACTTGTTCACCCAGAGAGTGGTGGCTGTGTGGAATGCTCTGCCCCAGAGGGCAGTGGAGGCCCAGTCTCTGGATTCATTTAAGAAAGAGTTGGATAGAGCTCTCAAGGATAGTGGAATCAAGGGTTATGGAGGTAAGGCAGGAACAGGATACTGATTAAGGATGATCAACCATGATCATATTGAATGGGGTGCAGGCTCGAAGGGCAGAAAGGCCTACTCCTGCACCTATTGTCTATTGTCTATAATGCAGCAAAACATCCCGAAGCTATTCACAGGAGTATTATCAAGCCAAATTTGACATTCTGTCCCATTAGGACAGGTCAAGCTCATCAAAGCACCAGGTTTTAGTCCTTCATTGCAAATCCTTGCATGTGGAAAGGAAAACTCATTTGTTTGTTTTAATTCTTCTCTGCCCAGAAGTGCTCTTATGCATATCTAAATGACATCCCCACCATCAAAGCCACCAAAGCATTTTTTCCCCAATCTAGTAACACCACCAGTAAAACACTCATGTAGCTAATTAAATACTTCCAAAGAAAGCCTAGTGCAAATGCAGACGGGAGAGAGGGAAGGGACTAAATCAAAATGGGAGTTGGAGCCGGAAATAAAGCATGACAGAGAACCTCAATTATCTGAAGGACACGGCGGGGACTATTTTGTTCAGTTAATTGGATTCTGGATAATCGAACGCCGGACAACATAGTTTAACCAAGCATCAGGACCTTGCGGTCCTACTGGATAATCCAATATTCGGATAATCGAATGATGGATAATCGAGGTTCCTCTGTATATCCTCTGCAGTGCATGCCTATCTCTAAAGGTGGCAATACCATTGCTGGACTCCTGCTGCAAGGATATCCAGGCACAAATATAACCAGGTAGAATATTGTGCTTGACATTCCCAGGCACCCTCCCAACTAAGTACTAACCAGGCCTACGTCTGCTTAAACAGTAGGCAACTCGTGTTCTAATAAAAGACGTGCATTTATATAGTGACTTTCACAACAGCAAGATGTTGCAAAGAACACTGAATTCAATTAAAGTACTTTTAAAGTGTAGTCACCACCACTGGAATGTTGGAAGCAAGGCTACCAACTTGCACACACAAAGCTGCTGCAAAGTTAAAAATCACACAACACCAGGTTATAGTCCAACAGGTTTATTTGGAAGCACTAGCTTTAGGAGTGCCGCCTCTTCATCAGGTTGTTGTCCGAAGGAGCAGCACTCCGAAAGCTAGTGCTGCCAATTAAACCTGTTGGACTATAACCTGGTGGTGTGTGACTTTCAACTTTGTACACCCCAGTCCAACACCGGCATCTCCAAATCAAAACTACTGCAAGCAGCAATGTGATAGAGATCAGATGATTTGCTTCCATGATGTTGATTAAGGACACAGGCACGTGTAACTTTTTTGAAATATTGCCGTTGGATCTTTCTACATCTACTAAGGGCAGACAGGCCTTTGGGTAAATGTGCCAGCCAAAAGAAATGACAACTGTGATAGTGTATTCTGTTTTAAGTTCTTTTGGATTACTGTTGGAAGCATGTGGGGAGACAATTGCATTAGGCTAATTATTGGGAAATAATGTTTCTGACTGTCATCCCTTTTGTTTTAGTGAACATGTTAATGTGCTTCATAAAATGAAGTTGGGATCTGTGGATGTGCCTCAGAGAAAATATTTTCCAACCCAGCACCTTTCTGTTATTACCTAATTGAGGAAAAACTGGTGTTGTTTACTCTTCTGGGCTGTCGAGCATTCTGCCTAACAAGGCCATCAGTGTGTTTGTGTGAACAATGCTGTCATTAGTGTACAATCCTTAGCACCCTGCGAACTTCACAAAGAGGCATTATGTACGGAGCTCAAATTCTGCTGCCTGGCAAGAGTCTGCTAAGAATGATCAGGCAGATAGGCGCAAGCTGTGATGCTTAATAACACAAGTCCCATTTGCTCAGCCCGAGCTCCAAAATATTATTAACTATGCAACATTATCACAGCATTTAGTACAAAATGTGCAAAGGCTGCCACTGCAATTCAATCAGTTCTGCCCATGGCTATGGAACCCAAGGCGTACGTTTTCCAATTACTGGCAATTAATCGAGATCTGCCTAGTATCAGCTCCAGGTATCTCATTAGGCAGATCCAACACGTTGTTCTATGGGACTGAAACAACAACATGATTTGGACCAAACACAGCAGGTTTCACTGGGTGATCTCTGAGCAAAAACAGTTGTTATCTGGATACCATCTTTGAATTGGCTTTTCAGCAAGATATGATAAAGAGCTCAAAGATTATACATGCTACCCTCAATTACTTAGAGACTTATTTCATGACATTGAGAGGCTGATAACTGCTGAATTATTTCACCAACTCTCCCTGTCTGGATTACTATTTAACAGAGATTTAGACTAGCTAGAATATTTTAGCTGTGCAACATTTCAGCTTCACTAGCCAGACCCACTTTGTTAATTCTCTGGTTGCCTTAATTGAGCCAATTTAGGGGCACAGCGCATCGAGGATACAGTCCACCTGTATTGCCCCTGCTTCCTCCATTCCTCTTATAAATCAAGGGCTTAGTGGTGTACAATGTGGCTACTCTCCCCAAATGCAGAGAGTTGCCTACAAATGTCATTGTAGTGGCTAAAGCATAGCTCAGTTTTACACCCTGACAGAACACTGATTTCTTGTTAGGCACAAGACATCTGATTTCAGCCAGATCCTGTTCGATGAGGGAGCATTGTCTTATACTGGCCTCGAGGAATGGAGTCCGAATTCCAAAGATGTTGTGGAGGTTGACTGTTGGGGCCACTGAAGCCTGCTGTATTCCAGCCTCCTCATTCCCAAAGCTTCTGAATGAGTGCTCTGAGCTGTCCCAACTAATTTGAAGAGGTCAGAAAGTCAGCATAACTTTCAAACCTCTCACTGTCAGGAGCGAAATGAAAGCCAATAGTCTTCAATCCAGAGTCATGGAGATGTACAGCACAGAAACAGACCCTTCAGTCCAACTTGTCCGTGCCGACTAGATATCCTAATCTAATCGAGTCCCATTTGCCAGCACTTGGCTCATATCCCTCCAAATCCTTCCTATTCATATATCCAGCCAGATGCCTTTTAAATGCTGCATTGTACCAGCCTTCAGCATTTCCTCTGGCAGCTGATTCCATACATGTGAAAATGTTTCCCCTTAAGTCTCTTTTATGCTCTCCAGTTCTGGATTCCCCCACCCCAGGGAAACGACTTTGTCTATCTATCCTGTCTATGCTGCTCATGATTTTACAAATCTATATAAGATCACCCCTCAGCCTCCAATGCTCCAAGGAAAACAGCCCCAGCCTGTTCAGCCTCTCCCTATAGCTCAAATCCTCCAACCCTGGCAACATCCTTGTAAATCTTTTCTGAACCCTTTCAAGTTTCACAACATCTTTCCGATAGGAAGGAGACCAGAACTGAATGCAATATTCCAACAGTGGCCTAACCAATGTCCTGTATAACCGCAACATGATCTCCCAACTCCTGTACTCAATACTCTGACC
This sequence comes from Chiloscyllium plagiosum, assembly GCF_004010195.1. Classification (NCBI taxonomy): domain Eukaryota; kingdom Metazoa; phylum Chordata; class Chondrichthyes; order Orectolobiformes; family Hemiscylliidae; genus Chiloscyllium; species Chiloscyllium plagiosum. The sequence continues at coordinate 19,868,429 of NC_057734.1, forward strand.
AATAAAAGAAAGCATACCAAACGCCTTCTTCACTATCCTATCTACCTGCGACTCCACTTTCAAAGAGCTGTGAAACTGCACTCCAAGATCTCTTTGTTCAGCAACATTAAGTGCATAAGCCCTGCTAAGATTTGCTTTCCCAAAATGCAGCACCTCGCATTTATCTGAATTAAATTTGATCTGCTACTTCTCTGCCAATTGGCCCATCTGGTCAAGATCCTGTTGTAATCTGAGGTAACTCTCATCGCTGTCCATTATACCTCCAATTTTGGTGTCATCTGCAAACCTACCTTTTATGCTTGCATCCAAATCATTTATGTAAATGACAAAAAGTAGAGGACCCAGCACTGATCCTTGTGGCACTCCACTGGTCACAGGCATCCAGTCTGAAAAACAGCCCTCCACCACCACCCTCTGTCTTCTACCTTTGAGCCAGTTCTGTATCCAAATGGCTAGTTCTCTTTGTATTCCGTGAGATCTAGCCTCGCTAATCAATCTCCCATTAGGAACCTTGCTGAACGCCTTACTGAAATCCATATAGATCATATCCACCGCTCTGCCCTCATCAATTCTCTTTGCTACTTCTTCAAAAACTCAATCAAGTTTGTGAGACATGATTTCCCATGCATAAAGCCATGTTAACTATCCCTCATCAATCCTTGCCTTTCCAAATACATGTACACCCTGTCCCTCAGGGTTCGCTCCAACAACTTATCCACCACCAGTCTATAGTTCCCTGGCTTGTCCTTACCACCCTTCTTAAACCGTGGCACCACGTTAGCCAACCTAGAGTCTTCCGGCACCTCACCTATGACTATCGATGATACAAATATCTCAGCAAGAGGCCCAGCAATCACTTCTTGAGCTTCCCACAGAGTTCTAGGGTACACCTGATCAGGTCCTGAGGATTTATCCACCTTTAGTCGTTTCAAGACATCCAGCACCACCTCCTCTGTAATATGGACATTTTGCAAGGTGTCACCATCTATTTCGCTACTTCCTATATCTTCCATATCCTTTTCCACAGTAAATACTGATGCAAAATACTCATTTAGTATCTCCCCCATTTTCTGCGGCTCCACATAAAGGTCACTTTGTTGATCTTTGAGGAGCCCTATTTTCTCCTTTGTTATCCTTTTGTCCTTAAGTATTTAAATTTTATTTACAATACACTTACTTTTTTTGGAAATTGAAGAAACCTGGCTGACAGGTTTCTAATACTAAACTAGATTCTCTGGGATCTTTGAGCACCACCTATTTTTGCCTCTTAACCATTCCTGATTTCAATCTTTCATGTTTCCCCTCCAACCAATCCACTACTGACCATGCATTTAGTATCCTTGAAGCCAACAATTAATAAATGCTCTCACTCTGCCTCTGTAACAAGGCAGGATATCTGGGAGCATGACAACTTATCCAGAGACCCTGTTGGGATTTCTCTGTGTCTTCTGTTATAACTGAATGAAAGCTGTGCCCTCCCCATCACAGGAAAGAATGTCAATGGTTCAAGTGCAGCCTAATTGAGGACTCACCAGACACGGTCCCTTCAAACTTTGCTGAGATGTCAACTGCTTTGGACACGTACGTTCCTTGGTCCACTAGAGCAGCTGGGCAAACGGTCAACTTCCTGTGCCCTCTGTCCACCTCCATCATGGATCTCTCACTCTGCTTCAGCTCCACCCTATCCTCATACCATCTCACTTCTGCCTTGGGCTATGAGAACTCACACGAGAGGACAATTTCACCCCCAGTCAGTACACTCAACACCGAAGAGGAACTGTTGGCAATTCTCACTGGACGCTCTCTCACGGTGATGTCTGTTGTATAACAACGTAAGGCTCTGAAAGTGTTACTGCTGCAAAATGTCTTGCTGGGTGAATAGATTGGAATCTCAGAGGAGTAAGCTCCACCATCCTCCTATTTGTCTCCGTAACAATGTCTATGACATTATTGTAACTTGGTCATCATTATTAGAAGACCATTTAACGTAGAAGCAGAAGTAGGCCATTAAGCCCATCCAATCTGCTCCACCATTCAATGAGAGCATGGCTGATTTGACAATCCTCAACTCCACTTTCTGCCTTTTCCCTATAACTGTGGATTCCCTAACTGATTAGTATATTCAAGACTGAGGTATTATATGATCCATCCTCAATAGCCCTTTGCAGCAAAGAATTACACAGATTCACAACCTTCTGGGAGAATGTAGCACCTCCTCATCTCTATTTTCAATGTGCAATCCCGTATTCTGGCATTACACCCTCTGGTGCTAAACTCTACCACAAGAGGAAGTAATCTTTCCGCAACTACTCTGTCACGTCCTGCAGGAAACTTGCATCTTGCAATACGGTTCCCTTTCATTCTTCTATAGTCCAACGAGAATGGACCCAATCTATTCAACCTCTCCTCATAAGGCAATCCCCCCATATCCAATATCAGTCTAATGAACCTTCTCCAATGCCAGTGTATCTTTCATTAGATTCAGATCCAAAACTGTTCACAGAATTCCAGCTGTGGTCTTACTCGTGCCTTGTATATTTTAGTTAAACCTCCCCACTTTAATACTTCATTCCCTTTGAAATAAAGTTCAATATTCTATTTGCTTTTCCTACCACCTACTAAACTTGAATGGTAGCTGTTCAAAGTTTGTGTGAAGATTTGTAGCTCGGGTGCTCGTTGTTGTGGTTCTGTTCGCCGAGCTGGGAATTTGTGTTGCAGACGTTTCACCCCCTGTCTAGGTGACATCCTCAGTGCTTGGGAGCCTCCTGTGAAGCGCTTCTGTGAAGTTTCCTCCGGTATTTGTAATGGTTTGAATCTGCCGCTTCCGGTTGTCAGCTCCAGCTGTCCGCTGCAGTGGTCGGGAAATTGAGTCCAGGTCAATGTGCTTATTGATTGAATCTGTGGATGAGTGCCATGCCTCTAAGAATTCCTAGAGGCATGGCACTCATCCACAGATTCAATCAATAAGCACATCGACCTGGACCCAATATACCGACCGCTGCAGCGGACAACTGGAACTGACAACCGGAAGCAGCAGATTCAAACCACTACAAGGTTCCCAAGCACTGAGGATGTCACCTAGACAGGGGACGAAACGTCTGCAACGCAAATTCCCAGCTTGAATGGCAACTTTTTGTGATTCCTAGATGAGGACTTCCAAATCCTTTTGTAGCTTTCTGCAGTCTTTTTCCATTTAAATAATATTCACTTCCTTATTCCTCTTGCCAAAATGCATAACCTCACATCTCCCTACATTATATTCCATTTGCCAAGATTTTGCCCACTCACTTAATCTGTCTATATCATCTACAGGCTATAACTGTGTCATCCTTATCACTTGCCTTCCCATTTATTTTTGTGTCATTTGCAAACTTGGTAATAGTACATTTATTTTTCTCATCCAGGCCATTGATATACTCTGTAAATAATTGATCCTGTGGTACTCTATTAGTTATCACCCTGGAAGGATGCACTTTACCCTAAATCTCTTTTAGTTATCAAATTTCTTGAGCTACATCTTGTTCAGACAAGAGCCCCTTCTTGTTAGGCTACCAAGTGATTTTCCTCTAGACCCCATGGAACCCCCCCTAAATGAATTTGGTGGCAGCAATTCTACCTAAGAGTAAGCAGTGGTATAGATAGCTCATACAATCTGATGAACCAATGGTGCAGAATACTCATTCAACACCCAGAAGTCAGGAGAGGTGAAGACCAGAAGCAGAAATTATTTATGATTCCTTGCATTGTCAAAGTATTGAAGTTTCGGCTCATGACTTGACCTCTCTTATGGACCAGGCCGGATGCCCTCGAAATATTTTAAGAAGGTAGCCCAGACCCTAACTTTTATTTTTTAAAATGATAGACGTAAAGTGGATATTCCAGGAGTGATGCAACTGGTCAAACAACTCCGCTTCAAGCAAAATAGAATGTTTTTATGCACTACAATTGAAACACAAACAAAAGAAAACAGAATCTGGAATAACGTAAGTATTTGAAAACCCAACTGACTTGAAATTACAACTAAACAACACTGTTCCAATTCCTGAAACATCCCATGAACAAGCCACTTGGCAAATGGTAAATTCAAACACAGGTTCTTATGGACAGGAGAGATTTCCAAGAGAAAGTTCAGGTAAGACCTCTGTTGAAGCATGGAACCTCCTTTTACTGCAGCTGCTTCCCTGCTACCAGCAGTTTCCAACTCCCTGCTAAAACTAAACCAAACTAGAAAGTATCTGAACTGGGAAAACTAGCCACTCCCCTTTCATTGTACAACTGTTTTTAACAAGGCCTAAAGGCCTCCTCTGATTGTTGCCTTGGGCAGTGTCTGTTAGCCATTTTCAGCACCATTTGACTTTACAACCCATCTTGGAAAAAAAACCAAAGGACAACATAACCTTGTTAAAGGGGCAGCATCGTCACACCCCATATTCCAGCCATTAATCAGGTGATACATCCATTTTTGCAATGTCCTGCCATCGTAACCTTCAGTAAGAACAGAGAAGATGGTAAAAAAAGGGGGAGGTGTGGCATTGTTGGTCAAGGACAGTATTACAGTTGCAGAAAAGATATTTGGGGACTCATCAACTGAGGTAGTATGGGCTGAGGTTAGAAACAGGAAAGGAGAGGTCACCCTGTTGGGAGTTTTCTATAGGCCGCCGAATATTTCCAGAGATGTAGTGGAAAGGATAGCAAAGGTGATTCTCGATAGGAGTGAGAGAGACAGGGTAGTTGTCATGGGGAACTTCAACTTTCCAAATATTGACTAGGAACACTATAGTACGAGTACTATAGATGGGTGAGTTTTTGTCCAGTGTGTGCAGGAGGGCTTCCTGACACAGTATGTAGACAGGCCAACAAGGGCGAAGCCATATTAGATTTGGTACTGGGTAATGAGCCCGGCCAGGTGTTAGACTTGGAAGTAGGTGAGCACTTTGGTGATAGCGATCACAATTCTGTTTTGTTTACTTTAGTGATAGAAAGGGATAGGTGTATACCACTGGGCAAGAGTTACAGCTGGGGGGAAGGCAATTACGATGCGATTAGGCAAGATTTAGGAAGCATAGGATGGAGAAGGAAACTGCAGGGGATAGGCACATTAGAAACGTGGAGCTTATTCAAGGAAAAGCTACTGTGTGTCCGAGAGGAGTATGTACCTGTCAGGCAGGGAGGAAGTTGTAGAGCATGTGAGCCGTGGTTTACGAAGGAAGTGGAGTCGCTGGTCAAGAGGAAGACGGCGGCTTATGTTAGGATGAGATGTGAAGGCTCAGTTAGGGCGCTTGAGGGTTACACGGTAGCCAGGAAAGACCTAAAGATAGAGCTCAGAAGAGCCAGGAGGAGACATGAGAAGTTGTTGGCGGATAGAATCAGGGTAAACCCTAAGGCTTTCTATAGGTATTTAAGGAATAAAAGAATGACGAGAGTAAGATTAGGGCCAATCAAGGATAGTAGTGGGAAGTTGTGTGTGGAGTCAGAGGAGATGGGGAAGCACTAAATGAATATTTTTCAACAGTATTCACTCTAGAAAACGACAATGTTGTCGAGGAGATTACTGAGATACAGGCTACTAGACTAGGTGTGATTGAGCTTCACAAGGAGGAGTTATTAGAAATCCTGCAGAGTGTGAAAATAGATAAGTCCCCTGGGCCGGATGGGATTTATCCTAGGATCCTCTGGGAAGCCAGGGAGGAGATTGCCGAGCCTTTGGCATTGATCATTAGATCATCATTGTCTACAGGAATAGTGCCAGAAGACTGGAGGATAGCAAATGTGGTTCCTCTGTTCAAGAAGGGGAGTAGAGACAATCCTGGTAATTATAGATCAGTGAGCCTCACTTCAGTTGTTGGTAAAGTTGGAAAAGGTTATAAGAGATAGGATTTATAATCATCTAGAAAAGAATAATTTGATTAGGGATAGTCAGCACGGTTTTGTGAAGGGTAGATCGTGCCTCACAAACCTTAATGGGTTCTTTGAGAAGGTGACCAAACAGGTAGATAAGAGTAAACTGGTTGATGTGGTATATATGGATTTCAGCAAGGCGTTCGATAAGGTTCCCCACAGTAGGCTATTGTACCAAATGCGGAGGAATAGGATTGTGGGAGATATAGCAGCTTGGATCAGTAATTGGCTTGCTGAGAGAAGACGGAGGGTGGTGGTTGATGGGAAATGTTCATCCTGGAGTCCACTTACCAGTGGCGTACCGCAAGGGTCGGTGTTGGGTCCACTGCTGTTCGTCATTTTTATAAACGACCTGGATGAGGGCGTAGAAGGGTGGGCTAGTAAATTTGCAGATGACACTAAGGTCGGTGGAGTTGTGGATAGTGACAGAGGATGTTGTAGGTTACAGAGAGACATAGAAAAGCTGCAGAGCTGGGCTGAGGGGTGGCAAATTGAGTTCAATGCGGACAAGTGTGAGGTGATTCACTTTGGTCGGAGTAACCGGAATGCAAAGTACTAGGCTAATGGTAAGATTCTTTGTAGTGTAGATGAGCATAGAGATCTCGGTGTCCAGGTACACAGATCCTTGAAAGTTGCCACCCAGGTTGACAGGGTTGTTAAGAGGGCATACAATGTGTCAGCTTTTATTAATAGAGGGATCGAGTTCCGGAACCATGAGGTTACAGCTGTACAAAACTCTGGTGCGGCCGCACTTGGAGTATTATGTACAGTTCTGGTCACCGCATTATAGGAAGGATGTGGAAGCTTTGGAAAGGGTGCAGAGGAGATTTATTAGGATGTTGCCTGGTATGGAGGGAAGGTCTTACGAGGAAAGGCTGAGGGACTTGAGGCTGTTTTCGTTAGAGAGAAGAAGATTGAGAGGTGACTTAATAGGGGCATATAAGATAATCAGAGGGTTAGATAGGGTGGACAGGGAGAGCCTTTTCCCAAGTATGGTGATGGCGAGCACGAGGGGGCATAGCTTTAAATTGAGAGGGTGATAGATATAGAACAGATGTCAGAGGTAGTTTCTTTACTCAGAGAGTAGTAAGGGTATGGAATGCTTTGCCTGCAATGGTAGTAGATTCGCCAACTTTAAGTACATTTAAGTCATCATTGGACAAACATTTGGACGTACATGGAATAGTGTAGGTTAGATGGGCTTCAGATTGGTATGACAGGTCGGCACAACATCGAGGGCCGAAGGGCCTGTACTGCGCTGTAATGTTCTATGTTCTATGTAACCCAATTAAAAAGCGAAAGGACTCATTGTCCAATTAAATAGTGCTTTTCTATCACCCAGTAGGTTTGGCAGGATCTTGAAGAGAAAGCAGCATGAACATTTCAGGTCCAGTGGACCTTCTTCAGGACCGATGGTAGCTAGGAAAAGGTACTATATTTACTGAAGACTGGGGAGTAGGGGTAAAGGAGTGAGGAATTGGTGGAGGCGGAGCCTAAAGGGAGAGAAAGATAATTAGACAAAGGAATGGACAATGGTAAGCTAAGAGGAAGCAGAACTGCTAATGGAAACCATGAGTAGGTGTAACTGGCTGTGTTGAAAGCAGTCCATGTGATGACAGGGCCTGGGGAGTGAGGGTGGGGGGGGGGGGGGGGGGGGAGGTGTTTAAAGGACATGGAAGAAGGCGTTCAGGCCCAAAATTATCAACTTGAAGGCTTCAGGCTCTCCAAGCTTTCTGTTCACAGAAGCTGCCTGTTTCTCATATAATTTCTGTTTTTGTTTCAGACATCCACAGTTCTTTGTTTTATGGATGTCACCAAATAGGCGTGGTTTTCCTGTTTTCATTATTTTTATACCTGGTTAAGAGAAATATTCAAGGAACTTGTTTGTGTTTTTTGAAGAGGTAACAAAGGGGACTGATGAGGGCAGAGCAGTAGACATGATCTATATGGACTTAAGTGAAGTGTTCAACAAGGTTCCCCATGGGAGACTGGTTAGCAAGGTTAGATCTCATGGAACACAGGGAGAATGGGGCATTTGGATACAGAACTGGCTCAAAGGTAGAAGACAGAGGGTGGTGGTGGAGGGTTGTTTTTCAGACTGGAGGCTTGTGACCAGTGGAGTGCCACAAGGATTGGTGCTGAGTCCATTATTTTTCATCATTTATATAAATGATTTGGATGTGAGCATGAGAGGTAGGTTTTCAGATGACACCAAAATTGGAGGTGTAGTGGACAGCAAAGAAGGTTACCTCAGATTACAACAGGATCTTGATCAAATGGGCCAATGGGCTGAGGAGTGGCAGATGGAGTTTAATTTAGATAAATGTGAGACACTGCATTTTGGGAAAGCAAATCTTAGCAGGACTTCTACACTTAATGTTAAGGTCCTTGGGATTATTGTTGAACAAAGAGACCTTGGAATGCAGGTTCATAGCTCCTTGAAAGTGGAGTTGCAGGTAGGTGGGATAGTGAAGAAGGCGTTTGGTATGCTTTTGTTTATTGGTCAGAATATTGAGTACAGGCGTTGGGAGGTCATGTTGTGGCTGTACAGAACAGTGGTTAAGCCACTTTTGGAATATTTCATGGAATTCTGATCTCCTTCCTATGGGAAGGATGTTGCCAAACTTGAAAGGGTTCGGAAAAGATATCCAAGGATGTTGCCAGGGTTGGAGGAATAGGGAAAGGTTGAACAGGCTGGGGCTGTTTTGGCTGGGGCTCTTTTCCCTGGAGCATTGGAGCTGAGGGGTGACCTTATAGAGGTTTATAAAATCATGAGGGACATGGATAGGATAATTCCCTGGGCGAGGGAGTCCAGAACTAGAGGGCATAGGTTTAGGGTGAGAGGGGAAAGATATAAAAGAGACCTAAGGGGCAACTTTTTCATGGAGAGGGTGGTAAGTGTATGTCATGAGCTGCCATAATTGCAACATTTAAAAGGCAACTGTATGGGTATATGAATAGGAAGGTTTGGAGGGATATAGGCCGAGTGCTCGCAAGTGGGACCAGATTAGGTTGGGATATCTGGTCGGCTTGGACAAGTTGGACTGAAGGGTTTGTTTCTGTGCTGTACATCTCTATAACTTTATGAAAGTTGCAAACAAAGGTCGGTCTTTTTTTTCCATACAGTCCCTGTGATTTTTCTCCAGGGTTGCATATGGCAGTGCCCTGATGTTCAATTCCTGGCGATTCCAGACCAACCCTGGAGGACTGTCAGTCCTAATACCTCCAGCAAATCTGCAGGCACACAATCAGAAGTTATTGTCAGGAATGCACTGCCTGAATGTATGGTGGAGGCAGGTTCAACTTCAGCATTCAAGAGGATATTAAATGAATATTTCAGCAGAAAGAATGTCAGTGGTTACAGGAAAAGGCAGGAGATTGGTGCTATGCTAAAATGTTTGTGGAGTTAGTGCATACAATGGCTGACTTGATCTGTAGCAATTCTGTACTTCTATTATCCTGACACTGTCTGTTAATAATACTGTGTTGGTCTTTGGTGCCACCATGTGCCATTGTCAAGTACTGACAGTCATCGAGGTGGTGAAGAAAAAGAGGCAGAGCAGGATTCTAAGACAGTTATCGGAAAGGAAACATGATCAAAGTTAATTGATCTATCCTGCCCTCCTCCCATGCAGTAACCAATTGTTACTTCAATTTCTTTTTTTCAGCTTTTTCCTCCACCAAGCTCTTACTAAGCTTATTTGCGTTCCAGAGAAGACCCATTCAGGCTATTCTGCCTGTAAGAAAGCTATCTAATTAGTCCTATTCCACTGTTCTTCATCAATAGTTTTTCAAATTTGCTTTTCCAGATATATATTAAAAACGATTGAATCTGCTTCTGTTATCCATTAGGCAGTTTTATATTAAGTTATACAAGTCAATTTTGTTGATTTTGTTTACATCTATGGAAGTAATGTTATCACATCTTCCAAATATTTGAATAATAAATTCAACTAGCAGTGTTATAATGTCTTTTTAGCATTCTTCGTTAGCAGAACTGTTAATTTGTTTAAGGTGAATAAATGGTTACCTCAGTTGACAGACAGGAGAATATTGTAAGAATAGTTTTGAAATCTTCAGCCAAGGCCAACAATTACTTCAAAGCTTGTATAATTATTGGATCTGACTGGACTAATAGTTGCTCCAGAAGATAAGCCACTGTGTTTGGAAAAAATCAATTAAAATGTTGTTGAAGTAGCATTGCTCTTGGCAGCAGTCACTATTCTTTTGTATGCAATCAAATCTGGACAGGAGAGGAGTATGGCAGGGAAAGGAGCTTGTTCAGAGTCCTTAAGTTTGCTTTCCTGATGAAAAAGTATTGACAACTTTAAAAATGTATGCCTTTAAGTCATACTTCACCAACACAATCTGAAAGGACTTAAAGCCCTCTTTTCATGTTCGACATCTCATATTTTGGAGACCCTAGTCTATGAATAGTAATTTTATTTTAAAACAACAAATTCCAGAGGAGTCCATTCTGCGCCTGGCTGATTGATGATCCTAATGCAACATGAATATTTCTCTCTTTCAATTAATAAACAAATCAGCAGAGAGTTGATAGTCCAAATGATTCTTTCGTCTGCAGCCTGGTCTGCCTGAAGAAAATTTTACACAAGCCCAATAAGCAAGCCAGTAAGGTCTGCTGTGAGGTGGCTTTTCTTTGCAGAGAACATGAGGGAAATGAGAAATTATTGCATGTGTGAAGATTGCAGCTAAGCTCTCATATTTATCTGACAGCACAAAACTGTGGTGAACACAAAACTGAAACTGTACATCTACGAATGGGACTAAGTTTGGTGGACATGCAAGAAATGTTCCGCCTAACTGAGTCAAAAAGCAGGAAAATTTACAATATATGTTTAAAGATAAATCCATACATTTCACCCCTTCATTGGTTTGTTGTAGGGTAGCTAATGTTGTGCCTTTAATTAAGAAAGGCTATAAAGTGACGCTTCGGAATACAGACTGATGAGCCTCATGTCAGTGGTTTCATAGAGTCATAAAGATGTACAGCACGAAAACAGATCTTTCGGTCCAACCCGTCCATGCCAACCGGACATCCCAACCCAATCTAGTCCCACCTTCCAGCACCCGGCCCATATCCCTCCAAACCTTTCCTATTCATATACCCATCCAAATATCTTTTAATTGTTGCAATTGTACTAGCCTCCACCACTTCCTCTGGCAGCTCGTTCCAAACACATACCACCCTCTGCCTGAGAAAGTTACCCCTTAGGTCTTTTTTATATCTTTCCCCTCTCACCCTAAACCTATGCCCTCTAGTTCTGGACTCCCCCACCCCAGGGGAAGGACTTTTGTCTATTTATCCTATCCATGCCCTTGGGTACGTTGTTGGAGGGGATTCTGACAGTCAAGACTTACATGCATTTTGAAAAGCAAAGACTGGGGTTAGGGATAGTCAGCTTGGTTTTGTGTGTGGGAAATCATGTCTCAAAAACTTGATTGAGTTTTCTGAGGATGTAAGCAGAACAATTAATGATAGCAGAGCAATAGATGTTGTCTGTGTAGACTTGAGTAAAGTCTTTAACAAGGTTCTGCATGGTATATTGATTAGTCAAGTCAGGTCACATGGGATTCAGGAAAAGTGTGCCAATTGGATACAAAATTGGAGACAGATGGAGGGGGTGGAGGGTTGTTTTTTGGAATGGAAGCCTGTGACCAGCAAGGATCATGATGGATCCACTGTTGGTTGACATTTATATAAATGATTTGGATGAGGATTTAGGAGACATAGTTAGAGGGTTTGCAAGTGACACTAAACTTGGTGATATGGTCAACAGTGAAGAAGGTTCAAAAACAGAGATGGCTGGAAAAGCTCAGCAGGTCTGGCAGCATCTGTGAAAAGAAATCTGATTTAAGGTTTCAGGTCCGGTCACCGTTTTCCAGAGGTTTATAGAATCAATAGGGGCATGGATAGGGTGAAATAGGCAAAGTATATTTTCTATGATGGGGGAATCCAAAACTAGAGAACACAACGTTAACGTGAGAGGAGAAAGATTTAAAAAAGGACCTGAGGGGTAACATTTTTGTGCTGAGGGTGATGAATTTATGGAACAAGTTGCCAGAGGAAGTGGCGGAGGTGGGTACAATCACAACATTTAAAAGATATTTGGATGGGTACATGAATAGGAAAGGTTATAGAGGAATATGGGCCAAATGCTGGCAAATGGGACTAGGTCATAGAATCATTAAGTCATCGAGTCATAGAGTTGTACAGCACGGAAACAGACCCTTTGGTCCAACTTGTCCATGCTGACCAGATGTGCTAAATTAATCTAGGATATTTGATTAACATGAAGAAGTTGGACCGAAGGGTCTGTTTCCATATTGAATCACTTTATGAATAGCAGGATGTCAGAAGTCCCCCATTTAATCAGATCAAATCAGGCAGCATTGGTCAATGCAGACATTAACGCTAAGGGCATGGAATATCTAAGATTTCAGCATTTATTTTGAGTAGGTATATTTTTCCTCAGTAAATTGGAGCAACATTCTTCCAGCACAACAAAGGGATAACAATGTTTCCATTTTTGTGTGTTTAGCAGCTCCCACAGGCTGCACTTAAAGGACAGGTAGAGGTCACATGACCACAGGAAGTCAGCCAGGGCATAAATACAGTTTGATTTCTCCAAACATTCCCTTTTTCATAAAAGAATAAAAGAGTATGCATTATTGTTTGCAATTATAAACCACCCAAGTTACCCAGCATATATGGTCACGAATTATCATTCATTATCACAACTGTATGTTAATTCTAGTCAGTTCCACTTCTATTAGTTCTGCAAATACGTTGCATGCATAGTCATTAAATTGTGCACATTTCCTAATGACATATGTGCATGTTGTTATTGACTGTCTAGTATCTACTCATTAATAGGGTGATGTTCCTTCTCTGGGGAGTGTTATTTCTGTGGTGAGGAATGTTGCATGGTAATTGTTGTTGCTGATCCATTTCTGTTATTGGGGTACAGTGAACCTCTGGGAGTGATGGTCATTCTATACTCTGTGCAGATGGTGAGATCACATCTGCTTGATCAGCTGACTGTAATGAGGTAACACCTTCTCTAATTGAATGTAAACATCTGTGATTACTGTGATATATCTGGTCTTTCAAGTTCACTGCATATGATTGAGGTTCCACAACCATTCCATACAAATTCCAAGTTGCCATTTGGGCTCACTTTTGTTGAGAATGTTGAATATTTGAACTCTGAATGGCTCTCCAACGCTCAGCTCTGGCAAATAACCTGGTAGTTTTATCAAACTGAAGTTCTGAAGAAGGGTCACTTGGCCCGAAATGTTGACTCTGCTTTCTCTCCACAGATGCTGCTAGACCTGCTGAGTTTCTCCAGCAATTTCTGTTTTTGTTTATAAAAATGAAAATTGGCCTTCTGTCATTTAACCTTGATTTTGTGACTCATTCCTGTTACTATTTCAGGCTGCTTTAGTTTTTTTTTCGATGATTGCAAGTATAGTTTGAATGCAGACAATAGTCTTTGGACTGGACTACATTCCTTCAGTAGGTATATTTCTCTACTCAAGTATTACCTTGTACAAATCTGTGCTGGATTTGCTTGATTTCTTTATGATCTCTTTGATGATTTTCACTGCTGTCTCAGTCTTTCTATCCAATAGAGGATAGTGTGGAAATGTTGCATTGTATTGAGTTTCCCAATCCAGAAGGTCAAATCCTTCTGTTGTAAAATGAGGGGTGTTGTCCTTCATCACAATGTCTGCAATGCCATAAAGTCCTAAGCTTGCTTTTAGGCATTCTATACTCTCACTCATAGTTGTTAAGGTCAGCCAGTTTAATTGCCATAGTCAGGATAATAGTTAACAGTGACAAGATAATCAGTTCCTGTGAGACTGAAGAGGTCTATTCCAAGCTTCATCCATGGTCTGTCTGATGTCATGAGTCATAAGCTGCTTTTTATCTAGGTGTTCTTGACAAGCACTGCTGTGACTGTTGTGGTCCTTAATTGAATGCTCATGTTTTGCCAGGAAACTTGGCTTCCTCAGACTAGATTTAATTCCCTTATGGCTTTGTAAATATGTTTCAGCCTTTCTTTTCTCATTTCCCTGGGGATTAATGACTGTTTGTTTTAGCTCTGTACAAAGTGCCATCTTGGGCTATCACTTCATGTCTGCGTGCCCAATAGTCTCTTACAGCAAGAGGTGCATCCTTTATGCTTTCAGGTCATCCTATCATCACCACTTCCTGCAGCATTTAGATAATTGCATCTTGTTGTATAGTTTGCTTGATTTTACCAAATCGCACGTCTCTCAGAAACAATGCCTCTGCTGCGTAGAGGATTTCTACAACATTTTGAGCTGTTGTTTCACATTGAATGTGTAAGAGTTTACTCTTTCTTAACATCCTCAGCTGTCTTCTTTGGTCATGCTGTTCTCGACAACATGTCAGCAATGTAAGTCTGTTTCTCTTGTTTGCCAGTTACATCCAGATGATAGCTCCATAAATGGAAATTCTTTTTGCAGTTGTTTTGGAGCAGATACAAGCAGTTCGAGAAAGGTACTTTGAAGTGGCCTGTAGCCAGACTCCATTGTCATTTTGTCTCTCTCAAACAAATATTGATTAAAGTACCAAAGATTTCTCCAGCTCTTTCTGTTTTTGATTATTTTTCATTAAAAAGACAATAGCCCAGACTAGCATTTGTCAGTTATTTGCATTAATATCCTGGCTACCTATTCAGTTGATTGTCCTTGCCATATTAAGGTTGTTCTAAGTCTTTCTCTGTAGTATCACACTGCAAGGTGACTTCATCCTTAACATTGTGATACCTCAGCACTGATGTCATCATCACTAGTTGTTTGATTTGAACAAAAACTGCTTCCTGTTCTGTGCCCCAGTACCCCTGCACGTACTGAACAGTGGGCTTGCGCAGCTGTCCACACTCTGATTACATATTCGGCAAATATTTTGCCAAACAGGTCAGGAATCCAACCAACTGCTTTCATATCTGTAGTTTGCTGCACCTTTGATTCATCTTCTACCCTGTCAGAATCTGGCAGCCTTCTTACTGTCAGTATATACAGTGCTTGATTTCAGGCAACTTCAATTTAATCTTTTTTTTTGTTCAGTTGCAAGTTCATGTGCCGAGCATTTACCCAAGATTGTGATTATGATCAGAGAACCCACAATGATTTGCACTTTGGGAAGCTCACTGACTCTTCCATGCTGTCTGCACTGAGACTCTCCTGGAGCCATGAACAGCCTGTCTAATCAGCTGTATCTCCCAAATACCATCCAACATGAGCTAGAAAACCACTACTTTCACCCAGCATCACTTGGCAGCAACCATCCTTTTGTATCAAAGATAACAACGTGGAATGCTGGTTCACCGATTGTCCATGCACTGCTCCCTTGGGACTCCATGTACAGCTTCTTTAATGGTCTTTGCTGCTCCCTTAATACTTCATGTATTGCTGTATCAATGTCCTGTGCTTCTCCCCTGACATTCTGTCTGCAAATCCCTTGATGGTCTGTGTTTCTCCTTCAATTTCACTTTCTGCTCCCTCAATATTCCATCATGCCTCCTTGGTGCTCCATGCATTGCTCCCTCAATGGTCCATGCTGCTCCTTTGACGAAAATTTACAATTGGCTTTGAAGTCATATTTGTGCTCGCTTGAATTAGTGTTTGATTTTATGTTAACCATTTTGTTTATTTACAATTTGTTTCTTAGTAGCGTGTTTATCAGATACAAAACACATTTAACAGTCACTAAAGATAAAACTAAAGTCACCAGAGTCTCATTGCAGAGAGACGACTGGTGGTATTTAAACTGAGGGTTGCCAGGTTTCAGGCAAGGAGCATGACTGAAAAAGAGAATCCTTCATGGTAACCTCAGCAGTCTGGGTAGTGAGTCCATGCTGTTGCTATTGCTCTGCATTGCAAACCAGTTGTCCAACCAACTGAACTAATCAATTCCCATTATCTGAGCACATAGTTTTCTTTTAGTTATTCATTCGTTCATGGGATGAGGGCATCACTAGCTAGGCCAGCATTTATTGTTCATCCCTAATTCCACAGAGAACAGTTAAGAGTCAACCACGTTGCTGTGGGTCACATAGGCCAGTTTCCTTCCCTGAGGAAGGAAACCGGATGGGTTTTGTTTTCCTGACACTTGACAATGGATTTATGGTCATCACTCGACTTTTAATTCCATGTTGTATTGAATTCAAATTCCACGATCTGCCTTGGCAGGATTCGGATCCAGGTCCCAAAACTTTGCCATTGATCAGCAGAGGTCATGTTGCAGTTAGGGTATTAGTTCACAAGGTTATCTTGGGATTACAATTTAACACTTGACTTGGAGCTATTGGGATCAGGTGCAACCCTTGATTAATTTGTTTCAGCTATTATGTACTGAGGGACTGGGAACTGTAGAACCACTGTGTCTGGAAGCCTTACAAAGAAAGTACATGGTAAAACACATGTATTGTATATGTTTTGAAGCACATCAGAATGGCATCATATATAGATTAGATGGTCATTGTACATGTATATTTGTCATCCCATGTGCTCTATGCACCTTCCTGTATGCTTTCATCAACTATGAAGGCAAGAGAAGAGGAGGACTCAAGTCTAAATGTAATGTTTAGGGCCTTCCTCAAAAAGCATTGGAAGCAGAGTCTTTGAATCTTTTTGAGACAGAGGTAGATAGATTTTAAGAAGCAAGGGAGATTTCCAAGATTACCATGGACTGAAAGGTGGAGTTTTCAAATCAGCCATGGCCTCATTGAATGGCAGAGCAAGCTCAAGGGGCCAAGTGACCTCCTCTGTGCTCCTAACTCATGCATTTGTCTCAATTCTGAGCTTATTGCTCACGAGGTGTTATACCCATACAAATAAAAAAGAAATTTAAAAATGGGTGGCACAGTGGCTCAGTGGTTAGCACTACTGCCTCACAGCACCAGGGTCCCAGGTTCGATTCCAGGCTCAAGCGACTGTCTGTGTGGAGTTTGCACATTCTTTCCGTGTCTGCATGGATTTCCTCCGGGTGCTCCGGTTTCCTCCCACAGTCCAAAGGTGTGCAGGTCAGGTGAATTGGCCATGCTAAATTGCCATTAGTGCTAGGTGCATTAATTAGATGGAAATGGGTCTGGATGGGTTACTCTTCAAGGGGTCGGTGTGGACTGGTTGAGTCGAAGGGACTGTTTCCACACTGTAGGTAATCTAATCTAATCTTCCTGGGCTTGCCTCCATGGTCCATTACATCATTGGCTATTCTGTCTGCACCATAGAACATAGCGCATTACAGCACAGTACAGGCCCTTCAGCCCTCGATATTGCGCTGACCTGTGAAACCAATCTGAACCTCATCTAATCTATACTATTCCATTTTCATCCATATGTCTATCCAATGACCATTTAAATGCCCTTAAAGTTGGCAGATCTACTACTGTTGCAGGCAGGGCGTTCCATGCTCTGACTACTCTCTGAGTAAAGAAACTACCTCTGACATCTATCCTATCACCCCTCAATTTAAAGCTATGTCCCCTCATGCTCGCCATCGCCATCCGAGAAAAAAAGACTCTCCCTGTCCACCCTACCTAACCCTCTAATTATGTTATATGTCTCAGTTAAGTCAGCTCTCAAGCTTCTTCTAACAAAAAAACAAATATTTTTCTTCATAGTTTCATTTTTCCTTTCTATTGCCTAAAGCAAGTGCCGCAGATAATAAGGAAGATAAATGGAATTTTGTCATTTGTTGCTAAAGGAATAGAGTTTAAAGGTAGACAAATGTTGTTTCAACTGTACAAAGCACTAGTGAGATTGCACCTGGAGTATTACGTACAATTTTGGTCTCCCTACTTGAAGAGAGCTGTGGTCGTATTAGAGGCAGTTTAGAGGAGGTTCACTAGATTGATTCCAGAGAGGAGAGTTTCTCTTGTGAAGAGGTATTGAGCAGGTCAGGCTTATACTCTCTGGGGTTTAAAAGAATGAGATGCGATCTAATTGAGGTATATAAAATTCTAAAGGGAATTGACAAAGTAGACTTGGAGAGGATGTTTCCTTGTGTTGGGTAATCTAGAGCGAGAAGTCATAGTTTTAAGCTAAAAGGAGAAGACTTAAAACAGAGATGATGTGGAAATACTTCTGTCAAAGTTGCTTGCTCCTCCTGCAGAATGTGGCAGGTGGGAGACTTGACACACGTCTCCGCTGGCTACATCTGCAGGAAGTGCATCCAACTCCAGCTCCTTGAAAACCGTGTTAGGGAATTGGAGCTGGAGCTGGATGAACTACGGATCATTCGGGAGGCTGAGGGGGTAATTGAGAGGAGTTACCGGGAGTTGGTCACTCCTAAGGCTCAGGACAAGGATAGATGTGTTACAGTTAGGGGAAGTAAAGGGGACAGACAGACAGTGCAGAGATCCCCTGTGGACATTCCCTTCAGCAATAAGTATACAGTTATGGATACTGCTGGAGGGGATGACCTACCAGAGGAAACCCATAGCAGTCAGTTCTCTGGCACTGAGCCTGACACTGTGGCAAAGAAGGGAAGTACTCGTGGTAGGGGTCTCGATAGTTAGGGGAATCAACAGGAGATTTTGTGGTCAGGATCGGGATTCCCGTAAGGTATGTTGCCTCCCTGGTGCCAGGGTCCAGGACGTCTCCAATTGGGTGTATAAAGTTCTAAAAGGGGAGGGCGAACAGCCAGAAATCGTGTTACATATTGGCACTAATGATATAGCCAGGAAAAGGATCGAGGATATAAAAGGTGATTTCTGGGAGTTAGGATGGAAGCTGCAAAGCAGGACGAACAGAGTAGTGTTCTCTAGTTTACTACCAGTGCCACGAGATAGCGAGGCGAGGAACAGGGAGCGGGCGCAGCTTAACACGTGGCTGCGCAGCTGGTGTAGGAGGGAGGGCTTCAGATGTGTAGATAATTGGGACGCCTTCTGGGGAAGGTGGGACCTATACAAGAAGGGCGGGTTGCATCTGAACTGGAAGGGGACCAATGTCCTGGGTGGAAGGTTTGCTCGAGTAGTTCGAGAGGGTTTAAAC
>NC_057734.1:19889331-19908200 GCF_004010195.1 Chiloscyllium plagiosum
GCTAAGATTTGCTTTCCCAAAATGCAGCACCTCGCATTTACCTGAATTAAACTCCATCTGCCACTTCTCAGCCCATTGGCCCATCTGGTCCAGATCCTGTTGTAATCTGAGGTAACCCTCTTCACTGTCCACTACACCTCCAATTTTGGTGTCATCTGCAAACTTAGTAACTGTACCTCTTATGCTCGCATCCAAATCATTTATGTAAATGACAAAAAGTAGAGCGCCCAGCACCGATCCTTGTGGCACTCCACTGGTCACCGGCCTCCAGTCTGAAAAACAACCCTCCAACACCAACCTCTGTCTTCTACCTTTGAGCCAGTTCTGTACCAACTGGCTAGTTCTCCCTGTATTCCATGAGATCTTAACCTTGCTAATCAGTCTCCCATGGAGAACCTTGTCAAATGCCTTACTGAAGTCCATATAGATCACATCTACTGCTCTGCCCTCATCAATCTTTGTTACTTCTTCAAAAAACTCAATCAATCCATTCATTAGTCTGATAACAGCAAGGAAGAAGCTGTTCTTAAATCTTGTTTTCAAACTTTTGTATCTTCTGCCCGTTGATAGAGGGTGAAAAAGTGTGTAACCCCCAGGTTGGCAAGGGGCTTTGATTATGTTGCCTTCTTTCCCAAAGCAATGGGAATATAGACAGTCAATAGATAGAAGGCAGGTTTGTGTGATGGACTAGGCTACATTTACAACTCTTTATAATTTCTTGTTGTCTTGGAGAGAGCACTTTGCCATACCTGATAGGATGTGCTCTATAAAACTTTGGTTAGACCGCATTTGGAATACTGCGTCCAGTTCTGGTCGCCCTATTATAGGAAAGATGTGGATGCTTTGGAGACGGTTCAGAGGAGGTTTACCAGGATGCTGCCTGGACTGGAGGGCTTATCTTATGAAGAAAGGTTGACTGAGCTCGGACCTTTTTCATTGGAGAAAAGGAGGAGGAGAGGGGACCTAATTGAGGTATACAAGATAATGAGAGGCATAGATAGAGTCGATAGCCAGAGACTATTTCCCAGGGCAGAAATGACTAACACGAGGGGTCATAGTTTTAAGCTGGTTGGAGGAAAGTATAGAGGGGATGTCAGACGCTCTCTTTACACAGAGAGTTGTGAGAGCATGGAATGCGTTGCCAGCAGCAGTTGTGGAAGCAAGGGCATTGGGTACATTTAAGAGACTACAGGACACGCATATGGTCACAGAAATTTGAGGGTGCATACATGAGGATCAGTGGTCGGCACAACATCGTGGGCTGAAGGGCCTGTTCTGTGCTGTACTGTTCTATGTTCTAAAGATCATGAATCTGTAGAAGTCACTCTCCCAGAATGTGGTAGATGCGAGAACATTGTGCAAATTTAAGAAGGAGATAGACAGATTTTTAATTAATAATTTTTAAACTCTCCACGACTCTCTAACTAAAAAACTTACCGTGAGAGTTAGAATTTAAAAGCAGACTTGGCAGGAAAGTGGAGTTGAGGCCAAGATGAGATTGGCCATGATTGTATCAAATGACAGAACAGGCTCAAGGGGCTGAATTGTTTATTCCCGTTCCTAGTCAAATGTTCCACTTTAAATGCGAACCCATCCTCAGATGTGTTTATATCTGCTGCAAGTTTCCAATATCTTTTCAATTCCCTCAAAGTTGCAACCCAAGTGGATAGGGTTGTTAAGAACGCATATGGTGTCTTGGCTTTCATTAAGATGGGGATCAATTTTAAGAGCCACGAGGTTCTGTTGCAGCTGTACAATACCCTGGTGAGACCACACTTGGAAGACTGTGTCCAGTTCTGGTCGTCCTATTATAGGAAATATATGGAGGCTTTGGAGAAGGTGCAAAGAAGGTTTACCAGGATGCTGCCTGAACTGGATGGCTTGTCTTCTGAAGAGAGGTTGACTAAGCTTGGACTTTTCTCTCTGGAGAGAAGGAGGAAGAGAGATGACTTGATTGAGATGTACAAGGTAGATTAGATTACTTACAGTGTGGAAACAGGCCCTTCGGCCCAACAAGTCCACACCGACCCACTGAAGCGTAACCCACCCAGACCCATTCTCTTACATTTACCCCTTCACCTAAGGTAATGAGAGGCATGGATAGAGTCAATAGCCAGAGACCTAGGAAGTAGTGTCATTAGGGACATTTAAGTGACTGCTGGACATTTACATGGACAGCAGTGAATTGAGGGGTGCATAGGTTAGGTTGTTTTATTTAGATTAGATTAGATTACATTACATTACAGTGTGGAAACAGGCCCTTCGGCCCAACAAGTCCACACCGACCCGCCGAAGCGCAACCCACCCATACAATTCACCTTACCTGCACATCTTTGGACTGTGGGAGGAAACCGGAGCACCTGGAGGAAACCCACGCAGACACGGGGAGAACGTGCAAACTCCACACAGTCAGTCGCCTGAGGCGGGAATTGAACCCGGGTCTCTGGCGCTGTGAGGCAGCAGTGCTAACCACTGTGCCACCGTGCAGCCCTAGATTTAGATTAGGACTAATCCTCGGCATAACATCGTGTGCCCTAGGGCCTGTTTTGTGCTGTACTTTTATGTTCTATGTTCTAAGTCAAATTTGCATGACTTGTAACTTTTGGGATTGAAAGCCTCTTCAACATGTTCCTGCCCAAAAGTCTTTTGGCGTTTACATGGGTAGGGACTGTGGTGGGGATTCAGTTCATCAGGAACCACAGCATCTCTTGCACTCGGCATATTTAATGAGTCCAGGCCACAAATGGGCAGAGGTGGGAACCAGCTGGATGATTCAGGCCAGCCCATGTGTGATGCAACCTCTGTGAAAGTGGCTCACAAATGAGTTCCTTGTACTTCCCTGTAAAACCAACCTCTCTGAACCAATAAACTCTTTAGCCTCATTGCCCATCTTCATCCTTACTACAGGGCCTGGCTACTTGAGGATAAGCATTTTCTGGAAGTTTATTCTCATCAAGTGACTGTCTCATCCTCCGCCGCAATCCCTTCTCTTTCCAGAAAATCATGTCATCCTTTCTACACACAGACCTCCTGAACATTCTACAAGGCCTTTTGTATAGCCCCAAAATGGATCATTTGTGATTTTTGTCTCTGGTCATTCTTAGCATCTACTAAAGTGAGCAACTTGCCTGAATTTTGCTTGTTAAGCCTTGGCAAGATGGTAGAATGTTCTGGTGGGTACGTATATAGTTGAGTGATGATCAGCTGCCCAGTCATTACATTCCATGAGGGTTCTGACATGGACCTCAACAGCTTTGCAAAACCCAGACCTTACAATGGGTTAACTCATGAAAGGTTTCCAGTTACAGGAAATAAAATGAATAAAATGCAGATTCTTACAAATTCCAGAAAGGTGGTCATTTGAAAGAATAAAGATTTGTCTGCAAAGCTGTGGAGAGGTACAAAATGGGTTTTGAAACATGTAGTTTGATTTAAAAAAAACTTTGATGGATGATTTCAGCCCACCTGCCGACAAGTTGAAATTTTGAGAGAAACAGTTCATGGAGTTCATCAAATATTCTCTGGTTAAACAAGGATAAGCAGGCCATGGGAAAGCCCACTCTGCTTGATGGTTTTGATTATGATTCTAATTGATGTGGACCTATCAAAGAGTGATTGCATACAAACCAGACAAAGTTGGGAGGGGAGACAAGGACTTTTATTCAACACTGTTATGCTTTTTTTTATTTGACACGTCCATATAAATCCCTCAAAGGGGGTGGTGAAATAGTAATGTGGATTTATTTGAATTTAATACTTTATAACAGAAGCTGAGAGGCACATGGCTGATATCTTCAGTACAGCTGACAGATTGCTGACAGGTCATGTGACTAAAATAGTACATCCTGTTGAAGTCTATAGTGGTTGACAATAGTTTAAGTACACTCTCTTAAAGGTGCATGCATATCACAACAGGTATTGGGGAACATTGCCTTGCCAGTTGGACAAACAGGCAATTGAAACCTTCATCAATAGAATACCTTAGGAATGAGACCATCTCGAATGCTCAACAGGTAAAACAATTGGTCTTTGCCAGTTTTACGACATGGTGTAAACCCCCTCTGTTAATTTAAACCAGCAAAACAGAAAAGATTTATCCCATGCAGTAATCTGTGAAAATCCGAGAGGCCAAGAACTATTTAAAGTAAAAACTAGTAACTTTATTTCTTAAAGTAAAGCAGAAAATAATAATTCACAACTATTTACAACTCCTTCCTCTAACCTATCATTTACTTTCCCTTCTATAATACTAGTCTGATAAAACCCCTGATTAAGATTTACCAAAATTCAAATTTCGAAACCAGGCAGCTGTCGAATCTTCCCTTTGTATCTTCCTCTGTAGATTTTCTTCTTCTTAGGATTTCTCTTTCACCGGTTGTTGATAGATAAATGTACCTTTAAGAGAGCTCATTTTCCGGACATTCTGCAGATGTTAGTAGCTTAGCAGTTCTCTCTCAACTATTCAAGTTTTCCCCAGTCTTATATCCCAAAGCATCGAATTGTGTCATTGGCTTTTAATATTGTCAATATACTAAATTCAAACTTGATTGGAGTTTGCTATCTTTTGGGGTATAATTTAAACTGATTGGCCACATTCAAATTTGTTTTTGTATCCAGGCAACCAGGTACTCTAGCTGCTGGACCACATGTTGCATTGTAAATTCTCCAGCACTCTGTATGCCTTTCTAAGTCCTTCACTCTTTTAAAGGTATAGTACACTTCCACACCCTCATAACACAAGATCAGATCTAATCAAACTGTTGTCAATCTAGACTGCCTTCCTAAGGGGTAACTGTATATTTTCTAAAAGATTCTTTGTGATTATTTTAAGTTTTAATCTTTCTCTTCTTAATAAAAACCATGGGAAGGTTTTCAGATTTTTCTGTTACTAATAAGAAGATTTGGCTAATTTTAAGTTTGTCTTTTTTAATACAAGTACTTTGATTTACCTTAATATTATATATTTCATACTGCTGCATATTTCAATTTCCATCTTCAAGTAAGATTCCAGTTAGAAGAAACAATATTAAATTGTCTGTTAATACCTTCCTTAATTCAGCGTCACTGTGGCTCATTGGTCCTCCTCATTGGTTACTGGCAAAGACCAAGTAACAGTTTAGCCTTATGATTCAGCTTCAGAAATAACATAGGTGTTCATCATCTATTTGCTGTTTCTATGACAGGGTTAAAAACATAGGGGACCATTATGACAAAGCTTGGAAGCTCGTATCAAGAGCAAGAATAAATGGATCACAATCTACCAAGTTGTTCCTTCACTTGGGAGTTACCTGAATGTATAAATCAGAGACCTGGTGTATTTCCAGTAGAGGGTGCTCACCCAACTGCCATGAAAGGATTTATAGAGGCTCTGCTAGTTACACAAGGCAGCAGGAGAAATACTGCTCGATTAGTAAGAGCTCCCGATAATTTTATTAGTTACTCGAAATAGGGCCAGGGATTCTGCCAGTTACTGGGAGCTGTACCAGTGATTCCATTACTTACAAAGAGCTGCACACAAGGATTCTGATGGTTATTAGGGATGATAGCAGTGCTACTGCTAGTTACTAGGAACTGTACCAGAGATGCTGCTAAACACCATAAACTGACCCGGAGCTGCTGTGAATTACTAATGACTGGAGAAGGGAGGGTGCTCACTGTTTGTCTTAATATAGTTGTGACTGCTGTTTATGGGGATTGCTTCTGGAATGGTGCTGGTTACAAGTGATGTGTAGTGGATAGACAGCAGAAAACTACAGCTTGTTATCTGTAATCAGGCATTCAGATACCATCTCAAAACCTAGTTTCCTTTTTATTACCAATGGTTTCTTACCTTACAACACCCTTAAATTTTTCCTAAAGGATAACTGTTTCCAAGATATCAGTACTATTTTAACATCCAAAACCTCACACGTCTAGTAGCTAAAATATCTTCTATTCAGTGTTTCTTGTCTCTATTTCATTAACAATATGAACATTCTAGAATATTCCCTGCCTGGTTCCTGAAGCTTCAGACCTGCACTCCACTGCAATTTTTGAATAGAATTTGATAAGAATCACTATATGGGCATGGAATAGTCTTATTAGACTTATTTGATATTTTTCCTCTATGAAGTCTCTTTCACTCAGTCTGCTCTGTGTCAATTCCAGTGTGCCTTCGATTTTTCCTGTCTAATCCATTCTTGCATGATGACGTCAGTCCTGACCTTATCAGAGTGTGCTTTCTGAGCAACAGAGAGGCGACATAGATGGCTGTGGGTGTGTATGGACTTTCCTCCCAGCTGAGCTGACAGGAATTGTTGACAGGGAGAGAGCACCAGAGGGATTGAGGGGGGGGTGGTGGTGGGGGGGCGCGGTCATTGGCAGTAGGTCATCACTGGAGTGGTTTGTTGTAAGTTTCCTCCTCTTTTGAGTATATTATGCCAGTGAGGCTATTATTGATGGTGTTGTAGGTTTCCTCTAATTTGTTTTGTTTAGTGATGACAAAGGTGTCATCCAGGTAGTGGATCCAAAGTTTGGGTTGGATGGTTGGGAGATCTGTTTTTTTGAATCTCTGCATAACTGCTTCTGCTAGGGAACATTTTTTCATACAGAGCATGCTGCATGTTTGGAATGAGCTACCAAAGGAAGTGGTAAAGACGGGTACAATTACAACATTTAAAAGATATTTGAATGAGTACATGAATAGGAAAGGTTCAGAGGGATATGGGCCAAATGCTGGCAAATGGGACTTGTTCAGTTTAGGATGTCTGGTCGGCATGCATGTGTTGGACAGAAGGATCTGTTTCCATGCTATATGACTCTAAAACTCGATTTCTAAGGGAGTTCCAGGACTACCATCTACAGTCATGACATGGTCAATGATAAACCCCAGGATGTGGCTGATGAAGAATGATCACTCGGGCTTACAAGAGTAAGAGGTGACTTTAATGAAACATGAAAGAGACCTTGGAGTGCAGGTTCATAACTCCTTGAAAGTGGAGTCACAGGTAGATAGGATAGTGAAGAAGGCCTTTGGTATGCTTTCCTTTATTGGTCTGAGTATTGAGTACAGGAGTTGGGAGGTCATGTTGCAGCTATACAGGACATTGGTTACACTGCTGTTGGAATATTGTGTGCAATTCTGGTCTCCTTCCTATCAGAAAGATGTTGTGAAACTTGAAAGTGTTCAGAAAAGATTTACAAGGATGTTGCCAGGGTTGGGGGATTTGAACTTTAGGAAGAGGTTGAGTAGGCTAGGGCTGTTTTCCCTGGAGCATCGGAAGCTGAGGGGTGACCTTATAGAGGTTTACAAAATCATGAGGGGCATGGAAAGGGTAAATAGACAAAGTCTTTTCCCTGGGATGGGGGAGTCCAGAACTAGAGGGCATAGGTTTAGGGTGAGAGGGGTAAGATATAAAAGAGACCTAAGGGACAACAGTTTCACACAGAGGGTGGTACGTGTATGGAATGAGCTGCGAGAGGAAGTGGTGGAGGCTGGTACAATTGCAACATTTAAAAGGTGTCTGGATGGGTATATGAATGGGAAGGGTTTGGAAGGATATGAACCAAGTGCTGGCAGGTGGGTCTAGATTGGGTTGGGATATTTGATCAGCATGGACGAGTTGGATCGAAGGGTCTGTTTCCGTTTTGTACATCTCTATGACTCTATGATTCTATGACTGCCATTGAACATCAAGGGGAGTTTGGTGTTTTACAACAGATGTTGTTCTTTTAAAAGTCAAGGGAGTAACCTGAGGTTGAACTAATTAAACCAGTATTCAGCCGATCATAAAGCTTTGCCTGGCTTAAGTCTTCCTGCTTAAATACCAAGTGATAATCAGAAAAAGCCTCTCAGTGATCCTTGAGTGTAAACAAAATGTTGTTTTACATCGATACGCTGTCAGAACGTGTACATTCGTTTCCAAGGTGTGAAGCTCAATCTGAAAACATGTCTCAGCATCAATATATACTTTCACTGGAAGTTAATTCACACTATCTTCTTCCACTGGGTTTTAAACAGTGTGTTCTGAATAGATTATCACAGATACAACCATATGGAACCATCAGCTACAAATACTCTCTGTTCTCTTGTTATGGAAACCTACCCCTTCCACACATATTTGTTATTTGGACACGTAGAAACAGACACTTTAGCAATAAGAACAAAACAGTACCTGGATATGAGAATTTAAGTTAATATTTTGAGTATGGACTGTTACAATGAAGATAACTAAGTGGTGAAATATAAAACTATTACCTTATCTTTTTCCACTTAAAAGCTTTCACTCACACATTACAACCAATCACCTTCAAAACCACAACCTAGTCTGATCTTGTTTATAGGACTGTAATTGCCAAGTTAATGCACACTACTTGAATACAATTAAACATCTAATGAATATACGTGGACCTTTCAGCATTCACAGGACGAATTTAAATGCTGGCAACAGAAAGAAAGGTTCCTTAGTGCAGAATGATGGCTCAGTGGTTAGCACTGCTGACTCACAGTGCCAGAGACCTGGGTTTGATTTCACCCTTGGGTGAAATCAGTGTGGAGTTTGTACTGAGTTTCCACTGGGTGCTCTGGTTTTCTCCCACAGTCCAAAGATATGCAGGTTAGGTGGATTGGCCATGAGAAATTTCCTATAATGTCCAGGGATGTGCAGGCTAGATGGCCTAGCCATGGTAACTGCAGGCCTACAAGGATAGGTTTGGGGGATGTGATGCTCTTCGGAGGGTCGGTGTAGACCCAATTGGCCAAATGGCTTATTTCCACAATATAGAAATTCTACGGAAGTTCTGAGGAAGCGTCACTCAACCCAAAATGTTCATTCTGATTTATCTCCACAGTTGCTGCCAGACCTGCTGAGCTTTTCCAGCAATTTCTATTTTTATAAGGATTTTTGATTCTATATGGAACCTCGATGAGTTGCTGAATGGGGAAAGAATGTGGTGGCTTGTGATAGGAAATACAAGAGAGAGTATGACAAATAGGGACACAGAATAATAAAAGGACCAAAGCACAAGCAAAGGACACTGAGAGGGACAAAAGGAATGGAGACTAGGAAAACCTGGAATGGGGATGAGACTGAAAGGCAACACTTAAGGAACAGTTGAGGTGAATTAACACCAATACATGAGACTGGGTTTGGGAAGATAGCGCATAAGGATGGAATTGTCTCAATATAGGCCTCACACATACCCAAGTCCAGATCTGGAAACTGACAAACTCAGGGCAGCAGCAAAGGCATTGTCCAGGAAAACAAGTAAAGCTGACTGGATTGTGGCAGACATACTGGCAAAGTTTAGGCAGCAGGGGAGAGGCTCTGGGAAGATGAAGTATAGCTGAAGAAATTGTGAAAATGTTTCTTGTTAGAGAATGGACAACTGAAGGCAGAATAGAATCTTGAAAGTTTTGATCAAAGTATATCATTTTTATAATGTATTGATGTGTTAAACTGGACATCATCTGGAGACCAATTAGTAATAGAAGTTTATAATCTGGAGGATCTGTCAGCTGACCTGAAAGTACTAGAAGCATATTCTGCCAGTAAGATTTGTACCACAATAAATAGATCATGTTGTTATTCAGAGATGTTGTTTCCTATGAAGGATAAGTGAGGCATGCTAGCTCAGAATCTTTGTATTTCATAGAATCATACAGCCAAGAAAGAAGCCATTGGCCCATTGTGCTTGTGCCAGATCTATCCAACCAACAAGTCTCATTTCCCTGCTTTTTCTTTCCAGCCCTGCAAATGTTCCCTTTTCAAAAGTGCTTGCAATTCCCTGTTGAAAATTAATATTGAATTTGTTTTCACCACTCTTTCAGGCAGTGCATTCTAGATCATCATAACTTATTTCATTTAAAACATTACTCCCTTTTGAATCTTAGTTTTGTTTCAGCCTCATTGTGTCACATATCCAGCTTCAAGAACCAATGTGCAAGATTTCTTTCGGATGCAGAATGGCACCAAAGATGGGCAGCACGGTGGCACAGTGGTTAGCACTGATGCCTCACAGCGCCAGAGACTTGGGTTCAATTCCCGCCTCAGGCAACTGACTGTGTAGAGTCTGTACATTCTCCCTGTGTCTGTGTGTGTTTCCTCCGGGTCCTCCGGATTCCTCCCACAGTCCAAAAATGTGCAGGTTAGGTGAATTGGCCATGCTAAATTGCCCATAGTGTTAGTAGAAAGGGTAAATGTAGGGGAATGGGTCCGGGTGGGTTGCGATTTGGTGGATCAGTGTGTACTTATTGGGCCGAAGGGCCTGTTTCCACGTTGTCAGTAATCTAATCATCAGCTAATCTAAGTCTTCCATACGCTTTTCTCTGAACAAACCAGGACACGAATCAGCAATCAACATAGAAAGATATGATCTAGGAATTGGATTAGGCCATTCTGCCTCTTGAGTCTGCTCTGCCATTCCATCAGTTCTTGGCTAATCTGATTACAACCTCAAATCTGCCTTCCCATCTACTGTTGATAACTTGTTACGCCTTTACTTAAAAAGAATCTATCTGACCCTGCCTTAAAAATATTCGAGGATTCTTGTTTCCACTATGTTATCAACAAGAGAGTTCTGGACACTCAGGATTCTCTGAGGGAAAGAAAAAAATCCTCTTCATTGTTGATTTTTGAACAGTGATGTCAAGTTCCACATTCTCCCATAGTGGGAATCATCCCCACCAAAGGTTCTGTGTCAAAACTGTACAATATCTTATAAGTTTCAATCAAGTCAGCTCTTATTCTTTGAAACTCCAGTGGATATAAACTTTACCTGTCTAACATAATCTCATATGACATTTTCCCCCATTCTGAGCATTAGTCCAGTAAACCTTCTCTAAAGTGTTTCCAATGCACTAACATCCAATCACCAAGATCACTAATACTGTGCACAGTCATCCTGATGCAGTCTCACCGAGTAGAACTGAAGCATAACCTCACTACCTTTGAATTCAATTTTCTTTGCAATAAATGGTGGCATTCTATTGGCTTTGCAAGACACTTGCTGTATCTACATGCTAACTTTTTATGGTTCATACACAAGGACATCAAGACCCCACTACATGTCAGAGCTCTGCAATCTCTCATTATTTGGATAATATGCATTTTTAAAAATTCTTCTTGCCATAATGGAAAATTTCCCACATTATATTCCATTTGCCAAGTGTTTCTCCATTTGCTTGACCTACTAATGTCTCTTTGTAACATGTTCCCTTCACAACTTACTTCCTACTTACCTTTGTGTCATTAAAAAAATTGACATCATACATTCTGTCTCTTCATTTAAATCATTTTATATAGGTTGTAAACAGATGAGGTCTCAGCACTAATGTCTGACATATCAGTTGACACATCACATGAAGCTGAAACAGACCTATTTGTGCATACTCTCTTTTTCCTGTTAGCTAACCATTTTCTATCCCCACCAGTATGCTATCCCCGACACCATGACCTTCCATTTTCTACAATAACTTTTCAAGTGACACCTGACAAAATACCTTTTGAAAATCTAAGTGTAGTTCATCTGCTGGTTTTCTTTATACATAGGACATGCTTCGTGCCAAAAAAGCTCCAACAGATTTCTCTGCCTTTGACAAGATCTGACCATGACTTAACTCCACTGCCTTGACTCCAAAAATAACCATTGTCTTTCTTGTTAGTCAAGAATCTACCAACTTCCTGCCTTAAAAATACTCAATGACCCCATCTCCAAGCGCTCTGAGGAAGTGTTTCAAAGATTCATGGCCTTCTGACAGAAAATTCTCTCAAATTTAATTCTAAATGAGAGACTCCTAATTTTTAAATTATGTCTTCTAGTTTTAGTCCCTTCCACCAGGGGAATCATCCTTTCAGCATCCTCCCTGTCAAGCCCCCTCAGAGTCTTATGTCTCGATGAAGTCACCTCTCATTATTCTGAATCCTCCAATGGAAGGTTTAACCAGCCTTTCTTCAGAAGTTAGTGTGTAGGAAGCAGCAGATAAATGGAGAAGCTGGACTAAGTGTGTTTGCTGCATCTGGGACCCAGAACACAAACAGCAGCTTTAAGGCTAAACTCAAGGTCCTGTCTCCTGACTGAGGTTAGCTTAATAGGTTAATTTCCAACAGAAAGTGAGTAATGTTATGGAAAAGTTGCATTTTCCTTTGCAAGTTATTTGACATTGTGTTATAAATGCTCATAACTGTTCAATTGGAGGTGGATGTAAAAGGAAACAAGTGACATACAAGAGCATTTTCTCTTTGCTATTATTAACTATCACGTAATTGATAGCTTTTAAAAATCTGAAATGACGTTATTGCTGCATCGTACTTGAGTAAGATTTGACTTCTCAGCTCTGACTAGAAGGTGTTTTATGAATGTGACATTTGAGCAAATTGAGTGCAGGTATGACACATACCGATCATGCTAAATCTGAGGCCTGAGTTGTGATGCCTGAGCTGTGATGCCTGAGCTGTGATGCCTGAAATGGAAAGGATGTACATCAAATCATGGTTACAGCACAGCAGGAGACGGTTTGGTCTGGTGGATTAAGCCAGACCTCCTGTGCTCACTTCCAACATCATTGAAACTTATTTAATTTTATGATTCTCTAGTAACTTCCTTTTGGAAAATAAAACTGAATTCTACTTCCAGCGCTGCCTCACATGCCGTGCTGCAACAAATCTTGACTTTGAATTTTGAAGACCTCAATCATTTACTCAACTTTTCTGTTGCTAATGGAAAAGCTCCCAGCTTCTTTAGCCTCTCATCCATGCAATCACTTTACTGAATCGTCTCTACATAGTCTTCACAACATCAACATCCTTGCTAAAGTAAATGAAATAGCTTTCATCTCCTAAATTAAGGAATTGGAGACCGTTCAGAGGTGATTTACTGGATTAATGTCTAGAATGAGTGAGTTGTCCTGTCAGAATATATTCGGCAGGTTGGGTTGGTTTCCACTGAAGTTGAGAAGAGTGAGGGATGCCTGATTAATATATATGAGATCCTGAATGATCTTGAGAAGGTGAACATTGAGAGGATGTTTCCTCTTGTAGACAGGTCCAGAACTCAAGAGCATTGTTTTCAAATTGGAGATCACCCATTTCAGACAAAATTGAAGAGAATTTCTTTTCTTTCAAGGAGTTGTGCAACTTTACAATTCTCTGCCTCAGAAGGCAGTGGAGGTGGGGGGATCATGAAATATTTTTAAGATTAAGGTCAGTTGGTCCTTGTTAGACAAAGAAAGCAAATATAATTGGGGTAAATGCGATTATGGAATTTGAAACCAAACATATCAGTTGTTTTCTTATTGAATGGTGGAGCAGACTTGAAGGGCTGAATAGTCTACTTCTGCTCTTATTTCTTATCTTCATATTGTGGCTGTGGACTTGCTTTGTTGCCCTATTGCCAGCTGTTCATTCATTACTAAGAATAAGCAGAAGACTGAGATATGTTAAAGAGCCTGGGACCATGGTGAGCAGCACTCTGAGTGCGGTTTAGAATCTGAAATTGGAATTCTGAGATCTGTGATTGTCATGTATTTTCTCTGGTAGAAACGTGTTGCTCAGATAATGAGTTCAAACACACTTCTTGAATTGATAACTAAGTGTTAGAGACTGTGATTTCATCTTTTGATATCAACCTCACAATGGCTAGATATTTTAATGAATGATCAATAATTGAATCTTCTCAATCCTACTCCTCCCATTTGCAAAACTTGACCTTATGTTGTACATCTTTTCTGCCTTATTGCACTTATCATATATTTATTCACATTAAACTGTCTCTTAACTCCTGTCATTGCTATTAATACTGTCAGACACCCCACACTTCCCCTTGGTATTGCAAGACTCCAGCTTTTATTCATGCACACTCCAGACCTCATGATTTAATTTGCTTGAATCTTTTTGATTTGTAGCATCTCCCCTAGCTGCCTGACCTCATAACGAAATATAATTTTTAAAAAATGAGAAGTCTAATTCCGCACTGCCTTTGTGAAACAGTCTGGACAACAGGTGACCAAGAACAGCCCTTGTGGAAGTCTGTCTAGTCACTTCCCTGGAGGGTGCTAATTTGTCATCATCTTCTGATTTCTATTGCTAAGCCAGTTTTCAGTCCAGCAGCTAATTTACCATTAATTCCAAAAACCTTAACCTTTAGAAGCCTCAGGCAGACAAATTTCAAATGCCTTCTGAATATCCAATTATATCCATTGGATGGAGAGCCCTCACCAATTGTATTAAATACTGCTTCAAAGAATTGCAACAGGTCGCTGAAACATGACAGATTATTTTTAACTCCATGGTGACTGCCCTTTGTGTCCTCTGTGCTCTAAGCATTTTCTCATTACTGATATCAGACCAACAGTTCATTTATTCCTTGAGTCTTGACCCCTTTTTTGATATGAAAAATGTGTTTTTTCCAGCTGTGTTTTTTCCAGCATCACATTTTTCAACTCTGATCTCCAGCATCTGCAGTCCTCACTTTTTCCCTTTTTTGATATGGTCATGGTCATTATAAGAACCATCCTAAAGGTCCCAGGTACCACCCCAGAAATTGAGAAAATTTCTTGAGGTCCACCTCACCAGTTTCATCTTATCTTATTTCTTTGAATGCCTTTTCAACACTTGCTTTCTTCATCTTACGGGCTCTCAAACAAGATTTAGACAATTTAGAATTTATTTGAATAATTTGAATTGAATAACATAACACATCTGCCAAAGGAAAGATTTCAGATCTCTTTAAAAAGAAACCTTTAAGGCTGCAACTACTGAAATCACATCCAAAACTTGCAAAATGCTAAAATTTGGATCACTAACTCTGTGTCAGACAGGATAAACACTGGAAAATAGATACAATGTTGGGCCTGAGTGAAAAAAAGTAATGTTTGCAAGTTTTGATGCCGAGTGGTCCATTTGTCATCTGCTTCCATTTTATAAAAAAAAATCTTCTGTAACTTGCTGTTATCGAAAGCAGCTTAGAAATTGGACTGCACAGCACTCGGTTTACAGACTAAGGCCCAAATATAATAGGCAGGAAGTGTGCATCCATTTCTGGCCTGTAACACACTGCTTGCTATCTTGTTTAAGACTAAAATCTCTTGTCAATGCATGAAAAAGGTGTCAGGTTCTCTGAGTGTGCAAGTAAGCAGCTTCAGCCCTGTCTGAGAACCCTCTTCTTCAAGACTGATTGCTCTCAAGTAGACACCAACTTTACTCAATGTAACCAGATGTAGGGATTGATGCTAGCCCCAGCCAACTGTTATCTAAATGGAGAGAAACTCCAAAATAGTTGGATTCTTATGCATGAAACAGAAAATGTTACCATGCAGGTGCAGCAAGTAATGAGAAGGCAAACGGAACTGGGGTCATTTTTGCTCAGAGATTGAAGTTTATAGGTAAATACAGAAATGTTCTTACAACTGTGCAGTGTGTCTGTAAGGCTGCATCTGGAGTGCTGTGTACAGTTCTGAATGCTGTATATAAGAAGGGATATATTAGCATTGGAAGCAATTCTGAAAAAATTCATAAGGCTAATTACTGGGACAAAGGGATTGACTTATCGAGAAGCAAATCAGCCCTTTATTCAGGAAAGTTTGGAACAATAATGGGTGCATTTAATGAAGCATACAAAATTCTGAGGAGGCTTGACAGGGCAGATGTTGAGAAAAGGTTTCTTTGAGTGGGGGATCTCAAACTAGAGTGCAAGGAGACACTGATTTAATACTGAGAAGCAAAGCAATTTCTTCTCTCAGAAAGTAACAAATGTCTAGAATTCTTGTTTGAGAGTCTGTAATTCTCTCAAGAGGGTTGGAATATAAAAGCACTGTTGTGCTACTGAGACTTTATAAAGCTCTGGTTAGGCCCCATTTGGAATACTGTGTCCAGTTTTGGTCCCCACACCTCAGGAAGGACATACTGGCACTGGAGCGTGTCCAGCGGAGATTCACACGGATGTTCCCTGGAATGGTAGGTCTAACATATGAGGAACGGCTGAGGATCCTGGGATTGTATTCATTGGAATTTAGAAGATTAAGGGGAGATCTAATAGAAACTTAAAAGATAATACATGGCTTGGAAAGGGTGGATGCTAGGAAATTGTTTCCATTAGGCGAGGAGACTAGGACCCGTGGACACAGCCTTAGAATTAGAGGGGGTAAATTCAGAACAGAAATGCGGAGACATTTCTTCAGCCAGAGAGTGGTGGGCTTGTGGAATTCATTGCCGCAGAGTGCAGTGGAGGCTGGGACGCTAAAT
This sequence comes from Chiloscyllium plagiosum, assembly GCF_004010195.1. Classification (NCBI taxonomy): domain Eukaryota; kingdom Metazoa; phylum Chordata; class Chondrichthyes; order Orectolobiformes; family Hemiscylliidae; genus Chiloscyllium; species Chiloscyllium plagiosum. The sequence continues at coordinate 19,905,549 of NC_057734.1, forward strand.
GTCTTCAAGGTAGAAATTGATAAATTCTTGATGTCACAAGAAATTAAGGGCTACGGGGAGAATGCGGGTAAGTGGAGTTGAAATGCCCATCAGCCATGATTGAATGGCGGAGTGGACTCAATGGGCCGAATGGCCTTACTTCCACTCCTATGTCTTATGGTCTTATGGTCTTTGTCAAAGGGTTGTGGAGGTTAGATCACTAAAGGTCTTTAAAGAGGTTGTAATAAATTTTTGAACTATAAGGATTGCAGACATGATGAGTAGTTAGTATGAAAGAGTGGTTGAGGTGTGGGGACAGAGCAGCCATGATCTTGTTGAGTAGTGAGGCTGGCTCCACTCTTCCTATATTCAATGTTCATCCAATTTGTCCCACTAGCATATGGCTTCTGTTGCAATGCATGTCCACTGTCTCCAGTTGCTGCAATGAATGACATGGAGATGTAAATGTTTGAGGGTGATGATGATCTTGTCAGCCACTGACAAGGTGATCCTCTCCCTGTTGTGAAGTTCCAGCTGGTAGTGAAGTAACAGTCATAGATCAATGCTCTTGCTGAACCTGAGTCACCTCAGTCACTTATCCAGAGCCAAGTGAAGGTAGGAGAAACGATGCCTGAAAACTCTTGTTAGGTAGGACTGTCCTCTTCTTCTCTACCTCCTCCACATACCACAGTACATATACCTGGGTCAGGGATGATTCACTGCTGGCTGTAAGTAATGATTGTCAAAAGAACAATTCCAAAGATACACCACAATGCTTGCACAAAGGCTAAAATGAATCACAAACACCTCCTTTCCCCCTCAGCCAAGTGCTTTGATTCAGGATACATTCCAATGCCTAACCAATAGTGATAGACAAAGGTGACGCTGGATGTATCTGATCCAAATGAGGAAAATGGGCATCAAACCAACTAGAAGAGCCAGGGGTATCATAACAGCCTCAGGTCAAAACATTTAGTCACATGTTCAGAGACCACGTCAACAATCTCTTTTCATGGTGAAGCTCCATACAGATCATGCCAGAAGCAGCTAGTATTGTCAATGTCAGTCACAGCAGCATATCTTCATCCCCTTTCCTGTCCTCTACCGTAACTCTCTCTTCTCTCTCTTTTTTCATTTTCTACTTAACTTGTAAATGAATGTTTTATTCGTGCCAGTGACTACACTGCTCAATTGGTTTATGACCCAGCCAATTGCAGTCCCCAGCGTACACTCATTTTATATGGAACAGTTAGTATAGTCTGCCTGTAAAATGCTTCCTCTCTGGTTATGTGACATTTAATGGATATTAAGTCATTTCTCAAATGAATTGATTTATGAAATCTTTAGGTCGTGTTCAATGGCAACATAAGTAACATTGGCTCTGGGCTGCATGAATCAATTTCTCCAATTCATGGAAGATTAAGTGTCAGGATGTTTTCTGCTTTTCCAATCATTATTTAATTTCTTCCCACATTATATCTTCATTTATTCACGAATGATCGTAAGCCATTTTATGGATTTAAATTGACAAGCCATCATTATGAAATGTCGAAGGACAGAAGTGACCGCAGAAATAGTTTGAGAGCAATTTGTGTATTAGTCCTCATGGCTACTCTATAATTAGACATGCATTACACTTCTTGCTTGTGATTTTTTTTATTGAAGAAATAGCATCCCAAGCTAATACAGCATCTGTACAACAAACAAAATAGATTGAATCATGCAGGGATTGGCTAACTATTTACAGCTAAATAAAATAAAATTACGAGTGTGGTGCACCAAGGTGCACCTCTCCAAATCACCAGAAGTTGAGTATTTCAGGAAGGTGAAAAATAGCTCTCTCCTCTCTTCTTTAGTTTCCAGATGGAATTGTTGTGGGTTATAATTGATTTTAAAAAATAGCCACTTAAGGGCAGTTAATAAAACAAGATTTCTTAAGAACAGGCAAAGGCTGTTGGCTTCACCCAAACTCAATCCTTCATGATAGGTCAATCGCATTTAACACCCTCTCACCATATGCTTTAACACCATCTCTCAGCAGAAAGTATTTAATTGCCTCTTGGATCCATTTCTGTTGCCTACTTCAAATTCCTCAATTATAATTTGATGGAAACATTTTCTTGACTTGGTCTCCTATTTCACTTGTTTTGTTTTTAATACATATATCTGTTGGTGTTGAAACGTGTGAGCATGTTAATCAATTTGTCATGTCACTTCATAAGTTTGGCAACTACATGTAATATTGACTTCTGTCTGTATAATAGATCTGGTATGGATTCACTGAGCTGAATTGCCTCTTTCTGCACCATAATGATTATGATTATATTCGTAGCAGTCTACTGTGAGTCCTAAAATTTCCAGATTAAGGACTCATAACATTAATCCAGCCTTTCTTTCAATGAATAACATTGCATATTTCTTTCAAGCAGTTGAAACCAGGAACTTTGTCAGCTGTTATAAAAGTGTTGTACATTGACTCTGTCTTTGAGTGTCTCCCAGCTTCCATAGAGTCACAGAATCATACAGCACAGAAACAGACCCTTTAGTTTGGGTTAGAAGTGACCTGTACAAGAAGGACGGATTGCACCTAAATTGGAAGGGAACTAATATACTGGCAGGGAGATTTGCTTGGGAGAATTTAAACTAGTAAGGTGAGGGGGGTGGGGTGGGGGT
>NC_057734.1:19908230-19914322 GCF_004010195.1 Chiloscyllium plagiosum
TCAAACAGTCAGGGCAGGCAGGGACAAGGTAGGACTAATAAATTAAACTGCAAGGGGCCTAACAGGGAAGGCAGATGAACTCAGGACATGGTTAGGAACATGTGACTGGGATATCATAGCAATTACGGAAACATGGCTCAGGAATGGGCAGGACTGGCAGCTTAATGTTCCAGGATACAAATGCGACAGGAAGGAAAGAAACGGAGGCAAGAGAGGAGGGGGAGAGGCATTTTTGATAAGGGATAGCATTACAGCTGTGCTGAGGGAGGATATTCCCGGAAATACATCTAGGGAAGCTATTTGGGTGGAACTGAGGAATAAGAAAGGGATGATCACCTTATTGGGATTGTATTATAGACCCCCTCATAGTCAGAGGGAAATTGAGAAACAAACTTGTAAGGAGATCACAGCAATCTGTAGGAATAATAGAGTAGTTATGGAGGGGATTTTAACTTTCCAAACATAGACTGGGACTGCCATAGTGTTAAAGGTTTAGATGGAGAGGAATTTCTTAAGTGTGTACAAGACAATTTTCTGATTCAGAGAAGGTGCAAAACTTGGGAAATAAGGCAGGGCAGGTGACTGAGGTGTCAGTGGGGGAGCACTTTGGGACAGCGACCATAATTCTATTTGTTTTAAAATAGTGATCGAAAAGGATAGGCCAGATCTAAAAGTTGAAGTTCTAAATTGGAAAAGGTATTAGGCAAGAACTTTCAAAAACTGATTGGAGGCAGATGTTTGCAGGTAAAGGGATGGCTGGAAAATGGGAAGCCTTCAGAAACGAGATAACAAGAATCCAGAGAAAGTATATTCCTGTCAGGGTGAAAGGGAAGGCTGGTAGGTATAGGGAATGCTGGATGACTAAAGAAATTGAGGGTTTGGTTAAGAAAAAGAAGGAAGCATATGTCGGGTCGAGTGAACCCTTAGAAGAGTATAGAGAAAGTAGGAGTATACTTAAGAGGGAAATCAGGTGGGCAAAAAGGGGACATGAGATAGCTTTGGCAAATAGAATTAAGGAGAATCCAAAGGGGTTTTACGAATATATTAAGGACAAAAGGGTAACTAGGGAGAGAATAGGGCCCCTCAAAGATCAGCAAGGCGGCCTTTGTGTGGAGCATAGAAAATGGGGGAGATACTAAGTGAATATTTTGCATCAGTATTTACTGTGGAAAAGGATATGGAAGATATAGACTGCAGGGAAATAGATGGTGCCATCTTGCAAAATGTCCAAAGTACAGAGGAGGAAGTGCTGGATGTCTTGAAATGGTTAAAGGTGGATAAATCCCCAGGACCTGATCAGGTGTACCCGAGAACTCTGTGGAAAGCTAGAGAAGTGATTGCTGGGCCTCTTGCTAGGATATTTGTATCATCGATAGTCACAGGTGAGGTGCCGGAAGACTGGAAGTTGGCAAACGTGGTGCCACTGTTTAAGAAGGGAGGTAAAGACAAGCCAGGGAACTATAGACCGGTGAGCCTGACCTCGGTGGTGGGCAAATTGTTGGAGGGAATCCTGAGGGACAGGATGTACATGTATTTAGAAAGGCGAGGACTGATTCGGGAAAGTCAACATGGCTTTGTGTGTGGGAAATCATGTCTCACAAAATTGATTGAGTTTTTTGAAGAAGTAACAAAGAAGATTGATGAGAGCAGAGCAGTAGATGTGATCTATATGGACTTCAGTCAGGCATTCGACAAGGTTTCCCATGGAGACTGATTAGCAAGGTTAGATCTCATGGAATACAGGGAGAACTAGCCATTTGGATAAAGAACTGGCTCAAAGGTAGAAGACAGAGGGTGGTGGCGGAGGGTTGTCTTTCAGATTGGAGGCCTGTGACCAGTGGAGTGCCACAAGGATCGGTGCTGGGCATATACTTTTGTCATTTACATAAATGATTTGGATGCGAGCATAAGAGGTACAGTTAGTAAGTTTGCGGATGACACCAAAATTGGAGGTGTAGTGGACAGCGAAGAGGGTTACCTCAGATTACAAGAGGATCTGGACCAGATGGGCCAATGGGCTGAGAAGTGGTAGATGGAGTTTAATTCTGATAAATGCGAGGTGCTGCATTTTGGGAAAGCAAATCTTAGCAGGACTTATACACTTAATGATAAGGTCATAGGGAGTGCTGCTGAACAAAGAGACCTTGGAGCTCCTTGAAAGTAGAGTCACAGATAGATAGGATAGTGAAGAAGGTGTTTAGTATGCTTTCCTTTATTGGTCAAAGCATTGAGTACAGGAGTTGGGAGGACATATTGCGGCTGTACAGGACATTGATTAGGTCACTGGTGGAATATTGCGTGCAATTCTGGTCTCCTTCCTATCAGAAAGATGTTGTGAAACTTGAAAGGGTTCAGAAAAGATTTTCAAGGATGTTGCCAGGGTTGGAGGATCTGAGCTACAGCCTGTTCAGCCTGGGGCTGTTTTCCCTGGAGCGTCGGAGGCTGAGGGGTGACCTTATAGAGGTTTATAAAATTATGAGGGGCATAGATCGGATAAATAGACAAAGTCTTTTCCCTGGGGTCAGGGAGTCCAGAACTAGAGGGCATAGGTTTAGGGTGAGAGGGGAAAGATATAAAAGAGACCGAAGGGGCAACTTTTTTATGCAGAGGGTGGTACGTGTATGGAATGAGCTGCGAGAGGAAGTGGTGGAGGCTGGTACAATTGCAACATTTAAGAGGCATTTGGATGGGTTTATGAATCGGGAGGGTTTGGAGGGATATGGGCCGGGTGCTGGCAGGTCGGACTAGATAGGGTTGGGATATCTGGTCGGCATGGACGAGTTGGACCAAAGGGTCTGTTTCTATGCTGTACATCTCTATGACTCTATGACTCTAGTTCAACTCATCCATACCAACTAAGTTTCCCAAATTAAACCAGTCCACCTGCCTGCATTTGGCCCATATCCCTCTAAACATTTCCTGTTTATGTACATGTTCAAATGTCCTTTAAGTGTTGTCACTGTACCTGCATCTACCATTTCCTCTGGCAGTTCATTCCAAATACGAACCATCCTCTGTGTGAAAAAGTTGCCCCTCTGGTCCCTTTTTAACCTTTCTGCTCTCACATTAAAAATGTACCCTCTAGTTTAAACTCCCCTGTCCACAGGAAAAGACCTTTGCTATTTGCCTCATTTATGCCCCTCATGATGTCGCTGTCTCACCATTTGAAAATTAATGTATCAAGAGAATTATGGTGCCCAGGAAGCTTGATGCAGTTATAAGTTCAACATTGGAGCCACATAGTTGTCAGATCTCTAGCTGTCTGTGACATGTTTTGTAAGTTTGCTAATTCATTCTGGACCACACAGGTCTGTCTCTGGAGCTGGACTGTGAAGTTTCCCCACTCAGGAAGCTTTGTTGCTTTGCTTGGTCCTTCCCCCTTGTACCATATTTAGCATAACCCCAGTGAATGAGTTTGAGACAGAATTTCTATAAGATTTACCACCCTCAGGAGCAACATTCTAGCATCTCTGACAGAACTGAAGCTACTTTTATTGAACACACTCAGATATAATGGAGGCTGTCAGGAGCATTATGTGGATAGAGAGATTGCATCAGTCTTGTTCTGGATTCACCATAATTTGGGCCTGGCCTAAATCTCTTTGCAGGTTCAGTGCTCCTGCACACAATAAAGACAGGTTATTTATTTGGTAATTGATTCACACATACATTTGTGTGTTTATATGATAACAGCCCAAGGATGAAACAAGATCCTTTTGATCTGGACCAGATCTTTGTTTCATTTGCACGTGTATTTCTTCAATCTCTTCAGAGGAGCATATAAAAATGACAGACAGGGAAAGTGTGCTTCAGCTTCCTTCATGTAGAAAGCTTCTCCCTTTACTCCATTGTGTGAAGTTATTTTGAAATGCTTTCACCACAATAAAGAGGTGATTGTAAACCAAGCTACATGGTAGGTTCGGGCAGAAGGACAGTTAAATCAGCAGCATGACCTACCCACTGCATCCAGCTCTCATCCTGCCTTCCAGAATATTAATTTGCTTTTATGAGCAGCCAGCAATGACATTTACTTGAAGCCAGTAAGGCCCTCCCATAAAGACCAGACCATCAGGTCCTGACTGCAATTTTAATAGATGACCTGAGTACAGAAGGTCATTGCAGTTTTCTGTCAGCTGAAGACAGTGGGAAATAGAGGGTCAGAGGAGATCCAAACAGCTGCATTTTCACTTACTATCTTTTAACTTTCATTCCTACTGTTAATATTAAGACCTTCCTAGGTCTGACTCTCCACTTTACTTCAACACTTTCCAGAAAAAAAATCGCTGACCAGGAAGAGACATGAACTGATTTCCCCTTTCTAGCCCAAGGCTGCCAAGGCTTATTATAACACCCATACCACCACAGAGATTAATCTTTTATTTCATAATCCTGTAATCTAATTAAAGGCATTTTTAATAACTCACCATGACTCACCCTGGCACTTCAACAGATTTAAACATGAATACTGTGAGATGACAAATTCTCCGAATGCATTATGATTAATTTTGTTGCAATCCAATTTATTTTTGTACCTGGAGTGCTTCATGTAATGCGTGTAAAGTGTGTAACAATTCTATTAAATGACAGCATGGGCCATAACAGACATGTCTGAACCTGGCATTATCCCAAAGCTTGCGTGAAAACAATTAAATTTAAAATTTAACTGGGAGAGAGCAAGGTAGCTCAAGATGAATTTACAATTGTAGTCATGAGCCTCAGAATAAACACATAGATGGACAGTTTGAGCAACTGAGAACGCTGATCACCACATATGTGGTTCTCTTGGACTCAGGACTATTGCTAGACTAGTGATTGAAAGAAAAGTTAACATAAGGATTGTGAAAATGGGGGACAATTTTGTACAACGGGAGAGATTGTAACCAGTTCAGTTGCACCAAACAGAGGTTGGGAAGAATGTTGTTGAGAAGCATTACTGTAACTACATTTATATATAACCCATCTTTTGAAATGGAATAATTTAAATCCTGCGCTACACTTTTATAAATGCACCTTTGAAAGCACACTGTCTGGGTGCATAACGGCCTGGTACGGCAATTGCTCTGCCAAGGAGCATAAGAAACTACAGAAGGTTGTGTGCACAGCCCAGACCATCACAGAAGCCAACCTCCCATCCATGGACTCCATTTACATGGATCGCTGCCGCAAAAAGGCTGCCAACTTCATCAAAACCCACCACACCCCGGTAGTGCTCTTCTACAACCTCTTTTGTCAGGCAGAAGATACAGAAGCTTGAACACGCCACCAAGTCCAAGAACAGCTTCTTCCTAGCCATTATTAGACTGATGAATGGACTCTCTAACCTCAACTAATGCTGACCTTGGCAATATTGATCTTGCCCAGCACATGCCTTGTGGAACGTAACCTTATGCCTCTGTCTAAGTTTTTTCTTTCACCCTATGAATCTGTCTGCCCTTTCTTACTATCATCTGCCTGTACTGCTCGTAAACAAAGCCTTTGACTGTACTTAGGTACATGTGACAATAAATAAATCAAATTAAATCAAATCAAACACTAATATCCACAAAGGTTTGCTCCAGCAATCAGCACTTAATAGTGATCAGTATCAAAAAGTATTGATGATTTCCCTCCATACCTCCCAGATTCTGAGGTCCACTCTTGCTGATGTGCAAATTGGATGCAATAGCACAGGCTGTGTAACAAATCTTTATATACTCAGAAGACATTTGCAAAACATGTGTCAGCCTTTTTTATGATGAATAGCACATGATTGAGAACAAAATAGGTTCAAGTGTAGACAAAATTCAGATTTGTGTAAAATAGCATACTTATTATAGAACATAGAACATAGAACATAGAAGAATACAACGCAGTACAGGCCCTTCGGCCCTCAATGTTGCGCCGATCCAAGCCCACCTAACCTACACTAGCCCACTATCCTCCATATGCCTATCCAATGCCTGCTTAAATGCCCATAATAAGGGAGAGTCCACCACTGCTACTGGCAGGGCATTCCATGAACTCACGACTCGCTGAGTAAAGAACCTACCCCTAACATCTGTCCTATACCTACCCCCCCTTAATTTAAAGCTATGCCCCCTTGCAATAGCTGA
>NC_057734.1:19916916-19956287 GCF_004010195.1 Chiloscyllium plagiosum
CTGCAACAGCCACTCCTGTCCCTGTTCTACCCATGTCTCCGTAATAGCCATAACATCGAAGTCCCAGGTACCAACCCACGCTGCAAGTTCACCTACCTTATTTTGTATACTTCTTGCATTGAAGTATACACACTTCAAGCCACTTTCCTGTTTACAGGCACCCTCCTTTGAAATTGATGCCATGTTCCTAACCTCCCTACACTCCAGGTCCTGCATCCTAAAGCTACAGTCTGGGTTCCCATTCATAGAATTATGAATAATTCCGCAGCTTATGGTTTATATTCAATTATGTACAGATACCCTACATTGTTCAATCATATTCTGATATACAACCAAATTATCCCATAAAGAATTATGGGATCTGAATGACACAGGTCATTAATTATGTGTAAATTGACCCATAGCTTGTTGAGAGAGAATATTGAATATGAATGACCACAAATTACTGCTGGATTCTTCTACACCGTTTATTCAATAAAAATAGCATTCTGTTTTTAACAACCCTGTGACTTTTATGAAATTGGTGCATTTCCACATTAATTGCATTAAATTTGGCATAGCAAGTCTAAATAGCACTATAATTCTGTTTTAACAATGTGATGCTTGTTAATGATTGCCACTCAACTTCTTGAGTGAGAAATTCTAAGTGTGGAGTCTCATTCTTTCAGGTTAATAATTATTTTAGATCTTTAAAAGTAAATTTGGTTTCATAGTTTTCTTTACTGACTCTTACTTTCCCCTTTGTATTTTCTTTCTGTACTTGCTAGGACAAAGAATCCTCTGACTGCATTTCAACTCCTCCTCAGTCTATTCATTCTCAATCCTTAAGACTCTTTGGTGAAGGATATATGTTTTCTAGACATACTACAAGTCCCTATTTGCACTTGTTTCCTCACAACATTGTTATCAGCTCATGCTCCAGCAACATTGGTAGTGAGATAATGTAAGAAACCAGAATAGAGAATTATATTGGTCCCAATATTTTGATGACAAGGCATTTTTCGAACATTGCAGTTTGGGGTGGAGGAGCAGCACCATCTGGAATCCCAAATACAGCAAAATCAATAGGAAATTGAATTAGAGTTTGAGAGTTCGGCTTCCACTATCCACTTAGCACCTGACTAAATTGCTACCCTATAGACTCAACACATCACCCACCTGAGACTCTACTCACCTGGCACATTACAAACCCTGGCATGTTACCCACCCTGGCACACTACACACCCTGGCATGTTACCCTCCTAGCACATTACCCACCTCACACACTACAAACCCTGGCATGTTATCCACCCTGGCACAATACAAACCATGGCATGTTACCCATCCTAGCACACTACACACCCTGGCATGTTATCCACCTGGCACATTACCCACCTGGCACACCAAACATCCTGGAATGTTACCACCTGACATGTTACCCAACTGGCACACTACGCACACTTGCATGTAACCCACTACCATGTTACCCACCTGGCAAACTACAGATCCTGGCATGTTACCCACCTTACCACACCACACACCCTGGCCTGTTACCCACCTGGCACACTACACACCTTGGCATATTATGCACCTGGCACACTACATACCCTGACATGTTACCCACCCTGGCACACTACACACCCTGGCACATTTCCTGATGAAGGGCTCCAGCCCAAAACATCAATTATCCTGCTCCTCAGATGCTGCCTGACCTGCTGTGCTTTTCTAGCAACACCCTCTCTACACTCTGGCATGCTGCCCACCTGGCACACTAACCCCTTAATGAGCCTCCGTCCAAACTCCATGTCGACCATGCATGCTTACCTTTTCACATCAGCTGTCAAAGTGTGAGCTGGACATTAAAATGGCAGAACGCAGCACACTGACTGCCATAAAATAGGGTGTGTAGTTTGACATGCCCCAACTCCCCAAAAGCATGAGGGAACTGTTTGATTTCAGGTACAATACTAATGGAGCCGAATTTGGAATTCCCAGATAGAAATACGGAGCTCAATCCTAATGGAAGTAAATAGTAGTAGCGTAACAATTTGACTGTGACAGCCACTCCTCAGAATATCAACTATTATATTATTAATCTTAGTAATAGGGCAGACTGTGAAATGAGCCATACCAATAACAGGTAATGTTAATATTTAGCAGTAATTGCATTTATATAACACCTTTCACATGGTAAAACATCCAAAGGTTCTTCACAGCAATATAGCCAGCCAAAAAATTGATACTGATCTGATGTAGTACATATTCAGACAGAGGAATAGATATTTAAGGGATAATTTTTAAGCAGCATTGTAAAGACAGAGAATATGGTGAAAATCTTTAGGAAGGGAATTTGTGCCTAGATGGTTGGACAAAGTCGGAGTTAGAGGAACATAGATTCTTGGGGGGTTGTATGGCAGGAGGGGGGTTACAGAGAAGAGAAAGGGAAAAGTCAAAGAATAATTTGTATGTCAAAATGAGAATTTTAAAATTAGGACATAGGAACAGGAGTAGGCCATTCAGCACTTCAAGCCTGTTCTATCATTCAATGTAATCATGGCTGATCTATGGCCTAACTCCATACACTTGCCTTTGACCCATATCTCTTAATACAACTGATTAGCAAAAATTTTATCTATCTCAGATTTAAAATTAACAACTGATCCAGCATCGGCTGTCTTGTGTGGAACAGAATTCCAAACTTCTATCACCCTTTGTGTGTAGAAGTGAATCCTAGCATCTCTCCTGAACAGTCTATTCCTAATTCTCAAACACTGCCCTAGTTCTGGATGTAGGTTTGCTCGCTGAATTAAAGGTTCATTTCCAGATGTTTTGTTACCCTACTAGGTAACATCTTCAGTGGACCTCAGGCGAAGCACTGCTGATAATTCTAGCCAAACAAAGACACGCGCGAGAATTCCTAGAAGCATGGCATTCCAACTGGAACTTTATCAACAAACACATCAAGTTAGATCCCATCTACCACCCCCGAGAAAAAAGTAGGAAGTGACCTCACCACAGGAAATGGCATCACCATAGGAAATGACATCACCAACCTAAAGAAACCCAAACATATAAATAGAAAGCAGGAATTATCAGCAGTGCTTCGCCTGAGGCCCTCTGAAAATGTTACCTAGTAGGGTGACAAAATGTCTGGAAATGAACCTTTCAACTCAGCGAGCAAACCTACATCCAGAACCTCAACCTGAGCTACAAATCTTCTCAAAACTCGCTAAGCCCCTAGTTCTACAATCCTAACCAATGGAAATAGTTTATCTATAACTTTCTTGTTAGTATCCTAAAGTCTTTGATCAGATCATCCTTTTTAACCTTCTCAGTTGTAGAGAAAACAGACCTAATTTGTGTAATCTCTCCTCAGAACGTAACCTCTGGAGTCCAGGTATCATTTTTGTAAACCTACATTTTACTGCCTCCATGGGTGATAAACCCTTCTGAAAGTGATGTGCCCAGGTCTGCTCATGGTACTCCAAGTGGGGTCGAACCAGGATTTTGTATGACTGCAGCGTGACCTTTGCATCCTTAGTGGAATGACAAGGACATATTGTCAATGATCAATGTGATCATTCTTGGTGTGAGTTATCTAAATCATAGGTAGTGGTGAAAACAATGTTTTGAATAAGCTCAAGTTTATGATATGTAGAAGAAGCCAGAAAAGTGTTGGAGCCATTGAGCCTGGTAGAACTGAGGTATGAATGAGAATTTTAGTAACAAACTTGTTATGGGTATGGTTTGCGACACAGGAGTTTATGGCATATGGTAGGCATAGCATTTGGCATTTCAGATAACATACGTATATATATGGAAACACAACATATCCTGACTTCTGTTCACTAGTCAAAAGAAAATACCACTAAGAGATGACTATTCTATCTTGAGAAACCTGGTTATGGAGAGAATCCCATCTGTGAGTTTACGTATGCTAAAATAGTTTTAGCACTCTTCCCTATTTCTGGAGGAGGTTGCTTCCTTTAGTTTTGATGTTTTATTCACTGTCTTGTGTTAGTCCCTCTGATACCTCACCCAAATCATTCCATTTCAAGTGTGAGTCTGCATAATATATAATCAATGGGCTAGACGGTTTAATCCAAACTAACCCTTTCATCTGGCTGGTCTTTCATCACTGAGATCAGGAACACAGCTGAATTATTTTCTCTATCTCTTGCCTGGATATACTTAGAACATAAGAGAATAGGCATAGACTATTCAGCTCAACTCTGCATCCAACATACTCATGGCTAATTGTCTATCTCAATGAAGTCCTCCCTTTCTTTCCCTTTGATACCTTTAATTTCTAGAAATCCATCAATATCTTTCTCAACTACATTCAGTGATTTCACCTCCACAGCCTTCTGTGGTAGGAAATTCTGCAGGGTCACCACTCTCTCAGTGAAGACATTTCTCCTCATCTACCTGCGTTCAGTCTATTCAGCCGTTTCAGAATTTTATATTATTCAATGAAACCTCCTCTCATTCAACCTGCTATCCCTAGAATCATCAAAAGAATTGGGGATGCTGTAAACCAGAAACACAAACTCTGATTTCTCTTCACAGATTCTGCCAGACCTGCTGAGTTTTCCCAGCAATTTCTGTTTTTGATCCCAGGAATCAGCCTGGTGAACTTATTCTGTACTCTCTCTCTCTCTCTCTGGAACATATTTTGTTTGGTAATGAGAGCAGCAATGACACAATACTTTATGTCATTTCTCACCATGGCATTGTACAGCTTTACTATGGCTTTCTTGCTCCAGTACTCAATCCCTCCAGCAATCATTCACCTTCCTAATGTATTGCTGCACTTTATGCTTTCAGTGACTGCTATACAAGGGAATCCTTTATCCAGAATATTTTCCAATTTATTTCCATTTAAATAGTATTCTGCCATTCTGAAGTGAACATCTTCACACTTGCCCACATTATACCAATCTGCCAGGCATTTGCCAATTCATTCAACTTGTCTAAATCACCTTAAACCTCTTTATATCTCTTCACCACTCACAATTCCACCTGGTTTTGTGTCATCAGCGAAGTGGAAACATTATATTTGATTCTTCCATCCAATTTGTTGAGCTATCTTATGACTAACTGAGCCCAAGCACTAATCCCTGTGCATGACATTTGACCTAACCTTCTATTTTGAACCCAATCTATTTATCCTGCATTTTGTTTCCTGTCTGCTAACTAATGCTCAATCAATGCCATATATCACCACCAATTGTATGTGCTTTGAGTTTGCACTCTCACCCCTTACATGGGACTTTCTCAAAGCCTTTCTAAATATCAAAAAATACTGTATCCATTGGCCCTTCCTTATCTATTCCAGTGGTAATATCTTCAAAGAATGTAATGGATTTTTCAAACATGATTTCCCTTTCAGAAATTCAAGTTGACCTTACACAGATCCATTTTATAGTCAAAGTGTCCTGCTATCATGCCGTTTATAATAGATCCAGCCTTTTCTCGACTACCGATTTGAGATTAACTGTAAGTCCTGTTTTCTCCCTCCTCTACTTTTTAAATTTTAAATAATGAAATTACATTTACCACTTTCCAATCTGCTAGAACTGTTCCAGAATCTACAGAATTTTGGAAGATGGCAAAAAACATCATCCACTATTTTCCTGGCCACCTGCTTTACTGTTCTGGCTCATAAATTATCTGGATTTGCTGCATCTTAGTTCCATCAATTTTTTCAGCATTTTTTTTTTAAATTGATGCTAATACTTAGACCATTATTGAAAGTTTAAAGACAACTCTTCTGTTGCTTTGTGAACAGAATGTGGAATAAAAATCGAGTTGTTCAGCTTTGGAATGATCCAGCACCAAGAAGGGAGATAGGAACAGGTTCAGCACATGCCCAGATCAGAATGCTTCAGTGGATGTTGGAGATCTGAAATAAAAACAGAAAATGCTAGAGAAACCCAGCAGGTGTGGCAGCACCTGGGAACAGAGTTAATGCTTTGGGTCCAGTATGACTCTTTGAAAGGGTCACATTGAACTCGAAATGTTAATTCCATTTCTCTTCCCACAGATACTGAGCGACTGAGTTTCTCCGTCACCTTTTTGTTTTTTATTTGTATATTTAAACTTTGGCCTTAATATGAGATTGCGATGTATAATGCTGCTCCCTGAGCCATCTGAAAGGAAGTGTCTGCAATGGCTTCTCTCTTTTTGAAAAGAAGGTGCCATATGGAATAGAACGGAGGCAGTGTTGGGAAGTCACAGCCAGGGTTGTTGGAGGCTCCTGTGTTGTAGCTGTAAAACACACAATGATTAAGCTCTTTGGCAGCAACTCGAGTCTTTTTTTTACCTCGTGCATTGGATGATCCTGATAAATGAAGCCACTACCTTCAGAAACCTTTTTGTTGCAGAGAAAATTACAGCAATTGATTACTTGGCTTCAACTAGTGTGAGGGTTGGAGTAATTCATCTCTCAAGCCAGGCTGATGGCTGTGTTTTCCTGTCCTGTTACATCCCTTGTTTGGAGGGACAAGTGCTCAGAAGCTCCCGACCTGTCTGACTCTGCTGTTTCTTATCGCTGTTCTGTGTTCCTGCCACAGGCTGGTGACCTGGGTGGCAGGCTCAGTCAAAAAACATTCCCTCATGATATTCTTGTTCTAGTGATGATAAATTGCACTAATTTGGAGATTAAAGACAGAAAATAAACTCAGAATGCAAGGAGGGAATTGTGCAGTTGCAAGCAGGAGATAATAGTATCTGGGAGAGCATGTCAATGTCTATCGTCAGGAAGGATTGAGAGGAATGTATACACAGGAGGGAGAGGAGATTGCAGTTTAGATTAGATTCCCTACAATATGGAAGCAGGCCCTTCAGCCCAACAAGTCCACACCAACCCTCCAAAGAGTAACTCACTCAGACCCATTTCCCTCTGAGTAATACACCTAATGTTATGGACAATTTAGCATGGCCAATTCACCTGACCTGCACATCTTTGGACTGTGGGAGGAACCCAGAGCACCCAAAGGAAACCTACACAGACACGGGGAGAATGTGCAAACTCCACACAGGCAGTCTCCCAAGGTGGGCATTGAACCTGGGTCCCTGACGCTGTGAGGCAGCAGTGCTAACTGCTGAGCCACCATGTCAGCCCTGAATCTGTGTGGGTTACAGCAGTCTGCTGGTGTGGAGGGGTATCACCCTTTGGATAGACTGTGGCATGTTCCAAGGTGCTAATTGCAACTTTCAAATAATTCTATCAGTATTTAAATAATACTCACACTGTCACTACCTTGTGAATAATCTCACAGACTCCTGTCACAACCCTAGGATTGACACTGCCACCAGCCTGAGAATGTACTTGTCCTGTCACGACCCTGACAATAATACTGATACTGCCACCAGCCTCAGGATGATTATACTGACACTGTTACTATGCTAGGATTGACACTGACATTATCATTACTTTAAGAATAATCCTGGCATTGTCATTCTCCCAAGAAACATGAAATAGATGCAGAAGTACATCATCTGACCCCCTCAAGTCTGCTCCATCCTTCAATGAGATCATCTCTGTCTGATAATCAAGGAGAAAGTGAGGTCTGCTGAAAATCCTCAACTCCACCTACCTGATATTTCCTCATACCCCTTGATCCTCTTACTGTTTAAAAATCTGTCTACCAAGGCCTTGAATATACTTAATTACCCAAATTCAACATAAAGAATTCCATAGATTCACTACCCTCTGAGAGAGGAAATTTCTCCTCATCTCTGTTTTAAATGGACAACCTTTTATTCTGAGAGCATGCTGTCTGGTCCTAGACTCTTCCACAAGGGGAAACAACCTTTCTGCTCCTACCATGTCAAGTCCTCTAAGAATATGTGTGTTGTAATAAGGTTGTATCTCATTCCTTAATATTCAAATAAGTACAGGCTCAATCTCCTTAGAAGGTAAAGTCAGCAGTGTCCTGCTGGAGCATACACTATCCTCTTACTGGAAGGAGACAACTGGTGACCAACACACCTCAGGCAAGGGGAGAGATTGAGAAGGCAGGATCTTCAATCGGAGCCTCAGCCAGTGTGGAAATTGAACACATGCAGTTGGTCTCACTTGAAATTGTAAACCAGCTATCCAGCCAACTGAGCTACTGAGTTCATCCAATAGCCTTGGATTTATACTGACACCATCACTATCATTCGAATGATCACACTGATACTGCTACTGTGGACAATTTAGCATGGCCAATCTACCTAATTTGCCTGTCTTTAGACTGTGAGAGGAACTGGAGTACCTGGCAGAAACCTACACAGACACAAGGAGAACTTGCAAACTCCACACAGACAGTCGACTAAGGGTGGAATTGGACCCAGCACCCTGGCGCTGTGAGGCAGCAATGCTAACTACTAAGCCACCATGTCACCTGCCCTGACACAGTCTGTATCCTGAGAATAATCACACTGACACTGCTTATATTTTGGGAATGACCACACTGACTCTGCCTGTATCCTAGAAATGTTCACACTGACTCTGCTTCTTTCCTGGGAATGACCACACTGTGACTGCCTCTTTCGTGGGAATGTTCACACTGACTCTGCCTGTATCCTGGGAAGACCACACTGATGCTGCCTGTATCCCAGGACTGACCACACTGATGCTGCCTCTATCCCGGGAATGACCACACTGACACTGCCTCTATCCTGGGAATGATTACACTGATGCTGCCCTTATCCCAGGAATGACCACACTGACACTGCCTGTATTCCAGGAATAATCGTACTGACTCTGCCTGTATCATGGGAATGATTACACTGACTCTGCCTGAATCCTGGGAATAATCACATTGATGCTACCTCCATCCTGGGAGCAATCACACTGACACTGCCTGTATTCCAGGAATAATCAGACTGACTCTGCCTCTTTCCTGGGAATGTTTACTCTGATGCTGCCTATATCCTGGGAATGGTCATCTTGATGCTGCCTCTGGCCTGGGTATGACTATAAAGTTGCTGCTGTAACTCTGGGGATGACATTTTGACTCAGCTGTTTGAAACATATGAAGATTCAGAAACTAGCAGCGCCCTTCATGCAGCCTGTCTGTATTAGTGATGCCAATCACCCAGCAGGTCTGACCTTCACTCCATGGTTGTTTGAGAGGCTTGGTTAACCCATGCTGTAGTGTGCCACTCTAAGCTGTTTTATTCCACAATCTAATTTTGTTTCCATGTCCAATGCTTTTGCATTGTCTCCCTGACAGAGAATATGCCCTTTCACAATAAGGTGTCTGCTATTTTGATGACTGTTTGTTCAGCATTGTCAGCTGTGAGCAATTGGGTTCTCATCCCTGTGTTAGTGCAGTCACTTCTTGGACATCACAAACTACCCTACAGTTGCCCTCTTCCCTCTAGATTAACGACACACTGTTCAACATTTTTAGTTCATGACTAGATGAGAATAATTAATTACCTGTTGGATGACAGTACTGGTGACAACATGTCTGCTGTTTGAAAACTTGGCTGTGGCAATACATCTTTCTCCCACTCACTCCCATTGCACCAGCTGTCTCTCTCTGTCTCTTGCCAGCTCATGATTCTGGTCAAAGTCTCATCAATTATTTGTCAAGGTATCGGCAGCAGATCTTTTTGAAAGTCATAGCAGAAGGGAGACAAGGTCAGGCAGCAGCATTTCAAATTGATGGCCATCTTGGGAAGAACAAGATTTCCTGCATCACCTATTGCTCCCTCATTGTTTCTCTGAACAAATCCTGCACTCCACTGGTGCTTCAATAACAGCAAGACCACATGTCCAACATGTGGAATGAACTATGAACAGGTTAGCTGTGCTTGCCTTGTCACCGCCACCACTAAAGATGAGTGCAGATAATGCTTCTGTCCTGATAGTCTGTCAGTAAATAATATAGGTGAAATCCTACAATGGTCTCAATGTCTTATGCTATGGTGAAGTTTGTGGGAGAATTGTATGAAGGATCTACTGAGGTCTATCTTGACAATAAGAGCAACTCAGAGCATCTTTTATGTATTTGCTGAGCAGTGAGGCAAGTTTCTTACAAGGTAGAAATGAATTGCCAATTATGGAGATACATAGCTTGTTAAATTCCTTCTTAATTACACAACTCATTTCATTAAAATTCAGCTTCCTATTTTACCAAACACAGCAAACAACTCAGATGTCAAAAATTCTTGGTGTCAGAGTGGGGACCTAACTACCCAGATGACCCATAGGACCTCCTTGTTGGATACCAGGCACCAAAATCTCAGGACACACTCCATGGGCACCAACCACACACACTCCATGTCCATGGACATTGGTATCCAACATGTCCACTCTCTCTCAGCTGTCATGGCATATCTCCGATTTACACACAATGCCTTTCAATGTTACAACTTGAGCTTCACCCTGTAACTCTCACTGTAATGCTGCGGCAAGGACACTGTGCACTCAGGGATGCAGCGCACGGAATGGACCAGGCTGTATCTCTAGACTTTTGAGAATTGGGATGGGTGAGTGAAGTGGGGAAGATGTAATAGGTAATAGTGATATTGATAGAGCATGAGCCTTGGTGGGACATGATTAAGATAGCACATTAAACAGGAGTGTGAGGTAGCAGAGAGAAGAATGTGACAGTTACTCTGGCAGAGTGCAGAAGGTCATTGACCTTCTTGCTACATTGCTGTGCATCCCTGCAGGTAGCTGAGACAGCACTAACAACCTCAGACCAGGGTGGATGGTCAGGTATCATGGCCTCGTCTATTGATCCTGAGGGAGAGGACAATCTGAATATGCACCATCATTTCTAGTGGGACCTACAGGCGCCTGCCCATAATGCCAGGCAACAAATTTCCCTTGTGTGCCATGTCCAGGGCAAATGTCAGGAATTGTGCAGAGCAGCTCCAGACTGACTAGGCAACTAATAAGGTATTCAGTGATGCAGCGATTCAGTTCCAGCTGAATCTGGGCATGATCGGGGTTAAGGCTGCTCAGTTCACCTCCATGTCAGAGCTAGTTTAAGAACTCCCTAGATAATTCTGAGAATGCTCTTTCTGTGTCAACTGCTCTCAAAACATTCCCCCTATTGGAAGAAATAATATTTTTAAAACTTGTTAAATTAATGTAGAATTAGCACTATATGAAAGCAAGTAGAACTTGCCATTTTCTTCCCTTCTCTGGGCATCGGGCAGGCTGTTTATTATAGTGCTATAACCTTTGAACTGTCATATGTCATACATCCTGACCTTTGTGTCTGCTGCTCATACTTTTCCTTCATTCCAGATCGTTAATCATTTCATTTTCATATCACAAAAGAAGCTCATTAGTAAAAATTCGGATATATTTTTCAGGGGAGAAAAGATAATTGCAAAGGTGGAAAGATAATCCTTTTTTTTGTATTTTTCAGGGAGTGTCTGAGCTAGAGGCAATTTTAAGGAAAATACAAAATTGAAGACACAGACCTACAGAGACAGAATGTGGCAATGAGTCTTGGATTTTACTCGTGATGACACAATGGTCTAAATATTCTCCTTCTGTGTTGAAACTTGTCACATTTACAGGAGTTCATCTTCAATGGTTTATTATTGCCAGACAATACTAATCCTTTGTATTTCAAAATAATTTCTCCCTGTCTCTCTTTTAGACATCTCCCTTTATCTCCCAATTCTGAACTGCAACTCTCTGATCTGATCCATCTTTTTATCCTTCAGAATCTCCTTCCTCTGTTTCTCATCCTTCAATATGCCATGCTCTCTTTCATCTTTCTGTGCATTTCTCTGTCTTTGAATTTTCTTTTGTTTTGTGTCCCACTGCCTCTGATCCTTTAAGTAAAATTATAAATACATTCAGAAGGACAAATTTGTCACTTCGTTGAAAATACCAGTCAAGAGAAAATGTTAGGAATTCATTTGCAATGTTGGTTCTGTGGCTAAAGCAGCTTGAAAGTTGAAAGTTAGGGTTATACTCATTGGCACAATAGCTTAATGGTCATCTAACAGAGCATTATTTAAAAATTATGAAACTATTAGATAAATGACAAAAAATAATTTCTGATGCTTGGGTATTTGAGAGTAAGGAGACAAAACTTCAAGATTAGAAGGAGGAACACAAGAACACAATGTTTACATGGAGATTACTGAATACATTACCACAAGTAATTATTGAAGCTGAGTTAATCATTACAATTATGTGAGATTTGGATAACATTTAGCAAAGAGAGAAAAAAATAGTAACAGTGCAGAAAGAAAGCAGGGACGTGCAACTTGATAGTCTTTGTATGGATATAAGGGATTCATTTTAACTCCATCTTTCTTAAGCAGTGTAAATCAGCAAGGTGGAAAATGAATTGAAAATCTGTCCCCAAAAAGCTCCCACTATGCTTTTTGTTTTAATTCTATCGGTTCTCCACATTCAGCAGCAAAATCAGATGAGAGTGTGACCAGTTTCAATCTAGAAGCTGGGAATTGATTGTCAACATACCGCAAGCTGCAATCAATGCTCAGCTGAAAGAAAACATGATTGCAGAAACATGGCCACCCAGCTACAAATGCAACAGGCTTTTTTCCTTCAAAATGTTTCTTCAAAAGAAATTTCTGAATTTGAAGACAAACAAAAAACACTAAATTCAAAATATCGCATTTTTCAGGTGATGTTGCTGAACTTGCAAGACTTTTTGAAAAGATTAAAGTATGAGCATCACTGGAGAATAGTTGGGCCAGTTTTAACTTATTTAACAATAGCAGGCAGAAAGTCTTGATAAATCCTAAAATTTCTATTGGTGGATATAACTGATGGGTCCGTTCTGTTTTGGATTCCCTGATGATTGTGAATAACTAGGAGGAGGAGAAGAAATCAGGTAATGTAAAATCAGTTGACAATATCAAGCAACTCAGGTAGATTGATAGCATTCAGAAGGGTCAAGAGAAAAATAAGTGAATTGGTCAAGGAATGAGAGAGGAAATTAATGTACAAAAGACCAACATCAGGAGTTTTTGATTACTAGTGGATGACTCCTGTAGAAAGGTCTGTATGCGTAGGCTGTAGATAGAACAGTAAACATGAAATGTGCACATAATGTATAATGGATGTACATTTCAATGTTAGAAAAGAAAAATCATAGAAGTTGTGGGTATTTAAAATTCACTGAGAACATTCAATCAATGTGAGATTGCTGTTAAGAAAGCTAATCAGCTACTGAAATGAATCTTAAGGGCACAGGATTACTCTGATCAAATTAAAACTCAGGAAAATAATTTTAACCCTGTCCAAATGATGGGCTCTTAATTCTTCATTGATACCAAAAAGAAACCTTTGCCTTTATCAGTTTAAGACTTGACTTTTCCAAAGTTGATTTGCTGATCTCCCTGCCTTCTCCTCCCACACATTGCAGCTTATTTGAAATTGAGCCAATATCAGTTCCAAGTGATATGTTTGAAGGCTGCCACAGATTGCACACACAGGACTTACAGGACAGGTAGAGGTAATATGACTATTAAAGAAAGCCAATACATCCCTGGTGCAGTTGTATTTCCCCAAATGTCCCCCTTTACATGGAAAAAGCAAATTGCCTGCACTATAATTTACAGTTACAAGTTACACATGTTAAGCAGCACACGGTCACAAAAAAAATGATCATTTAATTAACAGACCATGTGTTAACTCTAATCAGTTCCACTTTCATTCGCATCTGCACATGTATTGCATTCATAGTCTTTAACTCATGCAGGTTTCCTAATGGTATGTCAATGCATTTCCATTAGCTCTTCCTCAATTTTCTGCTTGTTACAAATGTGGTCTTCCTTCTCCAGGGAGTGTTGCTTCTGTGGTAAGTGCTGTTGACATTGTAACTAGTGTCATTGATCCCCTGCCATTGGGGTAGGACAGTGAGCCTCTGTGCAGGGGGTGAGATCACATCTAGCAGATCGACCATCTGTCTAGTTGTATATAGATGACTGCAGTGATGGTCATTCACATTCACTATATATGATCAGTGACAAATATTTAATACACGTCCTGAATTAATGAAGGCTGACTTTTGCTGAGGGCATTGGGTGTTTGCAAGCTGACTGGCTTTCCAATATTCAGCTTGGTAGTTTTTCAAAGTGAAGTTTTGTTTTCTGTTGGTTCACTTTGATTTTGTCCCTTACACCTATTACTACTTGTGAATTGAGTAGTTTTTCTCTGATGAAGAGTAGTTTCAATGTGACGTGACATTAGTCTTTTGGATAGAACCAATTTCCAAGCCTTTACTCAGTGTGTTTCATCACTGAAGCCTTGCACCAGTTTGTGCTGGATTTGCTCCATTTCTTTATCATTCATAAGTTTCTATTCCTTTGACAATTTTCACTGCTTCCTCAGCCTTTTTGTTTGACTGAGGGTTTTGCAGTGATGACGTGGTGTTGAATTTCCAAATCCTTAATGAGGGAATTGAGGACCACCATCACTCATCACAGTGTCTGGAATGCAGTAGCAATTGAAATGTCTTTTCAGTCATTTTACTATCTCACTGATAGTTGTTGATGTCAATCAGCTTAACTGCACAGACTAGTTAAGCAATAGCTTGACATAGTTTCTAAAGTGCAATTCCATGAATATAACCATGTCCCAAACAACACATAACCAGGAGAACAGACCAAACACCGGTGGTGGCACATTGCTATACAATCAGCAGGGAGTTGACCTGGGATTTTTCAACATTGATTTCTGATCCCAAGAAACCTCATGGCAACAGGTTAAAATGGGCAAGGAGACCTCTTGCAGTTTACTGTGTACCACAAACCACTCAGTTGAAAAATCGGTTCTCCTCCATGATGAACAGGACTTAGATGAAGCACTGAAGGTAGCAAGTGTGCAGGATATATTTTGGGTGGGGATTTCTATGTCCATTATTAAGAATGGCTTGGAAGCATCACCAGTGACTAACGTGGCCAAGTTCTAAAGGATATAGCTGCTCAACTGGGTCGGCAGCATGTGATAAGGGAACTAACAAGGGGGGAGAAACATATTTGATCTCATCTTCACCATTCTGCCTCCTGCAAATGAATCATTACACAGCAGTATCAACAGGAGTGGTCACTGCATAGAAGGTATCTCATGTTCACATTCAGGATGCCCTCTGTCATGTTGCATGGCTACTTTATTATTGTGCTAAATGGGACAGATTTCAAAGGAGTTAGCAAGTCAAAACCAAGCATTCATGAGGCATGGTGGGCTACTGGCAGTAGCAGAATTGTCCTTGAATGTAAAATGCAAACTCATGGTCCAGATGTCCTCCATCAAGACAAGGGATGGAAGAGATCATCAGCCATATTATCAAGCACACATGCTTTGCAATAATCTGCTCATTGATACTCTGTTTGGGTTCTGTCAGAGCAATGCAGCTCCTGATCACATTTTAGCCTTGGTTCAAACATGGACAAAGGAGATGAATTCCAGAGGTAAGGTGAGAGTGACCGCCCTTGAAAAGACTTCATCCAACTGAGTGTAGCATCTCTGAGCCCCAGGAAAATTGGAATCAAAGGGAATTGGGGTAAAACTCTCCATTGGAAGAAATCATACTGAGAACAAAGGAAGATAGTTGTGATTGCTGATGTCAATCATCTCAGCTCCAGGTCATCTCTGTAGGATTTTCTCAGGGTAGGCCCAACCATCTTCAATTACTTCAGCAATGATCTCTCCTCCATTATAAGCTCAGAAGAAGAAATGTTCACAAATGACAGTACAATGTTCAGGACCATCACAACTCCTCAGATACGAAAGCAGTACATGGCCCAATGTAGGAAGATCTTGAATGTAGGTGATTTGATCAGGAAGCTCATAGATGCAAACTGATGGGGTGGTAAATAATGAGGAGGCTATCCTTTCATTACAAGAAGAGTTATAGAGTTGTACAAGAAGTTCTTTACAATAGAAGAGCTGGACAGTGACAAATAGAATTAAACCTGGATAAGTTTGAGTGATGCACTTGGGCAGAATAAACAAGGCAAGAGAATACATGATGACTGGTAGGAACCTCAGACATACCAAGGATCAGATGGAAGTTAAGGTCCCTTCAGGTATCAAGACAAGTAGATAAAGTAGTTAAGAAGGCATATGGCATGTGCGCCTTTATTCAGTCAAGATATAGAGTTTAAGAGCAGCGATGTTGTGCTTGAACTGTGTAAAACATTGATTAGACCACAACTAGTGTATTGTGTTCAGTTCTGCAATCCACATTAAAGGAGGGATGTGATTATCCTGGAGAGGGTGCAAAGGAAATTTACCAGGATATTGCCTGGGCTGGAGTGTTTTAGTGATAAAAGGAGCTTGGACAGACTAAAGTTGATTTCCTTGGAGCAGTGAAGATTGAAGGAAGACAGATATATTGAGATGTATAAAATGATACGGAGTTAAGATAGGGTAGACAGGAAGGAGCTATTCTCTTTGGTGAAGGGGTCAATGACATGGGGACATTGATTTAGTATAAAGGGCAGGAGGTTTAGCAGGGATGTGAGGAAATTTCTTTTCACCCAGAGGATGGTGGGAATCTGGAACTCACTACCTACCAAGTGTGGTAGAGGCAGAAACCTTCATAACATTTAAGATGTATTGAGATGTGCACTTACAATACCAAAACATACAACTCTATGGGCCAAGTGCTGGAAAATGGAATTAGAATAGTGATTGGTTTGACAGGTGTTGACTCAATAGGCAGAAGGGCCTTTTTCTGTGCTGTAGATGTCTGTGACTCAAATGGCCTGGAAAATATCCAGTCTTGGGATTAGATTATCTACAGTGTGAAAACAGGCCACACCGACCCTCCGAAGAGTAACCCACCCAGACCCATTTCCCTCTGACTAAAGCACTTAACACTATGGGCAATTTAGCATGGCCAGTTCACCTAACCTGCACATCTTTGGACTGTGGGAGGAAACCGGAGCACCCAGAGGAAACCCACACTGACACAGGGAGAATGCGCAAACTCCACACAGACAGTCACCCAAGGTGGGAATCGATCTGAGTCCTTGTTACTGTGAGGCAGCAGTATTAACCATTAAGCCACCATACCACCCCACGGTGGCTCAGTGGTTAGCACAGAGATGATGAGTGACAAGTAGCATTTATAACATACAAATACCAGTAAATCTCCAACTAGACAGACTCTAGTTATCCCCTCCTTGACATTCAATGGAATCACCATCTTCTAATTCCTGCACTATCAATATCCTCAGGATTACCATTGACCAGAAATGGAACTGAACTAGCCATATAAACACTGTGGCTTCAAATGCAGGTCAGAGGCTGGGAATCCTGCACCAAGTAACCTACCTCCTGACTCCCTAAAGCCTGTCCACCATCTACAAGAGACAAGTCAGGGGTGTGATGCAAAAATCCCCACTTGACTGGATGGGTGCTCCAATAGCTCTTAAGGAGCATGACACCATTCAGGACAGACAACCCATTCCATTGGCACCATATCCCTACTGTTGATGCTCCGTAGCAGCAGTGTTTACCATCTACAAGATGCACTGTAGAAATTCCATGGGCTGTTTAGACAGTACCTTCTAAACTCACAAGCACTTCCAAGGAAAGGACAGCAGATACATGGGAACACCAGCACCTATAACAACCACTCACCATCATGACTAAGAAATATATTGCCATTCCTTCAGTGCCATTGCATCAAAATACTGGAATTCCCTCCCGAACAGCATTGTGGGTCTATCTATAGCACATGGACTGCAATGATTCAAGAAAGCAATTCACCACCACTTTCTCTACGGACTAGGGAAAGGGAATTAATGCTGGCTAACCTACCATGCCCACATTCTGTTAGTGAAAGAAGACTATGTCCATGATGCTTTCTGAACATCCTTTCAGGCAGAGTTGAGAAATTGAGGAAGACAATGTCCAGGTCTTTAAAATGTTGAGATATGAGAAATACCATTGATAAAAGAATATAAGTCAAGCTGTGATAATAAACAAAATTAATTTGCATTTAATAGAGGCATTAAAAATGCATCTCTTGTTCACAGTTATTATTACCAAGTTTGGAAGAGTGAACTAATTTCTTTCTTTGTCCCATTCCTCAACTAATCGCAATAAAGTTTGAATTTAAAAAGCGAGGTGATATTATCATTATTTCTAAGACCGTTTGCAACTCTATCAAAACTAGCCAGCAAAGTTCCTTAAGTAATACGTAAAGGACTGGTTCATTAAAAACAATACTTACTCAAGCAAAGATGTAAAGACTATTAACAAAAGGCTTAAACAGAGTGCATGCATACAACTACCCTTCCTAAATATTAACATCATCGTTTTGATGCACACAATCTCCAGCTCTGGGGGAAAAAAAAATGTGTTACCTTCAAAGTACTTTAGCCAAGTAACATTTGAATTCAGAACAAAAAGAAATTCACTGATTGTCTCAGGTTCTGGTTGGCTTTCAAAGGCACATTACATACAAATCGTTTGCATTGATTTCTTCTCACATCAGATGTGACTGGCATCATTATTTTCTACCTGGCGACAATCATGGTAGATTCCAGACTTTCCTTTAACAACTCTTGTTTTGTAGCAATGAGGCTTTGCCCTTTAGGAACCCGCTATTTGGAGTAATGCAGCCTTCTTGTCGGTTTTCAGCTCACAATTGTTTTATATGAGAGACCGGAGAGAGAAGCCAAAGGCTTTTGCTCTTGGCAAATTACCTCTCTAACTTCTGGGTTCAAATTGAATATGTTTTTTCTGCCCACAAATTGTGTCACGTGATCTCTCTTTGAAAGTTCCATCTCCATTCAAACAGCTTCTTCCTTGCCAAGGGTAAAGCGATGGCCTCGTAGCATTATTGTTGGACTGTTAATCCAGAGACCCAGGTAATGTTCTGGGGGACCCCGGGTTTGAAACACACCATGGGTGGTCGAATTTGAATTCAGCGAAAATCTGGAATAATGACCTTCTTGTCAATCAGCAAGAAAAATCAAGCTGGCCCACCAATACTATTCAAAGAAGGAAACTGCCATCCTAATCTGGTCTGGCCGACACGTGACTCCATGTGGTTGATTCAACTGCTCGCTGTGCCAATCAGGGACAGGCAATAAATGCTGGCCTAGCTAGTGATGTCCTCATCTTGTGAAAGAATTTTTTAAAAAGCTGTTGTAGCCATTTGTTTTGCAATGTGTTCTTTCCAAAAAGGTATAGAAAGTCGAGTCAATATGTTAATCAACTCATGTTTTGAGTAACATACCTTCATTACAATATTCAGATTCACAATGATGTAGGCATAGCATCCTGTATATGTCATAGCTTAGAATGAGTTTATGGGATAGAATATAGATGTTGTTCAATCAATCGACCCATGCCTGTATGGACAGAGATGAACTGCATAGAGACAGAAAGAAACAACAGGGAAATAAATCAGGGAGAGACAAGGGTGACTTGGGAAATCCAAATGTGCATACAATAGAAAATGATGACTTTAGTTTTCAATTTCTCTCAGTTTGCTGCACAATATTCTCAGACAGATACCTCCTGGGGTCTGATTGAGTTTAATGAGAGTACACCTCACTGGCAGCGTTATAGCTTATGATAAGCTGGGTATGTTTGTGTGTTATTTCTGTCCATTTAAAGTGGGCTACAGACCCAGAAAGCAGGGTGGGACTTCCTCGGCCTTATTCCCTTGGAAGAACAGTCAGCATTTATCATTGTAATTAATCCCAGTGTGCTATCTAGCTGCAGACTTTTGCAAAACTGCATATACCATTCTTTCCATGAAGTCCAAAATCTGAGCTCTGATAGGAATGAGGTAACTCTGGTATAATCAACCTTTCCTGGCTTAGATTTTGAATAAGCTTTGTTTCAAGAAGTCAACTGCTATAAATAAATGATACACGGAATGAAAGTCTGCGACCTGAGAGAATGGTTCGAACCAGATTTTATGGATTAAGCCTCTAATCTCACGATTTTCTTTTTCAAGTAGTGCAGGTTATATTACGAAACAAACAGTATGAAACTTCACAGCTCTTCCTTGAAATGCTGCTGCATGGACATGCTGCTGTTTCAGAAGTTAGATATCACTGAAACAGTAACTTAAAACAAACTCTGTTTGTCTTCAAGGGGTGAACATGAGGCACCCTGATACACAGATGTGTAAGATCGGGAATTCGTTGTATCAAAATAAGTGTCATTCAGGTCATAATGACCCATATAGAGTAACATTTATAAGAACACACATTGACTATGTAGATACTGATTCAACAGTTAGCCATTCTTCAAGGTTATACAAACTTTGTCATTGGCATATGGATGTACCATCAAATCCTATCTTTTCTATTTTGGGTTAAGGCTATTCTTGCTCAAATGAGGCAGCAATCCAGGTTTGTCAGACACTAGCTGGTCTGCTTTTTTATAATGACATCTCGTAGTGTTTCTGAGGACACTTACTTGCATAGGCCTCTAGAACAAGTGCCAAATTGTTGCTTGATACTTTCCCAATTCCAGGCAAAGACTGGACATCAGTCACTCCAACTGGCTCATATCCCATAATCTTATCACTTCCCATGTTTGCAGTAGGATTGGTAAGACTTTGCCTCCAACGTAAGGTCAGAAGTGGGGATGTTTGCAATGTTCAACACCATTTGTAATTCCTCAGATACTGAAACAGCTCATATTCAAATGCAACAAGGTATCAATAATGTCCAAGCTTGGGCTGACAAGTGGTAAATATTATTTACAGCATACAAATGTCAGGCACTGCCCATCTCCAATAAGAAACAATCTAATCAATGTCCCTTGACATCCAATGGTGCTACCATCATTGAACCCCCACTATCAACATCCTTGGGGTTACTATTTACCAGAAAGTCAACTAGATTTTTCACATAAACACAGCAGCTACCAGAGCAGATCAGAGGCTTGGAATACTGTGGCGAGTAACTCACCTCCTGACTCCCAAAGCCTGTCCACCATCTACAAGGTACAAGTCAGGAATGTGATGGACTACTCCCCACATGCCTGGGTGAGTGCAAATCCAACACCTCTCTAGAAGTTTGACACCATCCAGGGCAAAGCAGACCCTTGATTGGCACTACATCCACAAACATCCACTCCCTCCACCACTGATGCTCAGTAGCAGCAGTGTGTACTACCTACAAGATATGCTGTATAAATTCACCAAAGATTTTCAAACAGCATCTTCCAAACCCACTATCATTTTCATCCAGAAGGACAAGGGTAGCAGATACATGGGAACACCACCACCTGCAAGTTCCTCTCCAAGCCACTCATCATCCTGACTTCGAAGTATGTTGCCATTCCTTCACAGTTGCTGGGTCAAAATCCTGGAATTCCCTCCCTTGGGGTGTTGTGGGTCAGCCTACTGCATGTGGATTGAAATGGTTCAAGAAAGCAGCTCACCATCACCTTCTCAAAAGCAACTAGCGACAGACAATAAAATGCTCAACAGGCAGCAATGATTGAATAAAAAAACTCACTACACTGGGGAAACAAGATGAACCATCCTGCTACTAGAGATTCTAGCTATGTTAGGCTGCATGTCTCAGGTAGCCATTGCAACTTTAAGAGCATGCTTAGTAGACAGTAAAACTGGTCAATGGATATGTAACATTGTTAATGGGCTTTTGGGAATTCAGGTGGTTATCCAGACTGCCTGATATAGGAATGCTGTGAACATGAGCAACTCAACTTGGCTTCATCTTTTCCAGAACTCATTTGATAGAGAGAAGTTAGATCACTAAAATGTATTTGATGTGCGGCACATTCAGTGTACAAATTCAAAATGACTCTTGTGAACTGCAATTAGAAATTGTGAACGTTTCTAGCCAGATTTCTTCAATTCTTCTTCTCTTGCTCGGTTGTTTAATTACCCTTTGTTCAAAGGGTCCCATTAAAATTTCAGTGAGCATTTGTCATAACAGTATGAAGTTTAGGGTATCACACAATGTTTGCTGAGATCTTATAGTTCAGACAGGACTGTTTTAGCAAGAGGCTTCGCCAAGTTTCACTCACACCTAAGGAGTTGCTAGATTTCAAGATATGTGTGAAAATATCCAGATGACCATGGTGGGATTTTACTGTTTAATCTCTGTAAAAAGCATCACATGAAATATTAAATTCTGATGAATGTATTTATCTGAAAATAGACAAAATGTCTCCTCAAAGTTGTTCAGTGAAGAAACTGGTATTATGACATATTAATCAACAATAATAGTGTTTCAGGCCTGAGTGATGTAAGTATCAAATATTATTTTGTTGGCAGGATACTTATCACTTCCACCTATGTCAATTTCTTCAATTCCAGGATTTGTGAGCTGCAGAGAATTGACTGGTTTCAGCAAAGGAAGCATTTAGCATTCTGACAGAAAAACCTCATGCTTCCTGGTGGAGGCAGGGGAAAAGTCCTGATCACTATCTTTCCTGCGACATGTCCCTGTTTGGATGGCAAGTCAAAACTGATTGTGATTCTGTTCTAGTGTTGCCCCCTGTAGTTGAAGAATGTGCTGACTCTCAGTTTCTGGTGGCAAATGAGGTATGTGTGGTAGTGGATGGCAGCCACATAGCAGAACAGGGAGAAAAGATTGACCTGGCAGTCTAGGGTTCAGTCACACTGATTGATGCAGTGACTTACCTGAGACTATTAGCTTTGAGACTTACCGTCATTAATCCTCTGCAATACTGACACTGTAGTATTTTGTAAATTTGATTTAGTTAAACTTTTGGCAGTTCATTAGCACAAATACTACAGGTATTACAATGAGTGTTGTCTTGGAAATGAACACTTCTGGTAATTTTTACAGCCTTCAAAAAAATTAAACTTTATCTTGAGATAGCCCTTTCCTAACCTTAGAATGTCATTCATAGCCAACTAAGTACTTTTGACACGCCATTCCTGTTTTAGTGTTGGAAAAACAGTAGCAAACAATAATGACCAGATAGTCTGATTTTGTGATAATACTTGAAGGATAAATATTGGCTAGGACATAGATTAATGGAAACAAAAATAAAAGAATATGCTGTCTTAAAAACAGGCTGTCAACTTGTTATCACCCATTTAATACTAAAACACAAAGGCAAGCTGTGTTGTCTACATTTGACCTCAAGTTCCTGATTTTGTGGTTAATGTGAAATGACTTAATAAAGTTCAAGTTACAATACATATTGTAACTTGAACTTTATTGAATCTGCATGTTTTGCCTCTGAAATTATGCACACATGACTTTTTAATGCTGTTTCTTTGTAGGCTCATTCATAGGCTAATTTTCCTGCATTCTTATAATAATAATAATCAGATCTTTCTTATAATAATAATTATAAGAATCAGATATTCTAATCTAGGTTGGAAAGTTCTCTTTAAATATTTTGTTTTTTATTTACAGTGTGGTAATGCTGCCCTTTGCAATTAGGGCTATTTACTGGCAATGATTTATTTTATTTGTTTGCAACTTCCAAAAGCAGTATAATGATTTCTGTTGGGTGGTTCGTCTACAAGTGTAGGTGTTGTCAACAATGCAGATCCTATTAATTGTTCATTTTAATCCAGGCACGCACAATCAGCAAAGTTATTCCGATATTTTTCAGTGAAAAGTAGACCTAGCCTCTCTCAAATTTGCCATTAACAGGCACATGGTTCTTAATGAGTCCTTTCTCAATTAAGGTACTGAATTACGAAAGTTCACATTATTCCCTGCTCTTTATAACCCTACCTGATGATTCAGGTTTGAAAGAGATTGATTTTTGCAAGGAGCAGAAGTCTCCTTTTAGAGTGTTGAGCCTTGTGGATGCCACAGATCCCCTTTCCTCACTCACATGCAGTTTCTGTGAGTTAATTAATCAGCTTCATTGATCTGTTGTCACAGCATTCATTGCATGTTTCCCACAGGGTCAAGTCCTCTGGAGCTCATTTAGTCATCACTTCCTTCCTGCATCTCCTACCTCTTTCATTTCATTGTGTAATACACCCCTTTATAGCACCACAGGTATTCATTTAACATACTGCTTTGACCTCTTAAAAACAGTGAGCTGCAAATGGCCAAACAGCAGGGGCTTTTTCTTCTGCATAAAGTATGACACCGATTTTGTTGTGCAGTAAAGCCTTGGATTTTTTCAGGTAATTGTGGCCATTCCATTTTTTCTAATGTATTGCCCCCTCCTTGGATTCATTGGCCCACTGAAATGTTCTCCTCTTATTGTCTGAAATGTCAAACGCACTATCCCATACATTCTCCTTCTCTCCCACTTCATCATTGTGTTAAAATCATGATACATTAGCCTAGAAATCCTTTGCCCTCATTTTGCAGTAATACAACTAATTTCTTCATGGTCAGGTATATGACAGGTGATGTGTTCACGCACGATTTCCGTATTGATTTAGGACTAGTTTTGTGGCACTGTTTGCAAAATTTGATTGTGACTGATGAGAGGCATGAGCGCCATTTTCTTTGGGCACTTAACAACCAAATGAATAATTGTGGCCAGTCACCAAAATGATAGATTTTGACCTTTACTTTTTAAACTAACCTTGCCCTAGGATTGAATGGAACAGGAACTCTCCTTGCAACTCTACATGATGTGCATGGGCTGCTGCTGGCTACAGCTCAATTCAGTACCCCTCCTTCATAATTGCCTCAATTTCCTGGAGATACCTGCTATGTTTGAAATTATTACATCTTCCTGAGTATTATTTCAGTCTAGTGTGACCTTACAACATGGGTTCTAATCCTTTAACTAGCTTTCTAATATACTGCAAAGCAACTTTTAATATTAACGCTAGAGTTTTGGAAAAGCTGATGAAAAGCAGTTATAAAGTGAAATATCCAGTAGAAATTTGTTGCTGAGGAGAGGCAATATTTCTACATTGAATGGATAGTGCTTTGAGCGATCTACTTTTACTAATAATGATGGCCCCATTCCCCACCCTATGCTGTTGTCAGTGATATGAAGTGTACTGAACTCTGTTGATGTTCAATTATGTTGCTGTGTTTTTTTTTAATTTTTCCAAATTTTAAATATTTTTTATTTATTATTATCACTTTTTTTATTTTTCCAATTTTCTCCACTGAAGACATAGACTCTTGCTGAAATGTAGTTCGGAAGACTTTGGCAGCTCCCCAATGTAACAAATGGATAAAAGAAAGCTATAACAACTATAAATCTGGAGTAAAGACAGGAGCACTCAACAGGTAAGTCAAATTGCATGGAGACAGCCAATAGGTTTCAGCTGCAGATCCTTTAGGCCCAAAGATACTTTTGAAAAGGAATAGAACAAATATAGGAATGAAAAGGAAGAGGGACATTGAAAACGTGAAGACTTCAATAAACTTGATGTGATGATCAGTGTACAGAAGTGAATTCATCAAAAGTTGGGGGAAAGAATATGGTGTTGGTCAGTTGTTGTCCAAGAAAAGTTAACATTAACTTTCTTTCCATGACATTTATTCACCTCACATAGGAACTGAGGGAACATGGCAGTAGGCCCTTTAAGCCTGCTGGACAACTTAATACAATAGTGGCTGATCATTCACTTCAACAGCTTTCTCTGACAGAACCTCATATCCCCCTCATGTCATAATATCAGTGATGATCACTGAACTGAACACAAACTGGGTCACCGTGCTGTCTGATGTTGCAACCACATTTTAAGCGTGACCACTGGCACACAGGGATCAAGAGATGGGGTTTCTCATCTGAATGCAAGAACGCCCATATGCTAAGTTCTTTATAGAGGCCCAAAGCACAAATGGCACATGTGCACTTGATCTGGGGATTCCTGAACATTATAAATCCAATTATTTTAACATTCTTTTGGGAGAGAAATAATTAAATTTTTCTTGGGGTGGGGAGGGGGATCACGGTGTGTCCCAACCTCTCTTCCTGGCTCTTCTGAAGTCCTGCTGAATGCTCTGGCATACATTCAAAGGGATATCTATTAGTCTCTTGAATTCATATGCACTGTTCACCCTGATTTTGTTTTCTACAATGCTTCAATTGCTTGTGTAATGAAAAGGCTTTCAGCTACTTTCTTTCATGATGTCCTGTGCCGTCTAAGAAGATAAGGTTGTTCTGTCGGGCAGGTCCATATAAAACCAAATTTCTCAAAACAAAATAGTCACAAGAGGCAGATAAAACAGAATATCAAACAGGATGTTTATAGAGGCTATGCATATGCTCCAACTGTCAATCCTGAGGGATCCTGACAAAAGGTTGTAACATTGTACATCAACATGGAATCTCCTCAAACAGAATAAGTTCAATGATGTGTAAGTTGAGAATAGGCCAACCACAGGGAAGACGATGTGACACTAGATATGGACAACACAAGGTTTGAAATCAATAACATGCTGAATTGGCAGCAAGGAAACAACCTTGAAACAAGATACTCAAAAAGCATTTTGTTAATGGAATTAATGGAATGGGTGAGTTACCACCCTGTGCAATGATTAACTATCAGGTCGCAGGTCAGTGATAGCCTAGTAATTAACAAATATTAACCATTGGTGTGATGATCGAGTGTCTACTCACCAAAGATGAGTTAGCATTAGCACTAGTTAATAGTTATACAATCCAGTAAACAGTTGCTTAGTATAAACCACAACGAATGGTTGGTGATCATGCAATACTTCTATTGATAATAACTACTTGGTAACAATGATATATTGGTTATTATGTCCCATAGTGAATGATTAATTAATAAACTACACAGTCATGCTACCCCAATTCCCATTGTACTGAATGCTCAGAATTAATTGTAGCAACTGGTTTAGCTACTTTAGTCAATCTGCTTGGAGAGGTTATTACACATATCTGGAGCTGGTGGAACTCGAACTGCGCATCCTGGCTCAGAGGTAAGGACACTACCCCAAGACCCTCCCAGAAACTGACCTGTCCAACATAGTAGTGAGTTAGTGATTACCTGGACCAGGGAAGAATTCGTGAGTATCACACCATGGTAACTGATTAATGATTGCCTAGAGTATTGACAAGTTCATGATATACAGCATATTAAATGCTTGATCCATATGCACTGAAATAATTCTCTAATGATTTTTGCAAGGTTTGTAGCTCAGGTTGAGGTTTAGGGTGTAGGTTTGCTCGTTGAGCTGTAGGTTTGATATCCAGACGTTTCATTACCTGGCTAGGTAACATCATCAGTGGCGACCTCCAAGTGAAGCGAAGCTGTTGTCTCCTGCTTTCAATTTAAATTTTTCTCCTGGATGGGGTTCCTGGGGTTTGTGGTGATGTCATTTCCTGTTCGTTTTTTGAGGGGTTGATAGACGTCATCCAGATCTATGTGTTTGTTTATGGCATTGTGGTGGGAGTGCCAGGCCTCTAGGAATTCTCTGGCATGTCTTTGCTTAGCCTGTCCCAGGATAGATATGTTGTCCCAGTCGAATTGGTAGGTTTTTTCATCCGTGTGTAGGGCTACGAGGGAGAGAGGGTCGTGTCTTTTTGTGGCTAGCTGGTGTTCGTGTATCCTGGTGGCTAACTTTCTTCCTGTTTGTCCTACGTAGTGTTTGTGACAGTCCTTGCATGGAATTTTGTAGATGACATTGGTTTTGTCCATGGTTTGTACTGGGTCTTATAAGTCTGTTAGTTTTTGTTTGAGAGTGTTGGTGGGTTTGTGTGCCACTAGGATTCCGAAGGGTCTTAGTAGTCTGGCTGTCATTTCTGAAACTTCTTTGATGTATGATAAGGTGAATATTCAAGAAGAACGGATACTCAAAAAATATAGTGCGCAGATTCCTCAAGAACAAACCACGACAAGCAGACCAAACACAGCCAGAAACCCTAACTACCTTACCGTACATCAAAGAAGTTTCAGAAATGACAGCCAGACTACTAAGACCCCTCGGAATTCTAGTAGCACACAAACCCACCAACACTCTCAAACAAAAACTAACAAACTTAAAAGACCCAGTATAACCCATGGACAAAGCCAATGTCATCTACAAAATTCCATGCAAGGACTGCCACAAACACTATGTAGGAGTCTCAAACAAAAACTAACAAACTTAAAAGACCCAGTATAACCCATGGACAAAACCAATGTCATCTACAAAATTCCACAAACTGCCACAAACACTATGTAGGACCAACAGGAAGAAAGTTAGCCACCAGGATACACGAACACCAGCTAGCCACAAAAAGACACGCCCTCTCTCCCTCATAGCCCTACACACGGATGAAAAAAAACACCATTTCGACTGGGACAACACAGCTATCCTGGGACAGGCTAAACAAAGATATGCCAGAGAATTCCTAGAGGCCTTGCACTCAAACCACAACGCCATAAACAAACACATAGATCTAGATGACATCTTTCAAACCCTCAGAAAACGAACAAGAAATGACATCACCACAAACCCCAGGAACCCCATCCAGGAGAAAGATATAAATAGAAAGCAGGAAACAACAGCTTCGCTTCACTTGGAGGTCACCACTGATGATGTTACCTAGCCAGGTAATGAAACATCTGGATATCAAACCTACAGCTCAGCGAGCAAACCTACACCCTATGTCTAATGATTATTTAGACAATTGGATAGTGATAGTTATTTTTAAATCAAACTGTTCAGCAATATTACTACACATTTCTGAAGCAGATGAGACTTGAACCCATGCATCCTGGTCCAGAGGTAGAGACACTACTACTACTACTACTACTACAGCACAACAGCCCCAGACTTGATAATGATAATCCAAGCACTGACTGGTTCATGATTACTTTGTGAAATAATAGTTTATGATTATCAATTGCACACAATAATTCATGATTTTCTGAAAGATAAAAGAAGCCTCCTGTACAATGATGATCTAATAGGTAGTTGGTGGTAGGAGTGGTCAGTTAGCTTAGTTGGCTAGATGGCTATTTTGCGATGCAGATTGAGGATGACAGCACAGATTCAATTCCAGCACCAAATGAGGTTATCCATGAACGTCTCAACTTCTCAACCTCTCCCCTTGCCTGAGACATGGTAATCCTCAGGTAAAAACGCCAGTAGTTGAGTCTCTCTAATGAAAGAGTAACCCTAAGGTCTCCTGGGACTATGGCAATCTTAGCTCAGGACCTTGATAATTTAGTGATTACCTACCACTATTGCTGGTTAATTATTAAGCAATACAGTCATAAGCTTCTTGATAATTGGTACCTAAGCTGTACAATGTCAACCAATGGCGTGAGTGATTAATAATCACACAATGTACGTGATTAACAAATGATTACCAGTAGTAATGTCCCTACCTCTGGACTAGAAAGTTCTGGTTCAAGTCCAGCCCAAGACATGAGTCAGAGCATACCTGAATCAGTTAATTAGAATATCTAATATTCATGAATCATTGTCAATGTACAGGCTTTCCCTGGATTACGAATGCCTGTAGTTATGAACCGGTCTCTAATAAGCCTATTATTTTAAAAACTTGAGTCATATACAATGGTTCGTACTAACAAATGGATGGACTACTTTGTGTGACACTCAAAGCACTGCATGTTTCCTACCTAAACTATTTAAGAAATTGTTCTTTAATGTTTTAATACCTATATATACACACATATTCTCATGCTCAGTTATAAATACTATACTGTACTGTAATTACATTTATTATTATTACGGTATTGAAGATGTTTTTTAAAAGATATACTATACTATATATTAAGGCAAACATTTGACTAATTGATGCTAGATGTGAACCGTACGTAACTGTTCTGGCTTACATATACATTCGACCTATGAACAGATTTAAAAACGGAACTCGTTTGTAACCCAGGGACTTCCTGTAGTGACAGGTTAGTGATTAGTCACTATAGGGATTGATTAACAAATAACTACTGGAGTAGGCCTTATGTGGTAGAGTCTTTAATTCTGGTTTGGGTTCAAGGTTATGATGGTCATAACATAGGCAAACAGGCCTTTTAAAAAATAAAGTAGAGATAGATAGATGATTATCGAGTGTTGACAAATAAATAACCAACAATCATTCAGGCGTAGTGTCTCCTTATTAAACAATTGGCATGGGTCCATTGATATTCAACATCCCTAAGATGGAGGTGTCCTCCTATGGGAGACTCCTGCTGGAAGCATTATCCCATGCTGAGAATCAACTTTAGTCAGTTGGTGTGATGTGCCAGGTAAAATCAGCAAATTCAAGGAGGAGAGATCTTTGAATTGAAGGTCAGTGCTGAATATCCTTTTATAGACATTATACAATTAATCATTTTTACATCAAAAGCTTCCATTCCATAAGGGGTTAAAAGGGTCTTTCTATTGATTTTCATTGGTATGATGAAATGAAGTACAGCTTTCAAGTCAAACTGAATTAGAAAGGAGAAGGAAGAAGATTTCATGGGTTCAGTCATGAAGGAGGTGTAAAGTAGGGGAACACAGGATTGTAAAGAGAAAGAAGAGGAGAAGAGAAGGAGAGAATGAGAGTGACAGACAGAACAAGAAAATGGGAAGGGAAAGAACAAGGATAGGAGGGAATACAGAGGGTGATGGAGAAAGTCTTTGGACTTGTAATCTATTCAGTGTTAAGGTCTACAATGACAACCTGCCTCTGTGATGGGCATGAGGAAGAAGCTGGAAAGCAATCCCAGGCATAAGACAAAGGACCAGTAAAAATATCCGGTAGCGAAGGTCGGAAGTGACCACTCAAAAGGTCGGTGTATGAGGGTCAGGAGTAACCACTCAAAGGATCAGTGTGCAAAGATCAGGAGTGACCACTCAAAGGGTCAGTAGGTTGAGGTCAGTAGTGACCACTGAAAAGGTCAGTGGATGAATGTCAGGATTGACCAGTAATAGGGTCAACACAGAATAGATTTGTGGTGAATGCCACTTGCGACATACTAACAATCTGATTACGTTCCTGTTGCCGATCTGACTCTGAACTCAATCCAGCATAGATAATATAACAACTCACTTTTGCTATGACCTCCTCAAAATATTCAGCTAGATTAATCAAGTACTGCCTACCTAGCACAAATCTATGTTAATACACTTTAAAAAGGTTCATTGATCATTGCATTGTTTGAGATTCCAATCAGCCTAGCATACCTCACTCATACCTGGATCTACATTGTGGTCAGCACAAATATAATCTGGTTGTATCCCCTGCTTTAGGCAGCTCAAGATAGTCTTTTAATAGCATCATTAGATAAACAATAACTTACTTGTTTCTGCATCTCTGATTAGGCCAGTACTTATTTCCCATCCCTAATTGCCCTTGACATGTTCAATGCAGTGGCAGTCATCTGCTCCCCCATACGGGATTAAATACTTCCCTGAATATGTCAGCCCTCACTCTGGATCTTTCTAGATGCTGGTACTTCCTTTTCTGTGATAACTCACCCTCAAGAACTGTTCAAGTTGAGGATAATCACTTCTTTCACCTATCAGCCAAATCAAAGGGTGAGTAAATGGTTTGATCAGAATGTGCCTCCACTAACTACAGGCACTGAATCGGGGAAATATTTTCCAAAAACGTCTGATCAGTTGTAGCAGCATATTCCAGAGGGGAACTTGTCACATACTCTCCAAACTACAATTACCATCAATGGAAACTCCCCCTGGAAACAAACTGTGATAAATTGGTGCAGTAATGCTGCATGAAGATTCTTACATACCAGTTTGGTTATATTCAGAATTTGAGCTCACAATTAAACTCCTATTGAAGGCATTTTCTTTCTTTCCTGACACTTCCCCCACACACTGCACAACATCATAAATTATCCACACTGGACATTAGCATTCAACTGGACCATTCCACAGCAGATTCTATGCTTTGTCACAATAACCTAGAAATGACAGTTTGAAGAATTGATATTCAATGGAAATGTTGTAGAACATTTCTTTGCCATTTTAACATGGCTCAAATAACAGAGGAATGCCATATGAAATGGGAAATGTATATACTCTCACATCACAGTTAAGTTTGTGTCTTATTCCCGCAAATAAGCCATTCCACTCATTTCTCTGGCTGAAATGGTACTCCTGCATGTCTCCTGTTGCTATGGTTACTTCCAAGAGTATCAGTTTCCTCATGTGTGATCTGTGATACCTTCCTAGAAGTCATAACATCCACAAGGTACACTGTAATGAACACATGTACTCAAACACATTTCTTTTCAAATCTTCCATGGGGCATGGGTGTCACTGGCAAATTTGTTGCTCACCTCTAATTGCCCTTGAACTGAGTGACTTATGTGACCATTTTAGAGAGATGGTAAAAGTCAACCAAATTGCTATGAATCTGGAGTCACATATAGGCCTGTTGATTTCTTTTTTAAGGGACATTAGTGAACCATATGGGTTTTTATACTAGTTGTCATATTTGCCACTACTAAATTCATATGCCAAATTTTATTAATCGGACCCAGGTTCGATTCCAGCCTTGGGTGACTGTCTGTGTGGAGTTTGCACATTCTCCCCGTGTCTGCATGGGTTTCCTTCGGGTGCTCCGGTATCCTTCCACAGTCCAAAGATGTGCAGGTCAGGTGAATTGGCCATTCTAAATTGCCCGTAGTGTTAGGTGCATTAATCAGAGGGAAATGGTCTGGGTGGGTTACTCTTCGGAGGGTCCGTATGGACTTGTTGGGTCGAAGGGCCTGTTCCCACACTATAGGTATTCTAATCTAATTTAATCTAATCTAAATGTCAGAGTGAAAAAAGGCCATTCGTCATTTCGGCCTCTGGATCCCTAAATCAGTGACTTCATTTATTTGTACCATTATGGGTGCAATAGTTTGAAATTCATTCACAAACAGGATGTATCAGTTCCCATTGACATTCCTGTTCCTATATCATGCCCAGCCTCTTTCCCTACTGTGTCACCGCCAACACCTCTTTGTCTAACTATCCATGGGCAGTCCTTTTATTGTTGTGCTATCTGGCAGATGTCTCACTGTGTACTCTCATTATGTCAAATGCTTGATTATGTTAATACTGCAAACTCTCTGTTAAATCACTTAAGCATATCAACGGGAGCTTCTTTTCGAATATAAAAATAACAATTTTTAAATAGCACTTTGTGATCATTTTCCTGTCGAGAACACTAGAACATGCAATGCAACATGTATAATTTGAGTTGACCTTGCCATGTAAAAATGGAGAAGCCATTGTCTGTGAGAATTTGTAAGGATCTTAGAAAAATTCATTCGATAAGCACTTTGTGAAAACTTTGCAATTGAATCTCCATGTTATGACCTTGTGCTATTTCCACATCATGTTTATAAATTCAGAGGTTCACAGAAAGAGTAGATAGACTTAAAGAAGGTTTGGGTTAGAACATATGTTTAATTTCCTATTATGGTATTTGTATATGGTGTCCCGTTTCCTCCTTCTGTCACCTGCTCCCTCAAATAATTCTTACTTCGCTTATACTGATTTGTTCCTCTCAGTCATATTGTAACTTTCACATTTCACATCACCTTTTCAGTCAGACATTTCTCCATTCCCTCTTTCAGACCTTCGCAGGTTCACTTGCACCTCACTTGCTTCTTCATTCTATTACTTCTTGTTGGGAAGAGATGTCAAAGAGTTCTTGTGTTCAGCAGTACAATCAATATTTATTCAAGCTCTTTTGCTATGTGGGAGAGGCCAGAGACCGCTCTGAATCTGACTTTCATGTGGGGCCCTGTTGCCCTCTTAGTTACACCTCAGATTGGAGAGGTCAAAGATATTCTGGTTTTCCTGGCAAAATACAGCGTTGTAATAATACATTCAACATTTATGTCATTGTTCCTTCCCCATTAATCTATACATCCAATCCTGTGAACACTTGATCAATGATGGACACCCCTATGGACAGCCCTAGGTTCCCCTGATCTCGTGATCTTTACCAGACATTGTTATCATCAGGCCTTGGGATCTTACAGTATACCCCATTAATCTACATTGCAATGTTAATGGTTATACTTTTTCTCAGATGTTTGCCAGATGTGCTTATCTCTAAGAAAAAGTGAGGACTGCAGATAGAGTCATAGAGTCAAAAGGTTTGGTGTTGAAAAAGCACAGCAGGTCAGGCAGCAATCAAACAGCAGGAGAGTCAACATTTAGGCATAAGGTCTTTATCAAGAATGTGGGGGTGAGGGGTGAAGGGGGCTGAGAGATAAGTAGCTTGGAGATGGGGGGAGATAGCTGGGAAGGTGAGTGGGGTTGGGGATGATAGTGATCGATCAGAGGGAAAGACAAAATGCATAAGTAGGAAGGATGATGGACAGGTCAAGAGGGCGGTGCTGCGTTGAGGGTGTGGTTGGATCTGGGATGAGGTGGGGGGAGGAGGATAAGGAAAGTGGTGGTCGATGCTGATGCCTTATAGCTGGATCGTCCCAAGGCGGAACATGAGATTCTATTACTGCAGCCATGTTTATGCCAATGGGCTGTGATGTTGTGCCACCTCTGACCATGGGCTACCCCAACAACACTCCCCCCCTCAATCTTTAGCCAATGCGCCAAGCTGACCTCCATATTAAGGCACCAAGTCTGGTACTAAAGCCCATTCATCGCACCACTGCTTTCCATTCTCGACAATTATTCAATAGTCAAATTTGTTGTTTCCTGAAGGGGGTTCAAAGTCTCGATGGCATCCACAATAACTTGAGAGGAGTCTCATCTTAACTGATTCGATTTCCTTCGATTCTGATAACTGCTGCTTCTACTCATGTGTTTCTTCTGCTGCTACTGGCACTTAGTCAGACATCTGTGTCCTAGAGTCATAGAGATGTACAGCATGGAAACAGACCCTTCGGTCCAACCCGTCCATGCTGACCAGATATCCCAACCCAGATATCTAGTCCCACCTGCCAGCACCCGGCCCATATCCCTCCAAACCCTTCCTATTCGTGTACCCATCCAAATGCCTCTTAAATGTTACAATTGTATCAGCCTCCACAACTTCCTCCAGCAGCTCATTCCTTACACGTACCACCCTCTGTGTGAAAAAGTTGCCCCTTAGGTCTCTTTTATATCTTTCCCTTCTCACCTCAAACCTATGCCCACTAGTTCTGGACTCCCCGACCCCAGGGAAAAGACTTTGTCTATTTACCCTATCCATGCCCTCATAATTTTGTAACCCTCTATAAGGTCACCCCTCAGCCTCCGACACTCCAGGGAAAACAGCCCCAGCCTGTTCAGCCTCTCCCTAGAGCTCAAATCCTCCAACCCTGGCAACATCCTTGAAAATCTTTTCTGAATCCTTTCAAGTTTCACAACATCTTTCCAATCGGAAGGAGACCAGAAGTCCTGCTAAGATTTGCTTTCCCAAAATGCAGCACCTCGCATTCATCTGAATTAAACTCCATCTGCCACTTCGCAGTCCATTGGATCATCTGGCCCAGATCCTGTTGTAATCTGAGGTAACCCTCTTTGCTGTCCACTACACCTTCAATTTTGGTGTCATCTGCAAACTTACTAACTGTACCTCTTATGCTCGCATTCAAATCATTTATGTAAATGAC
The DNA here is from genome assembly GCF_004010195.1 of Chiloscyllium plagiosum. NCBI lineage: Eukaryota > Metazoa > Chordata > Chondrichthyes > Orectolobiformes > Hemiscylliidae > Chiloscyllium > Chiloscyllium plagiosum. Next base: position 19,952,310 of record NC_057734.1, read on the forward strand.
AATTTTAGTAAACATTTAATCTATCATATCTGTGTACTCATTACCCCATTGTTGCAGGAACTTTTAACCTTCCAGTGTACCTTAATCAGAATTAATACTGCTTCCCTGGGCAACTTAATGGCTTCTACCAAATTCTTAACCTTCTCTTTGTATTTATGTGACCCCTAGATGAGGTGACATACTCTTACCGAGCCCATCATACAGTCATGTATGTGGTGACTCTCTGACCTCTGGCTCATGCCAGTGCTGCTTGGGCTGAGTATCTCCCAGGAATCTGTTCTCCAGTCAGCAGGTTCCCTCTACACTGACCACCGCCCAAGCAGTGCAATGCTTCCCTTCGTGATGTTTCCTTGATCCATCTACAAATAACTCCAACACCCAATCTCCTTCTAAAGGTACCTCAGCAATCCTACCTCTCTCTCCATCTTAGATTTCTCTCACACACTCGTGCTCACTCCCTTCCTTCACCATCAATCCTGCTGGGTTTACTATTTTATCTTTGATTAACTGTATATGTTTATCTGTCAGGTGTGGCACAGACTCCCATTCAGCTCTGTGGCTGTCTTATATTGCTTTCAATTTTCCCACCTCCAGTAAGGCCACCAGACTACGGGGATGTGTAGGATAATGTGTCCCATCAGGATGATGGCTTCAGGCACTTCAATTTCCATGTGCCACAATCCAAAGCCTGACTGCATCAGGTGGACTCCGGTTACTACAGATCCTCTTTTTGCAGAATAATAGTCTCCTGGTCAAATTTTATTGCTGTGTTTTTGACACACTGCTACTATATAGTATATATTTTCATGATCACAGAAGATATGTAAATGTTTTGACCCGTCCTGTAGTCCCTGTGTTGGGGCAGATGCTCAAACCTGCTTAAGACTGGTAAAGGCTTCCTCCACCTCTAAACTCCACTCTATTCTCTCCCTAGACTGTATTCACCCTGCCTCTAATCAGGGCTTGTCATGGTTCTGCCAGTTCTGAGTACTTTTCCATAAAATTCCAACAATAATTAAACAATCCTCAAGTTTGCCTTAAGCCCCATAATGTATGGGTGGAGTAGTTTTAAAATCGCAGTCTTTCCTTCCTCTGTCTTCTCTCCCTTCCTGAATGGATGTCTCAGATATGTCACTTCCTGCTTTCCCAATTGCATGTATTGGTGTATTAATTTTAAGCCCATACTGCCTGACTGACTCGGTATGCGGGTTAATATGTTTCTTTTTCTGACTGAGACAGTCAGAATATTGTCTACATCATTTTCTTTCTTTCAGTTAATTTATTAACATAATTTATTCTAAAATCACTATATTTCAGCTTCATGCTCCTTAACTTTTTTTTTTGTCCTCCAGTTGTCTATCCACAAATTATCCTCACTCAATAGCAGTAAAATAACATCATACATGGACTCAAACTTTCTCCAGCTCTCTTCATCAACATCCATCTTCAGGATGTCTCTTCAATATGTTTCCTTCCTAGCTAATGATAGTTACCATGCAATGATACAATCTCCATTTGCAAATGCCCCACTGAGTTGCAGTGTATATGGTATCGAACAATACAGTTGTAATGAATTATAGTGCTTTCATCAGGCTTTACCTTCTGCTAATGCTTCCCGCCTTTTTTCTCAGGGTATCTATATGCCATCTAATGGGCAGCTTCACTCAGACCACTAGTATTCCCCTTAGAGTCCACATTCCTTCATCTCTGTAACATCATGACACAATAGCAAACCACACCTTTTATTTTATCTCCCTCTATCTAATACTAGTTTCTTTGTTTTAAAGTCAGTTTCTCCATGGATTATGTGTCAGTGTCTTAAATTATGTTTTGTGCTGTTCTAAACTACAATAATCCTTCTGTCAAGTAGTTGTACATGTCTGAGACCCATTCTTTTGTGCATTTTCTTTTTGCCATGCATTCCCTCATGTTTGTTACCTCTGAGGTAACAAATGATTTTGCACACTTACATTGGTATCCCAAGATCATGTTGAGCATTCTTGACTCTCGTATGATTTTATCAAAAGAGCGACAAAGTTTTACTTATTTCTGCACATATGGTCCCAATACATTGGCTAGTGGCTCGATCATCAAATTCAGTTCTCTTAAAAGGAAGGACAAGGACACACCAAGAGAAATCTATCAATTTAGTGCTCTCATCTAAATTTCCCTTTCACCAAAGTGCATTTTAATCTTATTGTCATTACACATCATTATTCTATTTTTTTTCATCTTCTGCCACCACTCTCCATTCTTAATCACTTCCTCTCATCCAATTTTTCAATTCAGTTATTACCATCCTATCTAACTCCAGAGCTCTGGGGAGATTTGTAGTCCAATGAAACATTAGTTAATTGTTGTTTTAAGTCTGTCCAAGAGAAAGGCTGTATTAGTGAGTACAGTGGGTTCTTTCTTGATTATGTGTTTTTGGAGACAAGTCTCTTGATTAAACTTAAAATATAAGCCATAGCTATTAATTTAACCTGGTGTAGTGTTTTGTAGAGGAATAAGATGGTGTTATCTTCTGGGTCTGTAGATTGTGAAGAAGCAAAAATGGCCTTTGCAGTGAGATGTACTTCTTGTTAGATGTGGGTGTTTAAAAAGACTTTAAGGGTTACTGCGGATTATATTTGCGGATTTGGGCGGCACGGTGGCACAGTGGTTAGCACTGCTGCCTCACAGCGCCAGATACCCGGGTTCAATTCCCGCCTCAGGCGACTGACTGTGTGGAGTTTGCACGTTCTCCCCGTGTCTGCGTGGGTTTCCTCCGGGTGCTCCGGTTTCCTCCCACAGTCCAAAGATGTGCAGGTCAGGTGAATTGGCCATGCTAAATTGCCCGTAGTGTTAGGTATAGGGGTAAATGTGGGTGTATGGGTGGGTTGCGCTTCGGCGGGGCGGTGTGGACTTGTTGGGCTGAAGGGCCTGTTTCTACACTGTAATGTAATCTAATCTAATCTAATCTAATCTAATCTAATATCTGCCATAAATGCTGTTGGATGCGAATCTTATCAGATCGAGTGGATCGGTTGGAGAGACAGATAGAAGCAATGAGGAATTTGCAACAGCAACAATATGTGATGGATGGCAGTTACAGGAAAGGGGGGGGGAAGTCTCAGATACAATCACATAGATGGGTTCACTCTAGGAAGGGTAAGAGAGGTCGGCACCTAGGGCAGGAGTCTTTTGTGGATATACCCATTTCAAACAGGTATGCTGGTTTGGAAAATGTAGGGGGTGATGGATTCTCAGGGGAACGTAGCACAAACAGCCAAGTTTCTGGTATTGAGACTGGCTATAATGCGATGAGGGGTACGTTCGCTTCCAAGAGATCAATTGTGTTAGGGGATTCTGTAGTCCGAGGTACAGACAGACGTTTCTGCGGCCAGCAGAGAAAAAGCAGAATGTTGTGTTGTTTCCCTGGGCCCAGGATCAAGGATGTCTCAGAGAGGGTGCAGAATGTTCTCACGGGGGAGAGGGGCCAGCAGGAGGTCATTGTCTACATTGGAACAACAATATAAGAAGGGAAAAGGTTGAGATTCTGAAGGGAGATTACAGAGAGTTAGGCAGAAATTTAAAAAGGAGATCCTCAAGGGGAGTAATATCTGGATTACTCCCAGTGCTACGAGCTAGTGAGGGCAGGAATAGGAGGATAGAGCAGATGAATGCAAGGCTGAGGAGCTGGTGTATGGGAGAAGGATTCACATTTTTGGATCATTGGAATCTCTTTTGGGGTAGAAGTGACCTGTACAAGAAGGAGGATTGCACCTAAATTGGAAGGGTACTAATATACTGGCAGGGGAATTTGCTAGAACTGCTCGGGAGGATTTAAACTAGTAAGGTGGGGGGTGTGGTGGGACCCAGGGAGATTGTGAGGAAAGAGATCAATCTGAGACTGGTACAGTTGAGAACAGAAGCGAGTCAAACAGTCAGGGCAGGCAGGGACAAGGTAGCACTAATAAATTAAACTGCATTTATTTC
>NC_057734.1:19960008-20076432 GCF_004010195.1 Chiloscyllium plagiosum
TGATATCCCAGTCCCATGTTCCTAACCATGCCCTGAGTTCATCTGCCTTCCCTGTTAGGCCCCTTGCATTGAAATAAATGCAATTTAATTTATTTGTCCTAACTTGTCCCTGCCTGCCCTGACTGTTGACTCGCTTCTGTTCTCAACTGTACCAGTGTCAGATTGATCTCTTGACTCACTATCTCCCTGAGTCCCACCCAAACCCCCCCCTCATCCCCACCCCCACCTTAGTAGTCCTCCTGAGCAGCTCTACCAAATTTCCCTGCCAGTATATTATTCCTCTTCCAATTTAGGTGCAATAATTCCTTCTTATACAGGTCAATTCTACCTCAAAAGAGATTCCAATGATCCAAAAATGTGAATCCTTCTCCCATACACCAATTCCTCAGCCATGCATTCATCTGCTCTATCCTCCTATTCCTGCCCTCACTAGCTCGTAGCACTGGGAGTAATCCAGATATTACTACCCTTGAGGACCTCCTTTTTATATTCCTTCCTAACTCACTGTAATCTCCCTTCAGACTCCCAATCTATTCCCTTCCTATATCGTTGGTTCCAATGTGGACAATGACCTCTTGCTGGCCCCTTTCCCCCATGAGAACATTCTGCACCCTCTCTGAGACATCCTTGATCATGGCACCATTCTGCTTTTTCACTGCGGGTCGCAGAAATGTCTGTCTTACCTCTTTACATAATTTTTAGCATGATATGCTTAAGTGTACTCAGGCTTTGTGGTTTTGAGATTCCTGGTACTCAATACAGGCACATTTAATGTTTTCACAGTAGTTCTTCAATGCTGAGATAAATTGTTAAAGAATGGCTTGATGGATTGAGGATACTTCATCCATCATTGCATTGCAATGTTGAAAGTCTGCAGACAGGTTCACTCATTTATAGCCATTGGCAAAAGTCTTCAATATCTTCAATCATCTGAAAAACAAAACAGCCTCCATCCATTCCACTTCAAGCATAATTGTCTAATTAGTGGTGGTTTACTGCTGATGTAAAGGGGGCAGGGTGAAAACTCTTGGATGTAATCACATCAACAGTCTCTCTTACTCCTGTACAGAAACAAGAGCTGTTTGTTATAATTCATTTCTAAATGAAAGAAAAGCCTACCTCCTTTGTTAGATTCTACTCTCTTTTTTAACTCCTTGATATCAATCTTCTCAGATTTTAGAACACTTCATCAAATAATTTTGTTCAAAGAAAATTGTATTTTCCAAAATTCCAATTTCCCTATTACCTAGATACTTCCACACCAATGAACTTTTTAAGTTGAGCAAATCCTGTTAGCTTGAATTAAAGATTTATCCATGCATTAAAATAATATTTGGCAGAAAATAAAATTCAAAAACTTCGCTTATTTTTGTCTCATGCTCTCTCATTCAGTCCTTTCTCAATGCCTCTGTTGTTTTTGTTAGGTCACTTCCCCTATTTTCATTTGACTTGGTGGATCTATCTACATGGCTTTTTCTTTTCCTTCTTAACACTGTATTATATATAGACTTAGCTCAGCAATGAACTGGAGAATTTCCCTGCACAGATTTGCCTGACTTAGTTAATGTACAAATCCTAACTTGTTGGAATCGAAATCCAATGTGAATAATCCCTGGTCTGATTTGGATCCAAGCTTCAACAGCCAGATTAATATCCATGATCTTGACCTTAGAGTTTACTTTGATTTATTGGAGTGAAATGATTAATTTGACCATAAATGATGTGTCTATCATGATATTGAGTTAAGAATCTGCAAAGTAGGGTCAATCCCAGCATATTTGGCCTGTGCTAGCACACATTGCACATCTTATTACCAATGGCAAACTGCAACTATCCATTTCAGACGTAGGCTTTAATATTTATTGAATTTCTTAACTAGCCCTCCCATCTATTACATGATAAACATTAATATAGCTGTTTTTATATCCCTTCCTCCACACCAGGTTTTCAAAGTTTTCAAATTAAATCCCAAGGTAGAATTCCTACAGGGATTATCCCATTTGCTTGCCTTGACTTTGGTGGGAAAGGAAAGAAAATCCCAAAGAACCCAAGGAATTTCTGGAGCAGTTGCCGCAGGAGACCAAGGCATCTCTCATGACAGTGCCAATGGAACTTTGAAGATTATTGATACAATGCAATCGAATTAGCTGGGGTGAAGAACTGAAGACAATTAGACTCAAACAAGTAATTGTTACATTTTACATGGTGTTTCTATGGAGCACTTTGGGATATGTTTGCATGTTAAAAAGTTATCGAAATGCAAAAGTTACTTAGTCATAATGATCATATTTAGGGATTTTTAAAATTGTTCTCCATCAGTAGGGAATCTGTGATGGTTTATTTTTAAGCTGTCAATCAGTTGATGCAATAGTTACATGCTTTAAGATTCTTTCAGTGTGTCAAGTTCCTCTTCTGTTCACCTTAGAATTGGTTCTTATTTATAAAGAAGCATCAGAAAGTACAATTCCACTCATTCTGCTGAATAAATGTTTGTTGCATGAAATCTGTAGATCAAGAATGTCAGTTTTTTATGTCCCACAATAAGAGGCAAGTGAAATGTGAAAGTCCCAAATCAGTAGAATTTAAGCACACAGATGATACCATTTAAATAATAAGTAAATGAAGCAAGTTTAACTTTTAGCAAAACGGTGAGGGGGCTATTTAAACTGCGAGCAGCCAGGGGAATTGAAAGCTAAGAAGAGTGTAGGTTTTTAGCCTCAGCCTCAGAGGAAGTTTAATATTAAGATGCAGTTTCCAAGCAGTCTTTTATTTTCAATGTTCACTCTCATGTGAAGTCAGTGAGTGTAATTTATTCTTGAAAGGGTTTTATGCTACTGGGAGTTTCAGCTCGCACTATCTACATTTAAGATAGAGAGTTGGTCCCAACCATATAGCAATGTAGGGGATCCCTGTGATATGTGTGGAATGTGATATGTGGTCGCTCAGTGTTATGTTTTCTTGTATTATCTGTAACACAAATTAGGTAGTGTGGATTCAAAGTTTAGCTGAAAATATCAAACAGGTTTATTAACAGCTCAGACCACAAATTCAGATCAGAAAACTCTCCATGCAACTTATTGCTGAATTAGGAAATGAATGGCTGCTAATGGGGACCATTAGCGGGTGACAGTTGGTTATTTGTGGTAGTAACTCAGGAGATGACAAGGCTTGATGTTTGGAGGTTGGGCGAAGGCCATGGGAAAAGGTGCTCAATTGTTCAACTCGATAATGAGTCCTGCAGGCTACAGGGTTCCCAGGCAGAAAAATGAAGTGCTGTTCTTGCGGTTTATGCTGAGCTTCACTGGAGCACTTCAGCAAGTCTGAGACAGAGATGTTGGTCAGGAACATAGTGGTGTGGTGTAATGGCAGGCAACAGGAAACTTAGGATCATTTCTGTGGACAAAACAGAGGTGTTCCGCAAAGCGGTCACCCAGTCTGTGCTTTGTCTCCCTGATGTAGAAGAAGCCAGGAAGTTTTTTTCAGGATTGCCAGCAGGCCTCAGTCAAGCCAAGGGAGTTAGCCTTCACAGAGGGAATCCTAGCTCAGTAAGTCAAAGGCAGCCTCTGAAACCAGGCCAGGGCTTGGAGGTGGTCAGTCAGCCACTTAGGGTGGTCAGAGTTATTGGTTCTTTCTTCATACGGGGAGAGGAAACAAATATTGGTCAGCTCAGCATTTGTCTTAACTATTTTTGCCATTTCCTCCTTTAATAAAGCAAGGTAGGGAGATACAAATGGGTGACACAGTTGCTATTTTGATACCATTGGTGAAGTGAATTAGCCAAGTGAGTAGGGATGGTCTTTTTTTTGGCCTTTCTTGCTTCAATAAGTAGTTTTGTGTAGTCGTGAATAGCCACCATATTGAGATCTAAACATTTTAGTGATCCTACTATCATTAGTCCATTTATGTCCATGCAATAAAATACTTGTGGTTTCCATGCAGGATTGCCATAACTGCATTTCATTGCCAATATACCAATGCAAGCGATGGGTGTCCCATTATATACAGTTATATGTTGTGTTAATGACTTCCAATGATCTAAGTACATTTCCATCAGAATTCTTACTGGTAGGATGTTTGCACCAGCTCCCATGTCAACTTCAGTCTTGAGTACGTGTTTGTCAAATTTCTTTGGGCATGTAATGTAAATATTGGCAAAAGCCTCTCATTGTTCAGCTTCATTCATGTGGAAAATTTATTTTCCATTTGGTTGAATGTTCTTCTACTCTGAATCTTGCTGCTAACCTAATCAAGGTTGCATTTATGCAGCTCTCTGGTGCACTCCTGTTGTTGCTGCCGGCAAACCAGGAATGCTCTTTGCTTGGTTGAGACCTCTTCTTGCCTTTGATTCAATCTCTTGCATATGCATGCCCAGTATCGATTTGTACCTCATGACTTGCAGAATCTTGGAACACAGGACAGCTTTGCCATGAATGTAGTAGACCACATTTTCCAAACAGCTTGCTTCTTTCTTGCTCCTTAACTATTGTATCATTACTGTAACTAACCTAATATCTGGAGACATTGGTGTCCAGATACAAACACTTCATATTTTCTTTAAGCAATGTGTTGATGTTATGACTTTCATTTTCTCTCAGAGACCTTTTTGGAAAACTCTGATAAGAGTTGAAGCTATATCTGGGTCTATTATCCATTCAGACGACACAGCATCAAAAAAGCACAGACAATGCTCTTCTCATCGTACCTACTTACTAATCAAATGATTCTACTGGTAATTGTTTGCAAAATATCTATTGCAGATAGTGGATTATGAAGTTTACTTTTACACTAGTTTTCCAATATTTTCCCTAGGTTAGCAGAATTTCCCTGGTCTTCTTCAGACGTGCATGATGTGTTGACTCTGTGTCATCCCTCATTTTCAATGTCTATCTTTAAGTCCATTGCTTGTTTCTCTGATTCAGTGACAGCTTCAACAAAAAAGCATAGTTCCATCTTTGTTAAAAATGCTTAAAACATGGCCTTCTAATTCTTGCTAGGGATTTTGATGGTCATCTATTTGATGTTTCCTTTCTTTAGCAAATACTATCAAAGTTCGACAGAAACACAGCAGATCTCGTAACTTCAGTGAAGACAAAACAGAGTTAACATTTTGACTTCAGTGACTCATCTTCAGAATGATCTGAAAAGAAAGGCAAAGGTTTTTTGTTGAAAAGTTGAACAAGCCGAAGAATGAAGTGGAACTGAGGGCAGCTTTGAGATAGTGTTGACAGAGAGGGATGACGAAAGTGTGCATAACATTATACTGAGTACGGATCTCAGGATGAGGTGAGTGCAGCTGTCTGAGAAAGTTTTTGGAAAAGGATCACTAAACTCAAGAGGTTAACCCTGTTTTCTCACCACTGATGATGCCAGACCTGCTGGGCTTCTCTAGCAATTTCTGTTTTTATTTGATTCAGATCTCCAGCATCCGCACTTCTGTGTTTTAGACAAGAGTGCGGTGTGGGAAAAGTACAGAGGTCAAGCAGCATCCAAGGAGCAAGAAAATCAATGTATCGGGCAAAAGCCCTTCATCAGGAATGAGGCTGGGAGCCTTGGGGGTGAAGTGATGAATGGGAGGGCATGGGGCTGGTGGGAAGGTAGCTGAGAGTGCAATAGATGGGTGGAGGTGGGGGTAAAGGTGATAGGTCAGAGGGGAGGGTGGCGCGAATAGGTGGGAAGGAATATGGACAGATGGTTCATGAGGACGGTGCTGAGCTGGAAGGTTGGAACTGGGATGGGGCGAGGGGAAATGAGGAAACTGGTGAAATCCACATTCATGCCCTTGGGTTGGAGGGTCCCGAGAAGGAAGATGAGGTGTTCTTCCTTCAGGCCTCGGGTGGTAATGGAGTGGCAATGGTGGAGGCCCAGGACTTGCATGTCCACAGCAGAGTGGGAGGGGGAGTTAAAGTGCTAGGCCACGGGGCAGTGGGGTTGATTGGTGCGGGTGTCCCAGCGATGTTCTCTGAAGCACTTTGTGAGTAGGCATCCTGTCTCCTCAGTGTAGAGGAGACTGCATCAGGAACAACGGATACAATAAATGACATGTGTGGAAGTGCAGGTGAAATTTTTTTGGATGTGGAAGGCTCCTTTGGGGCCTTGGATGGAGGTGAGGGGGGAGGTGTGGGCACAGGTTTTGCAATTCTGGCAGTGGCAGAGGAAGGTTCCAAGACAGGAGGGTGGATTGTTAGTGGGGCATGGACCTGACTAGGTAGTCACTGAGGGAATGGTCTTTATGGAAAGCGGATAGGAATGGGGAGCAAAATATATCTCTGCTGGTGGGTTCCATTTGCAGATGGCGGAGGATGATGAGATGTATATGGGGGTTAGTGGGGTGGAAGGTGAGGACCAGGGAAGTTCTTTCTTTGTTGTGATTGGAGGGGTGGGGTTCAAGGGCAGAGGTGCAGGATGTGGATGAGATGTGCTGGAGGGCATCATCAACTACATGGGGTGGGGGGGAAATTGCAGTCTTTAAAGAAGGAGGCCATTTGGTGTGTTCTGTGGTAGTACTGGTCCACCAGTGGAGGCAGAGGAATTGGGGATAAGAGATAGCGTTTTTATAGGAAGCAGGGTGAGAGAAAGTGTAATCCAGGTAGCTGTGGGAGTCAGTGGGTTTGTAGAAAATGTCAGCATTGAGTTGGTCACTATTGATGTACATGGAGAAGTCTGGGAAGGGGAGAGAGGTGTCAGAGATGATTCAGGTCAATTTAAAGTTGGGGTGGAATGTATTGATGAAGTTGATGAACTGTTCAACCTCTTCGTGGGAGCACAAGGTGGCACCGATGCAGTCATCAACGTAGTGGAGGAAGAAGTGGGGAGTGTTGCCAGTGTAACTGCGGAAAATAGACTGTTCTACGGAGCCAACAAACAGACAGGCATAGCTGGGGCCTATGTGGGTGCCCTTGGCTACCCATTTTGACTGGAGGAAGTGAAAGGATTCAAATGAGAAATTGTTGAGGGTTAGGACCACTCCTTTGTTTCATCCTGTCAAAATCTATGGTTCTTAAAAATTAAACTATTCCTCGTCCTGTTTTCAGCTGCTGCTCGAGTTCATCCTCTTGTTACAAATCAAGAATGCATGGTGTACCGTTCTATTTCTGGGGGAGCTGTTGTTGTCAGTTGTTATTTGGATACCATCTTTGAATTGGCTTTTCAGCAAGATATGATAAGGAGCTCAAAGATTATACATGCTACCCTCAATTACTTACAAACTTATTTCATGACATTGAGAGGCTGATAACTGCTGAATTATCTCACCAACTCTCCCTATCTGGATTACTGTTTAACAGAGATTTCAACCAGCCAGAATATTTCAGCTGTGCACATTTCAGCTTCAATATCCAGACCCACTTTGTTAATTCTCTGGTTGCCTTAATTGAGCCAATTAGAGGCACAGCAGCACTTGAGGATACAGTCCACCTGTATTGCCCCTGCTTCCTCCATTCCTCTTATAAATCAAGGGCTTACTGGTGTATAATGTGGCTACTCCCCCCAAGTGCAGAAAATTGCCTGCAAATGTCATTGTAGTGGCTAAAGCATAGCTCAGTTTTATACCCTGACAGAACACTGATTTCTTGTTAGGCACAAGACATCTGATTTCAACCACATCCTGTTCGATGAGGGAGCGAGGGAGTATTGTCTTATATCGGCCTCGAGGAATGGAGTCAGAATCTAAAGACATTGTGGAGATTGACTATTGGAGTAGGCCACTGAAGCCTGCTGTATTCCAGCCTCCACATTCCCAAAGCTTCTGAGTGAGTGCTCTGAGCTGTCTCAGCTAATTTGACAATAATCCTGAGGTCAAAAAGTCAGCATAACTTTCAAACCTCTCACTGTCAGGAGCTAAATCAAAGCAAACAGTCATCAATCTAATAGAGTCATGGAGATGTACAGCACAGAAGCAGACCCTTCGGTCCAACTCATCCATACTGACCAGATATCCTAACCTAATCCAGTCCCATTTGCCAGCACTTGGCCTATATCCCTCTAAACCCTTCTTGTTCATCTAATCATCCTGATGCCTTTTAAATGTTGCAATTGTACCAGCCTCCAACACTTTCACTGGCAGCTGATTCCATACACATACCACTCTCTGCGTGAAAAGGACTCCTTAGGTCCTTTTATATCGTTCCCCTCTCACTCTAAATCTATGCCCTCTAATTATGGACTACCCCACCCCAGGGAAAAGGCCTTGTCTGTTTTCCTATCCACGCCCCTCACGATTTTATAAACCTCTATAAGGTCACCCCCTGAGTTTCCAACGCTCTAGGGAAAATAGCCCTAGCCTATTCAGCCTCTCTTTATAGCTCAATCCTCTAACCCTGGCAACATTCGTGTTTTCTTGTGTTATTTTGTTAAGTAACAAGACTAAGTAATGTCGATACAGTTTGCTTGAAAATTTCAACCAAACATAGAAAAGTAGAGATAGCAGCAGGAGTAGGCCATTCAACCTCTCGAGACTGCTCCACCATTCAATATTCCCATGGATGATTAGTGGGCTCAATATCATAATCACTTGATTCCTTTAGCCACAAGAGCTATGTCTGCCTCTTCTTGAACACACATGATGTGTTCGCCTCAATCACATCCTGTGACTGTGAATTCCATAAGCTCACAACTCTCTGGGTGAAGAAATTTCTCCCCATCTCAGTCCTAAAACTATGACTCTGGTTCAGAACTCTCTCACAGTCTTCAAGCATTTAACCCATTTAGTCTTGTTAGAATTTTATAGGTTTCTATGAAATCCCTCCTCATTCTTTTAAACTTCAGTGAATACAATCCTAATGGACTCAGTCTCTCCTCATACATACATCTTACCATCCTTAGAATCAAAATTTATTGACAGCTCAGACCACAACCTGAAGTTACAGATAACTTTGTATGCAACCTCCATCTAGCATGCTTCTTGCTGGATTACATATAGCTTACATCCTCATCTGTGACTCATTGATATATTGAATTCTTAAAGCAACACAGCTCTTAAAACACAAATCCAACACTTGGAACGCTCAAGAATAATATTTTGCTAATAAATTAGTTAAATTTTCCTGCAAATGGAATAATTGTTCAGAATTAGCAATAACAGAGAGGACAAGGAATTTCTAGTTTATATTCTCTAGAATGTGGTTCTCCAACAGATGAGTTGCTGGAAGAATTTAGCAAGAAATAAAGTAAGCAATGCTCTGCTGTGGGTATCAAAAACACTGGGGTCTGGGCAAGGAACAAGGTTGCATGTTGAAATCTGGAGTGATTTTAACTCCTGCACCCCTACTTCCCTCTCTAGGCCCTGATCCAGAAATAAATCACTGCCCAACCAATGGACAAGCACAAAACCTCAGGTGATAGGAGGCCGCTGCTCAGGAATGTATCCTGGCAGTCAGATAGATTCTGAGGGGCAGTGGGATGGGTTTGATCAGTTAAGTGGGGAAATGAGGTAAAGAAGTCCCCAAGTGTCCGAGAGGAGCACTCTTGCTTTGCCTAATCCAACGGAAACCCTTGAAAAAATTATTAGAAGCTTACCTGTCCACACATCTTCTAGCATACTTTCCGATTCCTGGCAGGATAGATTTTATTGTCTCTCCCACTCTGTCCTCTAATTCAAAATGATATAATCAAAACCTGGTCTCTGTATTTAACAGGGATTTAGTTTAGGCAGTGTAAAGGTTGCTGCCAGTAGATTGGGGAAGAGGGGAAGAAATGGATAAGTATTTCTACTCTATTTAATTGCTCTTTACCTCATTTTTGTCATGTCAGTGGGAGTTAAATCTGGGGACACAATGCAAGACAAGTATGAAGCTGTGACTGGAAATTAGTCAGACGAGAGTGATCTGTGGTAACAATGTGGTCCTGTGAAGCGATAAAGTCATAAATTGTGAATTGTTTTAATGTAGAGAATCAGAAAAAAATAACCATTTCTTCTGAGAAAATCAGTGGCAAAGGTCACCAAAGAATGTGAACAAGTTAGGAGAAATTTCTTTCAAGTGTGGAATGTCAGAGCATGGGGTGTTTCCTGCATTATTAGTTACACTGAAAGTAACAGACAGTCATTAAAATCCAGGCACCTGAACGATTGTTGCCACAAACAATAAATGAGTGGAAATTGTTCAATAAGCTGTGCAAAATTGGCTTCAATCAGTTGGAATTATCATGAAAAATGAGTTCCACCAATTTGAATCTTGAAAAGATTACAAGAACAAAGTCAAAATTATTGCCCTGTGTTGACAAAGGATAAATACAAAATAGGAGTTCAGGAGATAGATTCTGATCATTTTTCATTTTTATTCAAGTTGCTCGATAATACATACATTTCAAGAAAATGCTCACCATTTAGTTGCTCATTTACTTTTCATTCAGTAGGGGTAGGATTGATCTTGCATGATAATGTGAAGAATTGGCAGCTTTATTTTTAATATATTTTCTCTGACTTCAAAATGTAAAAGTATAATCAAGGATATGTAGTTCCAATGAGTCAAATCTGTAGCAGAAATATCATGATGAGCTCCTACAAGAGAAGATAATATAATGGCAGCTGAAGGAAATACAACTGTGAGAGAAAACACAGAAAGTACAAGGACAGCCTCAAGCACTATCTGATGGCAAACATGATTCTTGGTGGTTCGCAGGAAGATGATACCCAAAATCCAAAGCCAATGGCACAGGACAATAAGATGCTGCTCAAGCCAGAATAAACCTGATGAAAGAAAACTACTTTTTAAAATGTCTGCAGCAGCCTACATTTAGTACCTGTATTGGGCTTTTTGTTGGGACTTGCCTGTTCACTCATCTTGTGAGGCATTTCTGCACTACACTTGATAAAAACAAACCTAATTTCAAAGTGTCAAGGCAACTATCATTTAAATAATGTGGTGGCAATTAATAGGAGAAAGTGAGGTCTGCAGATGCTGGAGATCAAAGTTGAAACTTTATTGCTGGAACAGCACAGCAGGTCAGGCAGCATCCAGGGAACAGCATCCAGGGATTCCTGAAGAAGGGCCTGTGCCCGAAACGTCGAATCTCCTGTTCCCTGGATGCTGCCTGACCTGCTGTGCTGTTCCAGCAATAAAGTTTCAACGGTGGCAATTAATAGTCTTCCTCACAGCTCTCATGGGTTGAGGATATGATCTTTGTTGTGTTATTTCACATTGATGTGAAATTTCTGAGAAGATTTAGGTATTCTCCATTTCCAAGATGCATTGTTAAATAATCATGAGACGCAAAATCTTGCATTTTTTTTTGGAAGATCTAGAAACGTGAGTGATCCCCCTTTCTCCTAACTTATTCTGAGTTGCTATGGTAATGGGAGTCTCTAACCATCCTGAAAAAAATGCATCCAAGTGTGGCCCTGGGCATCTTGGGTTGAATGCATCTCGTTGGTTGCAACTTTATCTTCTTCTGCTTCATGTTGGAGGGAGGGAGAGTAGTGGGAAAGAGGAAAGGAGGGAGAAGGAGACTGGGACAGAAGATACTGAGAGAGATGAGGGAGTGCACGGGTTATGTAGGTAGGTACCATTATGATCATGAACTTGTCTGTATTAGTATGTGTTCTGATGACCAGATAACAGTAAAACTCCTTGTAATATGGACTGAGTTCTGTCATCCTGCACGTGTTACCAGCCAGATTTCTTCAAACTTCAAAAATACAGGCTGAAGAATGTTTTAGTTGGCTCATGCCTTTGATAAATAAAAAGGATGATTTTAGTTTACAAACCCTGCAGTAAATAAACAGAAATGAGAAAATTGCATCAATGAGCCTTGTTGACGCAAAACACACTGTTCTGACTAAAAGGTTGGCTGAAAGTGGCCTTAACATAAAAAGACTATCCTCATCTTCTCAATGTCCTTCCCACTTGTTCCATCGAAACCAGACTGTCTTAGATTGCATGCTTCTTTTCTTGATTGGAAGCTAACGGCTTGATCTCCAAACTTCTTCCAGTTCTTTTGAGGGATAGCCTCTTACAGAGATAGCCTAACTGAGCCACCTATGGATCCAGCTCTTCCAACTCCCAGCTAGGCCCTATCTTCCCACAATTGGGGTCAAGTGATTGGCTGTGTACCTCAGACATGGAATATACTATTCTAGTTCAAAATTCCTTTTTCCAGTTCAGACCGAAAATTACCCACTTGTCTTTGATTCAGTTTCTTGGGTGAACGTTCACACCAGGAGTCTTTTAAGCCAGAACACCATAGGCAATCCAGTAATCTACAAAAGTAGCAGCAGAGGGCATCAGTGTTGAAATCCCCTTTTTCAGCAGAAAGTCCAAGAATCTAGCTCCCTTACTGTTGCACAGGTGAGGATGGAAAATTCCAACTTTACGTCCCCTTCTCTGCCACTTCCAACACATTCTTTATTTTTTTAGTACGCAGCTCTATCACATACTGCTAAAGATGTAATTGACCAGTTCTAAATGAAGAAACTATTTACAAGGTCTGTATTTGTTGGGGAAAGACAACTTTTACTACCTACAAGTCGAAGAAACATTAATAAAATATATAAAATTATATCAAACATAAATCCAGATAAAGAGAATAAATTTTAAAGAGTATACAGAAAAGGAGAAATACAGCTACATAATTTAAAAACCTTTGAGTCTTTGAGGTGTTATATTTCAAACCTGAGGCCATGGTTATTTGATTGTGACTCCTATCTACAGCAGGAGCAGGATCTGTAGAGATCTTTGAATTATTGACAAACAGTTGCTTGTCCAAATTTTGTTACTGCCAGGCACTGTTTTCAGAGATGATGAGACAGCCAGGCAGGGAGAATGAAAGTGGGAATCATGAATAGATGTTCTTTTCACTATACTGCTGCTCAAAAGCAGCTGTTGAAATATAGCTGGTTGTTTATTCTGGAGTATAGCTCCAATGTTTTTCAAAGCTTTTCAACTTGAAGATGATGGTTTCATTTTACAGCATCTGAAATTACGGGTTGTTCTGCTATAACGCGTGTTTCGTTAATGCAAATTCGCTTTAACATGGTTGATGAATTGGGGATGCTGTTTCTAAAGTGCAAACTTTTAAAGCCTGTATTGGTTATAACGTGATTCTGGCCCCATAAGTTTAAATGATGTTGCTATTCCATGATTTTCATATAAAGTGGGGCGACTCAAGAATGGAACTTCTGTTTTATAGCAGAACCAACTGTATGATGTATTTGAATTGATCGGGAAATATGAATTTCTTGATGCTGACCCAGTTGCTTGGGATTTTGATATCTTCAGATAAAACTGGTAATTTCATTGTAGATGGCTTCATTCACTTATTCCACTGAGTCTGGTCACTAATGGATTATAAAGAATATTAATGGGTATTTATGTGTATTTATATGATCATATTAATAGCTCATTCAGCAGCTCAACAAAGATAGCTGTTATAATCATGTGACTGAATTTACCAGTAACCTTCCAAAAGCTTCTCAGAAGATAAAAGCAGTTAAAGGATGACTTAATGACTTTCCAGTTATGCTTTGAAATGAGTCATAGCTGGTTATCTGCTATGCAATCCTTCCTGTCAATGGTAACTCCTCCCCTACTGTCAATGAGGCTTGATTATATGACACCCTTAATACTATAGTCAATTGCCTTTTAACCAGATAAGACTGAAATAGCAGGTCATAGTATTATAGAGATGGACAGCATCTTTGGTCCAACTCATCCATGACAACCAGATATTTCAACCTAATCTAGTCCCATTTGCCAGCACTTGGCCCATATCCCTCTAAACCCTTCCTATTCATATACCCATCCAAATACCTTTTAAATGCTGTAATTGTACCAGCATCCACCACTTCCTCTGGAAGCTCATTCCATACACACACCACCCTTTCCGTGTTACTGATGGTTATGTCTGCAGGTAAAGAGAGGGTCAACATCCATTCCTTACAATATGCAAAATGTCCTCAGGATGTTTTCGAAGAGAAGAAACTTCTTACAGTCTTACAAGACTGGCCAGCCAATCAACGACCCTCACAAAAGAATTAAGCTACTAACTCCAGCAATAGACATTTGGACCCCATCTTAAAGACGAGGACATTGATAAGCTAGTATCCTTCAGTTGTTTTGTATTTAAGTTGTTTCAAATTGATCAGCTTCTTTTTATTCATTTTGATTTGATATTGAAATAACCCCACAGACGCTGATATTCTGTCACCAAGTCACCCTTGGAAAGTCATTGACACGGATCTAGCTCTCTCAGAGTGAACAGAAGTGAACACTCCACCAACTGCATGCAAGTCCTGGGCACGCTCCACTGCCAAATCCTAGACACCTGACAACTAGAGGAAGAGCACCTTATCTTCCGCCTTGAGACCCTTAAATCACACATCAACTTCACTAGTTTCCAAATCTCCTCTCCCCCATCTCATCCCAGATCCAACCCTCCAACACGGCACTGCCCTCTTGACCTGTCCTACCTATCCATCTTGCTTCCCAACTATCCACTCCACCTTCCACACCGACCTATCACATTCACCCCCCGCCTGCATCCACCTATTGCCTTCCCGGCTAACTTCCCCCCACGCCCAAACTCCTATTTATCTCTCAGCCCCTCTTCCCACCCCTCCCACATTGCTGATGAAGGGCTTATGCCTGAAACATCAACTCTCCTGCTCCTCGGATGCTACCTGACCTACATTGCTTTTCCAGTGCCACAGTTTTCAATTCTGACTCTTCAGCATCTGCGGTCCTGACGTTCTCTCAGCGTGAACAGGATCTCCAACACTCCTGTACTTATCTGTCAGCCAGTGCTCCTTGTTTGGGTCCAGATTAACAGTCCCAATCAGGAAACCCATATTCTATAAAGTCTACCTGATTGACCCCGTTATGATCACTGCAGATCTCTCTTTACACTTTTGCAAGCATGCTTCCATCACTCAGTATTCCCCTTCACACTGCATTTAAGAGTGTGTCAACTTTTGCTTTAGTGCTACAAATAGTTACAAAGTGTATACTATCTATACAAAGTTGGGATCTGCAAACAAAAGAAGTGGGGAAGGTACATCCCCACCATTTAAAAAAAGGGGAAAACATAAATCACAAAAACTGTTGGATATGGATTTAGGGTAGGGGGAGGTATTGCCTCTGTATGGGTGTTGGGCAGGAAAGAGGTGACTCAGTAAGGATTCAGGGAGGGGAAGATCAATGCACAGTGAATGTCAAATGGGATGCATTGGATTGAAGGGGAGTCATTGCTTGTGTAAGGGAGAGAGCAATGTCAAATGTCCATGGGGAGTTAGGGGTAAAGGGAATGAAGTGGCAGCAGTGAGATTGGGGTTGAGGCTCTTAGTTAGCCAGGAACAACTTTAATTCCTCTAGGTTTTTCTGCCTAACTATTCAGGCAAGTGAGTCAGAATCCTCTGAAATTTCTGACTAGAAGTCTAGACTTATACATTGCGAGTTTTGAGAAGATTTGTAGCTCAGGTTGAGGCTCTGGATGTAGGTTTGCTCGCTGAGCTGAAAGGTTCATTTCCAACGTTCATCACCCTACTAGGTAACATCTTCAGTGGGCCTCAGGTGAAGCATTGCTGATAATTCCTGCTTTCTATTTATATGTTTGGGTTTCTTTAGGTTGGTGATGTCATTTCCTGTGGTGGTGTCATTTCCTCTGGTGAAGTCATTTCCTGTTCTTTTTCTCAGTGGGTAGTAGATGGGGTTTAACTCAATGCATTTACTGGTAGAGTTCCAGTTGGAATGCCATGCTTCTAGGAATTCTCGTGTGTGTCTTTGTTTGGCTTGTCCTAGGATGGATGTGTTGGCCCAATTGAAATGGTGTACTTCCTCAACTGCATGTAAGGATACTAGTGAGAGAGGGTCATGTCTTTTTGTGGCTAGTTGGTGTTCATGTATGGTGGCTAGTTTTCTGCCTGTTTGTCCAATGTAGTGTTTGTTACAGTCCTGGCACGGTATTTTGTAAATGGCATTAGTTTTGCTTGTTGTCTGTATGGGTCTTTCAAGTTCATTAGCTGCTGTTTTACTGTGTTGTTGGGTTTGTGGGCTACCATGATGCCAAGGGATCTGAGTAGTCTGCAGTCATTTCCGAGATGTCTTTGATGTAGACAAGAGTAGCTGGGGTTTCTGGATGTATTTTGTCTGCTTGTTTAGGTTTTTTGCTGAGAAATCGGCGGACTGTGTTCATTGGATACCCATTCTTTTTGAATACATGGTATAGGTGATTTTCCTCTGCTCTGCGTAGTTCCTCTGTGCTGCAGTGTGTGTTGGCTCATTGAAATAATATTCTAATGTAACTTGGTTTGGAAACAACCGCCAGACTATTCAGACCCCTTGGCATCATGGTAGCCCACAAACCCACCAACACACTAAAACAGCAGCTAATGAACTTGAAAGAGCCTATACAGACAACAAGTAAAACTAATGTTATTCACAAAATACCTTGCAAGGACTGTAACAAACACTACATTGGACAAACAGGCAGAAAACTAGCCACCATGATACATGAACACCAACTAGCCACAAAAAGACATGATCCTCTCTCACTAGTATCCTTACATATAGATGAGGAAGGACACCATTTCGACTGGGACAACACATCCATCCTAAGACAAGCCAAACAAAGACATGCACGAGAATTCCTAGAAGCATGGCATTCCAACCAGAACTCTAACAACAAACACATTGAGTTAGACCCCATCTACCACCCACTGAGAAAAAGAACAGGAAATGACTTCACCACAGGAAATGACATCACCAACCCAAAAAACATATAAATAGAAAGCAGGAATTATCAACAGTGCTTCGCCTGAGGCCCGCTGAAGATGTTACCTAGTAGGGTGATGAAACATCTGGAAATGACCCTTCCAGTTCAGCGAGCAAACCTACTTCTACATTACCCACTAAAGTGTTAATTTTCCTCTAATCCCACAGTGCCAATCACCCAAGACTTCTGCATCATCCTAATGTGCAATTCCTGTCTTTGCTATTGCAACATCTGGCTTCCTATCGGAAGAACTGAGCCAATATGTGTGAAAGTTTACTGGAATATTTAAGAATCATTCCACTGTCTTAAAATGAAATGAGACACAGGAATCAGTATTTTACAAGCTAGGCCATTTGAATCTCACTTGACATTTCAGCATACAACATTGCAATTGGTTCAAGTGTCTCTGAGCTATGTTTGATATATCCTCATTTGTCCAAATACTCACTAATACAGAAATATGATAACAGAGTGAGGGGTATCAAGAGGAAGATGGAAAGGGAGGAGATACAATGGACATGGTGGGGACCTGGGTAAGTGGGAATGAGGGATTTATGAGAGGGTAATGGGATTCCTTATTTTATGAAATTTTACTGGAGATTTGACAACAGCAGAGCTATATTTGGGGCACTTGGCTGGTCTGATAGTTGATATGATCACATATTTGTAAGACTCCAAAATGGCTTGGTTGGATGGAGTGGGGATTTCACTTTCCTTGAAGATCCAGATCCTGTGTTCTAGATCCCAACTACACAAAATAATCTTTGGATATAATTTCCAAATTATGCCAAAACCATTTTCTGAAGCCCTTAAGCAACATCACAAACCTACTACAACAGTTGCATAGTTAGATTACAAATATAGGGTGGTCAGTCCACTGAACAAATTGCTTCACACATCAGGTTGTGCTTCTTTGACTGCAGCAGTAATGCTCTGATGTCACTTTATACTTCTTTCCAACATTGATCCCTTGGCATAGAAAGCAGCATCTCAAATCAGGTCGCCCAATTGGATTTCAGTGTTGTATCAGTTTCACCATGACTAAAACCATCTGCAGCTGGTCATCTCCTGTTTAAATTGGATGGGGATTGGTTGGAGGACTGAAGGGGGAAAACTCTAGGAGCATGGCAGTAATGGATTCATTCTGCATCCTGATAACATATGAAGAGATCCTTTTACATGTATCCAGAGAGACCAAAGTCTATGAGAGTTGCTGTGGACAGAGTGTCTGGTGTTGCAGTTGAGCTATTGCTTTAATAACCTGTCCTGATGCTTCTGTGTTTGTCCCTGTTCTGTTAGAAGTCCTTTTGTTTTTAAAAGATTCAGTATGAGCTGTAGTGATTTTGTGATTCTTTTTATCAGAGTTCTTCAGCCTTCATTTTGATGTCCTTCACACATCTCCCTTCCACCCAGTGAGCTCTGCACACTGGTCTATACCACAATTGATTACATTTTGCATTGAAACAGAAATACAAGAGATATCAAACTATCTAACACACAGACAGTTCCCAGATTGCGACCATGGTCCATTCTGGAGTCCGTTCACAAGCCCATTTGTGTGCAAGTTGAAATCAATTCAGGATAATGGAAAACAGCTGTTCGTAAGTCCGGGGAGTGTTCATGTAGAATCATAGAAGCATCACAGAATCCCTACAGTGCACAAAGAGGCCATTTGGCCCATTGAGGCTGCACCGACCTTCTGAATAACATCCCACCCAGACCCAGTCCTGTACCCTACCCTAATAACCCCACATGGTCCATGGCCAATCCACCTAGCCTACACATACCTGGACACTAGGACAATCCATTTAACCTGGACATACTTTTTTTTACATTGTAAAATTGTATATGGGATTATGTTCATAAGTATAAGCATTCGTAAGTCAGACATTCGTATATCAGATAGTTCCTGTACTCTGGCTATATGGTAATTAATTTGTGTGCATCTGACAGTAAACCCACACCTAGCACTTAGGTGAGAGGTATGTGTCTGAGCCTGAGGAGAGAGTTGGGTCTCTATCACAGATGGAGAATTCATCCCCATGTTCCACACTTGGATTTGTTACTTCTTTCTTGGAAGAAAACAGGAATGAATGTAACCAATCAACATTATCTTCAGACTGAGATTCAGAATCACAGATAAAATCAATTCAAAAGCACCAAGCCAGCTTTTTACAATTACTATGGTCTAGCATTAATAAACAATTGGTTGTCACACCTGCAATGTTGTGTTAATACTGAATGTATTCAGACTGCACTTACCAGGGCTTAGAAACACTGGCTGTATGGATAGAATATTTGTCAGGGAACCTGATGGTATATTGGATACAGGACTTTATATGTAACCAGGCCTCAGTTGGCTGGATGGCTAGCTTGTGATGCTAATAGTGTGGGTTTAGGGTGAGGTTACCATAGAGGGCTTTTCTTCTCACCCTATCCCCTTGCCTGCAGTGTGGTGGTCCTCAGATTAGATCACCACCACATGTCTTTCTCTCTAATAATAGAGCAGCCTGTGGTCTGATAAGACTTATTGAATGTACTGGTACAGAACATATTCTTATTGTCGAAACTCATTGTTAATTCACATATAGATACTTGGAGAAATTTAATACATGGCTATTACGCTTACCTTTACATATCATACCTACCAACTCCTAGTAGGTTCTAGTATATGAACATTGTACTTTGCATTCATACAACTGAACATAGTTCACATACTAAACAAGACTTGGAGTTGCTGAGGACCCGACTCTTGTATCTGCCAGCCCCTGAGGATATTGGAAATGGGTTTGTTAAAGCTACTAAGAGCTGTAATTATTCTACATATAGTTGCAACATAACTAGGTGCTGTGGATGCTGGGGAGGGAGAGTTGTTCTTTGACAATCCTTTGGCTGTTCTGGAGGAAATCTAAGATTAATATGATTGTGAGCTCTGGGAAACATTTGTGACAAGCAGAGCCGGCAATGCAGTTAACAACAAGATACTTAGGATGAAAGGACAGAGACAGCTGCTGTTATTCATTAGCTCTCAGCAGAAGTCCATTGGACCTGGAATTAGCCTGCAGTTTCATCAGAGAAGCACACCAGGGGTCACTGTAGAGCTGGTTTGCAGAGGAGAAACGTTTGAAGTAAATGCCAGGAGGAACACTGCTGCAAAATGGAAGAATTTATAAAAACAATTTGCAGTGATAATCTAAATAAAAATGCCAATAAATAAAGGAATAACTTACATCATAGCAGATGCTCTATGTTGAATTTGTTTTGGCCCTCCCTAGATTCTGTTGCAACAATCTCGGATGCTTCGATACAACACATATTTCTCCCAGCTTCTAACAGTCCCATGATGAAACCCTACTCTGCCATTATCACTCTATGTAGGTCATCACTGGTAAATGCAGGAAGAATGATATGTGTTTATACCAATGTCTTCATTTTAAATTACACCAAGTGACTATACTTCAAACGTATTTCATTGACCGTAAATCTCTTTGAGATGTCTAGAGGTCATGGAAGCCATTACATAAATACAAGTTCTCTCTCTTTCTGAAAAATCTAAGTGCTTCCCATCTCTGAATTCCTTCAAATTCTAAGATCACTTGTTATGCTTCTCTGGGCTAATGCATTGGAAATCAAATCCAGCCATTTCCAGAGTCGTTCCAAAGTTTAAAACATTTTTCAAAAGTGCGCAGAATTCTTCAATTTAGCTGATTTCAGAGCTAGGTTGATAGAAAGCTCAAATCAAGGTTCTGTACTTAACAAGGATTACTATTTATAACAAGCAAATACAGTCTATTCTGCTATAACGTGGTAGTTCCGTTGTCGTGCAATCCCACATTATAAGAAACTCATGTAATAGCAGTACCACCTAAACTAATAGGGCAGGATTCACATTATAGTCAATACATGCTTTAAAAGTTCACACAGTAGACACAGTGTTTCCAATTCATTTATCACGTTATAATAAATTTACATTAACAAAATGTGCATTAAAAGCAGAATGACCTGTAGACTCTAGCCATAAATAAATTGCAAACTGTCAACATATAACTCCACTAGTTAAAATTCTAAGCTTTTATAAACTTCCCCTTACAAACACAGGCAAATAAACACAGGCAAACAGGCACAGACAGGGGGAAAAAAAGACACAGATAGGAAAAGACACCCATGGGAATTTTGTGTAGAAGAAAAAAACTGAGAAAGCAATTCTGTGGTCCCTGATCGCAGGATTAGCTTGTTCTGATCAATATGCAGCTTTTTGGTTTTCCTTTTGTCATTTGTTTGTAGGAAGCACAGGCTGACTGGTTCACACTTTTTTAACTGAAATTCCCAGTTTATAGCAACTGCTGAAGCAATAATAAACTGGTTGTTTTCAGGGTTAGGTTGTATTTTACTGCAGAGAGTGAAGAAAGCTGATGGGGATCAGTTGGTTTCTCACTATTTTGTTTAACGCCCCAAGCTGTTCAGTGCCCTGGGAACGAATCACATAATTGTGGAAGACAGAAGGCTTTTGTCATTGATGACTGATCACTAGTCCACACACCAATCAGCTACTTGTTGTCAGCTGAATCTTCATTTATCTTACCCTTGGCTCCAGCTCATCTGCATCTTCTCCTGCTTAAACTAGCAGCTGTGCAAAGACAACTTCCAATGAGTGTCAGGTTGTTGCTTTAAAAAATATACTTATGATTTTTTTAAAAATAAAGTTCTTTTCTCATTTCAGTCCACAGTCAAAAGTATAAAAAACTAAAAAAAACAGTTTTTACATAAGTCCATTTATAAAAGAATGAAATGTTATTTCAAAATTGTGTCTAATTATAAAATGTAATACATAACCAACAAAACACAAAATTTACATTCATTCATCCGCTCTCATTTCCCCACCCCCTCCAGTATCACTACCACCGCCCCATACAAACTTAAGCAATCTTGATATTTCTTAAACCTGTAACTTATTCCACATTCTATGCTCAGGACACGCAGCTACCATTACATTTCTTTTTTTCAGCAATATGAATAAGCTTTACATTGACTAGTTGTAACAAAAGACTCCATCTAAATATTCTCACAATCCAATCTTAAAACTTTCAATGAAGGCCAGTGGATTATGATCAGTGTTTCCTTGTTACTGTGTTGGACACAAAAATAAAAATTTTGAAGATCCAACAACAAGCCCTCAGTCTCTCTTCTTCCATTGTAAAATCTTTATTCTGATCCTTCTTTAGATTCTTAAAGCATAACCCACTGGCATCTACTCCTGACTTTCACTGTCAGTACATGACACACTTCAGGCATCTTATATTGTATCTTTTTAGTGAGTTTTGAGAAGATTTGTAGCTCAGCTTGAGGCTCTGGATGTAGATTTGCTCACTGAGCTGGAAGGTTCATTTCCAGACGTTTCATCACCCTACTAGGTAACATCTTCAGTGGGTAGCAACTTTCAGGGTTTTATGCACCTGGACACCGAGATCTCTCTGTTCATCTACCCTGCCAAGAATTTTACCATTAGCCCAGTACTCTGCATTCTTATTATTTCTTCTGAAGTGAACTACCTCACACTTTTCCGCATTAAACTCCATTTGCCACTTCTCAGCCCAGCTCTGCACCTTATCTGTGTCCCTCTATAATCCACAACATCCTTCAGCACTATCCACAACTCTGCCTACCTTAGTGTCATTCGCAAATCTACTAACCCACCTTTCTACGCCCACATCCAGATCATTTATAAAAATCACAAACAGCAGTGGCCCCAAAACAGATGCTTGCGGCACACCACAGGTAACTGAGCTCCAGAATGAACATTTCCCATCAACCACCACCCTCTGTCTTCTTTCAGCTAGCCAATTCTGATCCAAACCACTAAATTACATGTTTAGAGTCACCACCCCAAGTTTTTGACTTGTTTCAGCTGAGTGGAGCAGATTTTGCTTAATGTCTGCTATCTGGAACTCCAGATCTTTATCATTTCCAATACACTGAACTCTCAGCTTCATATGTCCTTTCAGCATGTGCTTCCACCATGTTGTTTTGACTCTTTCTTTGAGGGGTTCATTTTCGGGTCACCAGCTTGAACCATTTCCCACAGATTTGAGAAGCATAGGATGTTGGATAAAACACAAGTGTCTAAAGGATACATCACATTCACTTGCTGCTTTTCTTCTGCAGTCATCGTTCAGACAGTTACAATCTATTTATCACCTGAGACACAGGTTGCAATCTGCTGCATGGTATACAATGATTTATCAGAATCAGTCTGCCAAATATTGTTTTGCTCCTTCCCATTAACCCTCTGAATACACTGCTTTCTCCATGCTGGACATGCTTCTTTTGCTTTTATGTGCTGCATACCACGTACTTTCTTTCAATAATTTGGTCTTGATATTTTTGATGGCATTTCTGCAAATATTTCTTTGTAGAGAATTAAAACCACAACTTCAAGGCCCTCAAAATTTTCCTAATCTGGCTTTTCTGCTCCTCAGTCTGGTCCAGACTGTAACATTGCTTGATAACAACGTTACTACTCTTTTTGTTTTTATTCAATTCTGTAGCATTCTCATACATTTGGTACTACAATTCCAATTCTGACTCACGTCACCGCTCATTTCCACAGAACTAGGGAACCGGAAAGTTCACAGCCATGGTGACTCATCCAGTAAGTCAAATTTACTAACTGCTGTTCTAATTCTACCTTCCTGTGGTTTTTAGTAGCTGGCTCTTACAGCTCTGAAAATCCACACAATTTCAGCTGACCATTTTTGACATCATGTCTCATGTCATATTTGAATAACTACTATTTCTAAAGTGAAAGCAAGTTACAGCTGTGGTTACTTGACTATGTCATGCTGCAATGGTACAAGGTGCAAATTTCTCCAAACCATAAGAATAAGCATTATCAATGTCATACCTTGATAAAAGTATCCTAGTGAAGTGCCATGAGAAATTCTACCACATCAAGAGTGCTATATAAATGCTAGCTGTGTTCAGCAGATGATTGAATATTCTGAGAAACATCATGTATCCAGTTTTTCATTCTCACAATAGGAATGTCAAATTGCAGGGACTGAAAATCGAATGTCATGCAACAGATACCACTAACATTTTCATTCTGTTACTTTTGGATGCTGGAGCAAATGGCACAAAACTGGCAATTTTAACTCATTTGTCAGGATACTGAATAAATTATGCAGGATGTATCACACATGATCAATTAGAAGAAGCAAGATAGATCATGTGCCTCATTTTATTTTAGTCAAGCACTAATCAATGATGTGACTATACCAGCAGTCATACATATGAAAATTATTCTCCAAAACCCCTGCATGAAACTCTGCATCACTCGCATCTATGTATTACATTTATGGCCAACTGACTATCAAATCAAGCTCTCTATTTCAAACAAGTTGATACCTGCAAAGCATCTTCTGAAATTACCATTTGACAATGATCAGAGTTTTCTGACTACAACCAGTAGCAAGGAGTTTCTCTATGTGATCCTGTGGTCTAACTCGTACCATGTTACAGAAATCATTAGAGATTAAAATTCCTCTAATGCTAATTATAGTGCATGGTTGACATGAGTGTGCAATTTTCCTATCAGAATTGTATTAAAAATGTTGTTAACTCAGTTTTATGTACAAGTGAACAGTTTTGTTAAAATATTGTTCAATATTATTGAAATATTGTACAAGCGTACTAATCAATCTGCTAGATAGAGTACTGCCTGTGAGGGGATTATTGGAACTCGAGATTGCTCTGGGTTTGGAATGATCGATACTGGAGACAGGTTCCTAAAGAGACACTTGGATCAGTTCCCATGAAAGTAATGCTGTTTCTTATTTTAGACACGTGCCAGAGGTTGCTTCACGGGAGCCTTGAATTATTTGATTTACATGTGCCACAGCTATTTCGGCACTGGATGATATGTGAATACTTTCAACAGTATAATGTCTGAATGGGTGTGATCCTGTCCAGGATATTTACTGAGCTACAGAGGAATGATTCTTCAGTACTTCTCCACCCTGTTTTATCTCAATCTTTGCCTGCTTTTGAAGTGGTTTTTATAGCTATACTGTGGCTAGAAGTACCTTAGTCACTTTTGCTATTATATAAGGGGAAAGTTACCTCAGCCAATGTAAATAGTCCCCTTTTGAGGGACAAGGAGGAGAATTTGCTCTAGTGATGGCAAGTTAGAGGAAGGGGTGAGAGAAAGCCATATTTGGTTACTCATCAGTGTCTTTATGGTGCAGGTAAAGATAGAGTGTTCACCCCCAACAAGTTCACAACTTAGAAGGCATCATTGATTAATCTTGCTGCTTGAAGTCTATTTTGTTTCCAGGCAATAAAGAAGAAGAAATAATTATGTTTGAATTTGTTTTATTGCTGCAATGAGTAAAATAATAATCATTCCCCTCCCACGATCCACCTAATCCCCTGCACATAAAACACTCCAAACTGACTGCTAGGAGCTTTTTAGATTCTTTGCCAAGGACTGTTCCACTTAATTTTCAACTCTTTAATAATATTGCTTAATTAAAAATCACTCCTCATTGGTGAAGAGTAATGTAACTTAAACTATTCCAAGATTAGTTGGGAGCCAGAAGGAGATTATAAATTTGTAAAAAATATTAATTTGTGGATATGTAAAGGCAGAGCAAATTGATCCTAATTTTAAAAAATCTATTTAATAATGACATGAGTTATTAAGAATTTCAATTTGATTTACTGAAATTAATGTCTTCACAAAAACATTTAAAGATTAAAAATTAACAACCAGCCTGGAAGGCCAAGGAACAATGCAACAGTGCTATCAAAAGCTTGCTCAATGGGTTCTGCCAGTACCACTCAACTCCTGACTTCATTGCTGCCTTGAATCAAACACGGACAAAAGAGTTGAATTATAGACCTAGAAATCCAGGTCACATTTGACCAGTTGTGGTATGAAGGAGCCCTAGCAAAACTGGAATCAATGGGAATTGGGGGACAACATCTCCGTGATCGGGCAGATAGAAAGATGGTTGTGGTTTTTGGAGGTGTCATCTCAGATCCAGGACATCTCTACAGAAAAATCCTAAGGGTAGCGCCCTAGATTCAAACATCTTAAGCTGCTTTATCAATGACCTTCCCTCCATCATAAGGTCAAGGGTGGGGGGGAAATGTTTGTAAATTCGTGAAAAATATTAATTTGTGGTTATGTAAAAGCAGAGCAAATTGATCCTAATTTTTAAAAATCTATTTAATAATGACATGAGTTATTAAGAATTTCAATTTGATTTGCTGAAATTAATGTCTTCAAAAAAAATCTAAATATTAAAAATCTTTGACACAATGTTCAGCACTAGTCATGACTTCTTAGATACTGATTCAGTCCATGTCCATGCACTGCAGACACTTACCAACACTCCTTAGACAGCACCCTTGCAGTTCACAGCCATTTCCATGTAGAAGGACAAGGGTAGCAGATATATGGGAACAAGATGCCTTGCAAGTTCCCCTCCAAGCCACCTCCTGACTTGGAAATGTGTCACTGTTCCTTCACTGTTGCTGCATCAAAACCCTGGAATTCCCTCCCTAATGGCATTGTGTGCCAACCTACGGCACGTGGACTTCAGCAGTTTAAGGAGGCAGCTCAGTACAATCTTCTCAGGGGCAACTAGGAGGGGCAATGGGGCAATAAGTGCTGGCCAGCCAGTGATGCCCACAATGAATGAGAAAAAAAGACCAGATGAGAGAGTGATGGTGAATGTATGTCTGAGGTGGAGAAAGACAAGTCTCGAAGAACAAGGTTAAATGAAGGAGCAAGAATTACTTAAGCTATTCTGCACATTCTGGGCATCTCAGAATGAGAATTTAGAGGGCATAGGTAGACAGACAGAGCGTAGGCAGCATAATATACAAAGAATGCTGAGTGAACTAAAATATAGAACAGTACAGCACAGGAACAGGCTCTTTGGCAGCTGGATCCCACAAACTGGATATTCTGAAAATGATGTAAAGGGTCAGAAGAATCCTGGATGTAAGTAGGAAGGGACTGGACAAGGGGACAAAACAATCGAGTTGAGGTAGATTTGAGTTCTGTGGGACAGGGACAGGCAGAAAGAATGGGTTTGACCAGAAGCAGATACCAGGAGATATCTGAGAAATGGCTCTCAGCCTCCACAATGTACATATCAGTACGCCAGACAGCAACAGCACCATCATTAACAGCAGGTTCAATTACAAAGTCATGGTTGGATCAAAGAGCATGGAGAGCAGTCAATTCAGAGGGAGATAGGTTGGAACAGGTAAATGGTGCAGAGAAATTGAGGACATCAATATCATATTGACAGTTCTCAATGAGTAGGGCGAGTGCAGATACAAGGCCAGAGGTACGGGTTCGGGAGAAGGGAGAGTGTTGGAAGCTGGTGAAGGGATGGACACAGGACTCTTATCCTTGTAGTTAATACATTCCAATTCAGGCAACATCCTGGTAAATTTATTTTGCACCCTCTCCAAAGCCTCCATATCATTCCTATTGTGTGGTGACCTGAACTGCACATAATACTCTGAATGTGGCCTAAATTAAATCTTATACAGCTGCAACATAACTTGCTAATTTTTATACTCAATGCCACGACCGAAGAAGGAAAGCATGCCATATGCCTTCTTTACCACCTTATCCACTCGTGTTGCCATTTTTGGGGAGCTATGGACTTGGACCCCAAGATCTCTCCCTATCTCAATACTCCTAAGGGTCCTGCATTTACTGTATACTTTCCTCCTGCATTTGACCTCCCAAAGTGCATCACCTCAGAGTTGTCCACCAGCTCTTCCTCCACCCAACTGTATGTTGATGTACCCTTGATAATATTCCTCACTATCTACAACACCACAAATTTTTGTGTTGTCAGCAAGCTTACCAATCAGACCACCTACATTTTCATCCAAATCATTTATATACACGACACACTACAGAAGTCCCAGCACTGATCCTTACAGAACACAACTGATCGAGCAGGGCAAGAATTTGGCCATTTATAAGAGGGCACATATTAATGCCAGTTTCCTTTCTCTGCCACTCCAACAGAAAGCCAACATAAACATGTGCTACTCCAGCTGTATAAAAATAAATAATAGCAGGTTTATCAGCGTTGGCATCCGTCCGCATCTCGCAGAATTTGATTGAATTTTCGTCAATGGACTAAGATTAATGATGATGCTAAGGAAACCAAGAGGAATTGCGGACAGCTAAGGGTGATGTATCAAAATGTTACTCTCTGAAACACAATAAAGATTTATAACCTGTGTCATATTAAAATGTGACTGTCAAAACCAGGAATGAATGAGATTCAAACAAGGATCTCTGACCTGAACTCCAGGATTCTAAGAAATGTACAATATGGATTCATGAGCAATTTTGTTGATGGAGATTAGGTGAGATTCCTCTCCTAGTTTCAAATACACATTTTTCATGGGTGCCATTTTATGGGTTTACATTTGCTCCTATAGTTAGAAAATTTAAGTTTATCATTTTTTATGTGTGACAAAACAATCCAGAGCCACATTTGTGTGAAGATACTATTTAGCAAACTTATTCTCGTCAATTTAAATCTGTATAGAGATTATTAAATCAATATAACATTAACTCTGTTTCCTTTTATCACCGCTTATCCTATGGTTACTGAGCTCAATGCTGACCTTTCTTTGAGCTTTAACCTCCTGCTAACATCAAGAAGTGTTCATCATAATTAAATGATGGAGGAGCAGCTTGTGTAGGTGCATCAATGAATGAATGATCTCCAGCTGATGAGCCACATCCTCAACCTCATTATTGAACATCAAAAGCAAGAAAACCAGGAGTACACCAGATCTCTTTTCCAGGCACCTCAGCTTTTTGACTTAACCCTAAATGTTTAAAAGATATCCAACAGGACCCATCACAATTCGTATAATTATCCATAACCTCAGATATTGAAGATCCTTTGCAAAACGTTAAAGTGAAAACATGTTTTTCTATTTCAATGGTCTTACAACCTGTGCATTGAGAGATTAGAGGATACCATACTCAATGAAGTCAGCCAGCCATCTCTAAGCTGTTGTTATAAAGTTTCATGTCTAATCTGAACAGGATGTGAAACATGTTCTAGGCTACACGCAACAGTTGCTGAGCTCATTCAGACTGTGTTACCCAGTTACAAGGCTGCATTACTGACATTTTATATATCAGACTATTTAATACAGATGATTTCTGGACTGACCTTCTGTGAAACCTGAGTTGATTACGTACACTTACCTATTCTAGTTAAAAAATCACACATCTCCAGGCTATAGTCCAACAGGTTTATTTGGAGGCACTCGCTTTCGAAGCGCTGCTTGTTCATCAGGTGGTTGTGAAGCAGAATCATAAGACACAGGATTTATAGTAACAGCATTGCAATGTCATGAAATGTAATATTAAACAAATTTAGCTTAATTCTTTAATCTTTTAGAATGATCATGTGAGTTTCGGTTCCTTTGTATGTAAATCCCAAAACCTTTTCAAAGTTACATTCTTAAGATAGCTTTTAACAATAGGTGCCATCTCAGCTCAAATAATGCATTGAAGACGTGAATTTGTCTGTTTCCCAATGTTAGGTCAGACTGATTCTATTTTTAAAGTGGGATTTACACAATCTTGCATGGATTTATGCAGTTTTTGAGCAAACTAAAATGTAATTCTGCAAGTATAAATTCACTCCACAAACTCAGGGGAGACCGAGTGAGCATGTGCATGTGGGTGAGTATCCGTGAGAGAGTGTGTGTATGCATGTGAGTGTAATGGGGTATAAGCCTGTGAGAGGGTGCGTGTGGGGTGTGGGGTGTGAGTGTGGACGGTGTATACGTGAACGTATGAGAGAGAGCTTGTGTTTTAGAGAGGGTTTCCGTGAGTGTGTGGGTCTGGAGGAATGTGTGTTTCGTCCCACCATCAGACTCACTATGTCTTATTCTTGGACACATGCATCGACATCAAGGATGGGCACCTCAGTACCTCACTCTACCACAAACCCATGGATAACCTCAGGATGCTGCACTTCTCCAGCTTCCACCCTAAACAGATTAAAACAGCCATCCCCTACGGACAAGCCCTTCACATACACAGGATCTGTTCAGATGAGGAGGAACACGATGGACGCTTGGAAGGATGCCCTCATAAGAACAGGGTATGATGCTCATCTCATCGACCGCCAGTTCCAGCGAGGAACCATAATGACTTCCTCAGGAGACAGCCACGAGCTGCAACCGACAAGGTACCCTTCGTTGTCCAATACTTCCCAGGAGCTGAAGAACTACGCTATGTTCTACGAAATGAGCACCTCACCAAAACCTTCCCCACGCCTTCACTTTTTGCCTTTAAAAAAACACATCAAACCTCAAACAGATCATTGTTCACAGCCAACTGCCTGGCCTTCAGGACAACACTATACAACCCTGTCAAGACAGACGCTGCAAGATGTGTTAGAGTGTTGACACGGACACCACCATGTACGTGGCAGGTACTCATGTGACTCAGCCAGATTTGTCTACCTCATACACTGCAGGCAAGTTTGCCCTGAGGCACATGGTACATTGGCGAGACTGAACAGAGGCTGCAGCAATGGGTGAATGAACACTGCACAACAATCACCAGCCAGGAGTATTCCCTCCCAGTCAGGGAACACTTCAACAGTCTGGGACATTCGGCCTCGGACCTTTGGGTGACCATCCTCCAAGCTGGACTTTGGGATAGGCAACAATGCGAAGTGGCCGAGCAGAGGCTGATAGCCAAGTTCAGTACCCATAGGGATGGCCTCAACTGACTCCTTGGGTTCATGTCACACTACAGGTGAGCCCACTGCACTATACACTATCTAACGCATGCACACACACACTCGCACTCACACACACACTTATGCAGGCTCTCTCTCATACACATACATACATGCTCCACACTCACCCACATGTGCACCCTTTCAGAGATGTATATATACACACACACACACACACACACACACACACAGAGTCACTCGGTCTTCCCTGCACACACACACATATAAGTTTGTGGGGTGAATTTGTACTTGCAGAATTACATTGTATTTTGCTCAAAAACTGCATAAATCCATGCAAGATTCTGTAAATCCCACTTTATAAATAGAATCAGTCTGACCTAACATTAGGACACAGACAGACTTTAACTTCACACTTTCAATGCAGTATCAGAGCTGAGATGGCACCTATTGTTAAAAGCTATCTTGAGAATGATTCGGAGATGCCAGTGTTGGACTGGGGTGTACAAAGTTAAAAATCACACAACACCAGGTTATAGTCCAACAGGTTTAATTGGAAGCACACTAGCTTTCGGAGCGACGCTCCTTCATCAGGTGATTGTCACCTGATGAAGGAGCGTCGCTCCGAAAGCTAGTGTGCTTCCAATTTAAACCTGTTGGACTATAACCTGGTGTTGTGTGATTTTTAACTATCTTGAGAATGTAACTTTGAAAAAGTTCTGGGATTTACATATGAAGGAACCGAAGCTAAATGATCATTCTAAAAGATGAAAGACTTAAGCTAAATTTGTCTATTATTACATTCTGTGACACTGCAATCCTGTTGCTACAAATTCTGTGTCATATGATTCTGCTTCACAACCACTTGATGAAAAAGCAGCACTTTGAAAGCTAATGCTTCCAAATAAACCTGTTGGAGTATAACCTGGTGTTATGTGATTTTTAACATTGTCCACCCCAGTCCAACACCTCCAAATCATGACTAGTGCATCTAAATGTTTATGTCTTGTTCTAATTCAATAATTCCCTAATGCATTTGGCATAAACAAAAGATGGTTGTTTGCAGCACAAAAGATGAATAGATTATTGAAAAATTGATATTTTTGAGAAACATAAGGTTGTGACTCAATATGCTTGCATTTGCTATAGAGTTAATATACGTCTGAGGAATGGCTGAGAGGTATAGAATGCATAAACATAATGTGAATTCAATATATGTGATGTAGGAATGAATGAAGCAATAAGCATATTGCATGTGATTAAGTAAATTCTGGTACTGTTTGAATGAAAGACACAGAAAGTATCAAAGATATGAATGTGTTTAGCATGGAGTGTGTGAACTATATTAATCTAATGTGTGGGGAGCATTGCACTGAAAAATCATAAAGGGCTTGCAGTTCTTATTCCTTTGTTAGATAATGTCATGACAAGTACTTTCAGTGGTAAAGATGTTTCAGGCAGAATCCTGTGCTGTTCCTGAGAACAGGAAGCTAGGCAGGTTAGGGAAATTAATGGGTGAGTGTCCAAAATCAGATTCCCGACAACAGGATAAACCTCTACAGTTATGTTCTTTGAATTTTAAAGTTGGGATGAAGCTCCCAACAGCAATTGTCAGAACATCCTCTCATTTGCATTTGCAACTCATGCACGCTCATTAAAAGACCAGCTGGTTGGAATTATGTTCTCCTTCTGAATTAAGTTTAACATGAGTGAGTACCTTCAGTTTCATGACTATTTAGAAGTGGCATGCAGCAAGTGAGGTAGTCGTCTTCATGGACTTTGGAGCAAGAATCTGCTTCTTTGTCCTCTTCGGTGAACGTTTGCCTATGGATTCCACACTGGAAATCAAGTGGCAGTAGTCTAAGTTGTACGGTGCACAAGAGATGACCAGATGAAGTGATACTGGAGTGTAATAGGCACAGGTGAAGGTGGCTGGCCATGAGAGGAAGTCTATCTGGGAGAAGATAAGAGGGTTCAATGCCCTAGTGGTATGACCGTTAGACTATTAATCCAGATACTCAGGTGATACTCCAAGTTCAAAACCTGCTGTGGCAGATGTTTCAATCTGAAATCCGAAAGAAAACCTGGAATCAAGAATTGAATGATGACAATGAAACTGTTGCCAATTGTTGGAAAAGTTGATCTGGTTCACAAATGTCCTTTAAGGAAGGAAGCCACCGTCCTTTCCTAGTTTGGCTTCCATGTGACTCCAGACCCTTAGCAATGTGGTCAAATCATAACTGCTTTCTGGACAATTAGAAATTGGCAATAAATGCTGGACTGGCCAGTGGTGCGCACGTCAAGGCTGAACATCAAAGAGTTAAAGAATCAGAATGCTTAGTTGCAAATATCCACTCCAAGATTCCAAGTGATCCTCTGCTTTGCAGAAAATGAATGCCAATCCAAATGTCATTTTACATTACATTACATTTACATTACATTACATTACAGTGTGGAAACAGGCCCTTCGGCCCAACAAGTCCACACCGCCCCGCCGAAGCGCAACCCACCCATGCCCCTACATTTACTCCTTACCTAACACTACGGACAATTTTAGCATGGCCAATTCACCTGACCTGCACATCTTTGGACTGTGGGAGGAAACCGGAGCACCCGGAGGAAACCCACGCAGACACGGGGAGAACATGCAAACTCCACACAGTCAGTCGCCTGAGGCCAGGCGATGTCCTTGGATGCCAGGATCTTTGACCCCATACAACTTAGACTACCAGCTTGGAATGGCATCACCAAATGTTCTCGAAAGAGGACAAAGAAGCAGGGAGTCCTTTAGGATTTTTGACCCGCACCCCCCACCCCCCAACCCCATAAGACAATGGTAGGGGCACTGCCCTCCTGCTTGCCTCACTCAAATTCATATATAATGAGCTGCCAACTGCATACCTACATGGTAAAAGACAACCCCACCACCACCCCACTGAAGTGATGCTCACTTCCACACATACCCCATAACATAAACTCAAGAATGGAAATTTCCAGGATTGTGTGACTTGCAATTGCTGCTGATTTAGAGTGCGAGAGAACAAAACGGGTTGTACAGCCTAACCACTTGATACCTACAAATTATTCCTCATGCTTTTTCAAAATGATTCCTTGTCATTTTTTTCTCTCAGTGATAAGTATTTGGTGCCTAATGTAAAGATTTAAAGCAAACATAACACATACATACATGTCACAATAATCACATTTACTAATTTAATGGTCTTAAACATTTTGCAAGCCTCTCTCATAAGCCTAGACTGGGACCTTTTCTTATAAATCAAGACACTACATGCTATCCTAAATTTGAATTGTAAAGTCGTTACATACACAGTGTTCCAATTTTCCACTTAGTTGGTGCTTTTTTTTTAAGATTAGATTCCCTACAGTGTGGAAACAGGCCCTTCGGCCCAACAAGTCCACACCGACTCTCCGAAGAGCAACCCACCCAAACCCATTTCCCTCTGATTAATGCACTTAACACTATGAGCAATTTAGCATGGCCATTTCACCTAACCTGCACATCTTTGGACTGTGGGAGGAAACCGGAGCACCCGGAGGAAACCCATGCAGACATGGGGAGAATGTACAAACTCCACACAGACAATCGAACCTGGGACCCTGATGCTTTGAGGCAGCAGTGCTAATCACTGAGCCACCAAGATCAATGCTTTTCAAACAATTTTGAAAAATATGAGAATAAACATCAAAAGCCTTCCTCTAATTGAACATGCATTTGTATGTAATTTTTCTTTTAAAATAAAGAGGACAACTGCACTTCTTAATGGAAAGAAAATTCCAATGTTCCATTGTGTTGTAGTTTGTGTTCTGTGTTGTAAGCTTTAAAATATGTAGTAAACTAAAGAGTCAATCATAAAGAGAACAATAAAAAATGAGTAGACCGTTGATTATTTAACAAATGGTGTTTCGATTTTCAGGATTAGAAAAATTTAGAAATCACCTATTAATTTCAACTTGCCAATTGAGAAAGATTAATACAACTATAGGACAGCAATTTTAATATACCCTGCCGGTGAATATTATGAAGGATCTTCAACTGTCACTTCTTGAAACTTGGGGCAATTCACATATCCCAGCGTTGGGACTACTCTGCAAGATTACATCAGTATGCATTATTTACTCGGAATTAAACTTAGATTTGCTCAGTTTCTTTAGAAATGTCAACTTTTGCAGAAAGATGTGACTGTATCAGTGAT
The DNA here is from genome assembly GCF_004010195.1 of Chiloscyllium plagiosum. Taxonomy (NCBI): domain Eukaryota; kingdom Metazoa; phylum Chordata; class Chondrichthyes; order Orectolobiformes; family Hemiscylliidae; genus Chiloscyllium; species Chiloscyllium plagiosum. Next base: position 19,994,699 of record NC_057734.1, read on the forward strand.
AGTCTTTTGACAATGTTATAATTTGCTGCCAAGGCATAAATTCCCATCTACACAGTTGTACCAGTTCAAATGAAAAGTTCCAACATTTCTTTGCTCCAATGTTGTGTGTAAGTAATGTGAATGTGATGATTAGTATTCAATATCTGTGATGGGATAATCCATTGAAATACTTACCCACTTTGCTTTTGTGTGAATTGGGATTTTCTTCATGCATGTGTATCAAAAACAGATGCAGCTTGAATATAGAGATTGACTTGCATATAGACTCTCCGACACTAAACTGGTATTTGACTTTGGATGTTGGCAAACAGGTTTATCTGACTCACTACAGGTGTATTTTTTTATGTTCAATTGTAGTCAACAGTACATTTGCCTTTGCTCTGATAATTTTTTTCTATTTCAACTTTAGCAAAATGTTATATTAGCTGAGAAATTAAAAGCCCTCCTTTTTTGTGTCAACTTCAGTTGAAATAAATCTTGTATGTAGAGAAAGAGAGATTGTCAATTTGTTACCATACACTTTGTGGCATGCAAGAATAATTTAACCTCTTCTGTCCCTTTAAAATGGGTTAAACACAAAGGTCATGAATATCTGATAAGGTGTTTGTGTGGAGTGAGGAGAGGAATGATGTGCAGGAGGTTCTCACAAAATATATTTGAGAGCCACTGCTCCAAGTTGGTGACTTGTCTTTGGCAATTATCTTTTGTGACCTTGGAACTTATCTACCTGTGCATTGTCTGGAGTCATACAAAATGTCAGTAAAAGTTTGACACAGAAGATATCCTTTTATCACAGCTCTTTGCTACAGAAAATTAATTCTGCTTCTCACCCTCTCACTAAGTCAGAGGCATCAAGCAACAGAACTGGTGTGGAGTCTTCAATCACTGTCCTCAGGCAAACCCAGTTATGAGTGGCAGTTTCCACACCAGATTGAGAATAATAAGGTGATTCCACAACATTTATACAATTCTTCATTACATAAGGGACTACATAAAAAAATAATAAAATACAGAAGATGTCAGATTTGAAGAGGATAATCTCTTCAAAGAACCTCTGGGCATCCCTCATTGCTTTGCATGGCTTAGAACGATATAATTTCAGTTCTACATGGATAACAAAATAAGCCTTTCCTGTAAATACTGTGCACAATGGTGTCTTCAGGAACTGCTTCATGAAGCAAGCCACTTAAAGGGAGAAAGTATTTGAAGGTTTTTTTAAAATTGCATTTTGTTTCTCCCATTGTTCCATTTTGCTCCATGTATTTGTGGAGTGGTAGTATAATGGTAATGTCACTGGACTGGAAATCCTGAGGCGTGAACTAATGCTCTGGTTACATGAGTTCAAATCCCACTAGTGTAATTTAACTTCAGTTAATTAGTAAACATGGAATAAAATTTTTGTGTCATTAATAATGATCATAAAATTACCAGATTGCAAACCAACTGGGTTTTTCACAACGATGGCCTACCAGAGAAGGAAGTTGTCCATCTTCACCTAGTCTAGCCTAAATGTGACTCCACAGCAACATGGTACACTTGAAAATGTACGCTGACATGGTATAGCGATCCATGATATAAAATGGCACTGGGTTGCAGTAGTTCAAGAAGGCTCAACAACATCTTCTCAAGGTTGGTGAAGTATAAGCAATAAATAGGCATTGACAAAACCCCAGGATCAAAAAAAACTAAAAGCCAACTCTGTCCATTTACAATGGAAGTGTTCTATTTTGTTTTCTTTTTGTTTAAAAGGGCTTCTGCATTATTTATCTTGCAAAGGAGTGAGTGGTCATTTTGGAATTGAGAGAGTGCTGAATAATTCAGATGAAGAAAAGACAATCTTGGGGAACAAAAGATGCAGCTGCAGAGATTATGCATGTATGGTCAGCATATAACGTATGGATAAGATGTGGGTCTTTCCATAAAAACAATAAAAATTTACAGCATGAAATATTTTTGCTGTTGCAACATTTCAAGACATCCCAGGAGCTAGCTATCATATTAGACAGCCAGCAGAGCAGGTAGTTTTGTGAACAGCTTATACCTCTTTAATGGTGGGGCAAGACACAGACTTGCTCTATGTTGCTCAGTATCATGGTAGTATGTATTGGTGTATATTCTGTCAATGCTTAGCTGTCCTCAGAATGTCCTAATCCACGTTATATTGAACAAATATTTTTTCAATTGTCGTCATTGTTATTGAAGTCATGTTGACAGCAGATCACAACGGTGAGTTGATACAAGTGAGATAGAATCAATGAAAGGACTTTAACGGGATGTGAGAGTCAGGGTTAGATGAAGAGGATGATAGAGGTACTCAGTAGACTCGTTGAACAAACTAGCAAAACATAAAAATAACTCATGAACAGTCCATACTGAAACAAGCCTCTTTCATTTTCTGACTGCCAGCTGTTGTAGGCAGCAGATGAATAAATCAACTGCAAAGTTGCCTCTACTTCTCTCTCTAAGGTTGGAAGTCCAGCATTGGGGAACCACATTTTGTTTTATTTCAGGCTTCTAGTACTTAACTGTTGGCAACTCTGTCAGTGCCTATATCTCTTGTTGACATTACCCCTTCCTAAAGCATACATTTCTATTTTTAACAATATTCTCACATTATCTCTTTTCTTATTTTTATGTTCCTCTTCCTCAGCATACAGATTCTCTGTAATACTGCCTAGTGAGGAAGTACACTACAAGCGCAGTGCAATTTGAAATAAAAAGGAGTTTCTGTCAGAAGAATGCATAATATGGACCAATGGAATAGATATGTTTTGAACTTTAAATGGATAAAGTCAAAATAAAACAGTTTTTTTACTAAATACGTGTGGAAACATAAATACAATCTACATTTCAGCAACTTGAAGGAAAGTGCAGAAGAAATATCCTTTGTGACATAAAATATGATTTTTTCACACTCAGCAAACACCTTTTTAACCGGTACCTATGGGACCAGAAGTGTGCCAGTTGGTCACATAATCCGGATAATCAAGGCTTGATATAATCAATGCAAAAACACACAGTAAGTAATAGAAACATAATTCAGATGGTATAAACATCACTGTGATACTTTATTTAATAGCATAAATCACTTGAATAATTATTCAACTTTGCCGCAAATAAAACTTACTAGCAGCGAGCGTTCTCACTCGAACCCTCAATTGACTATTCAGATATTGCAGTAGAATACAATATTTGAAGAGAAGTGGAATCGAAATTGAACCACCCATTGTCATTTCACATGGCCATCCAGTTGAATAACAAATATATTTACAATGAGGTAAATAAATTTTTTAAATGATAGTAATTAGTCAGAATAATACAATAAACTTTGCGGTATTTGAGTAATATAATTTTTGCCAGTTTATCGGGACTGCTGGTTAAAAAAAAGTGATATTCATATCATTTATTTGTAAGCTTGGATGTTAAAATTTTGAATTAGTGATATGTGGACTTTTCTTTCTGACTGAATGGTTTATTAATTAACTTGTAAATATTTATGTAGCCATGGTGATTACTTTTAAAACAGTGTGAAAGAGGTAGCCTGCAGATCTGTGGATTTTTGTTTCTATTCAGAGAGTTTAAGAGTGCACACATCACACAGATTAGTAAGTGAAGCTTTTTGATGGAAGCTTCTGGGCTTATTTTCTCCCAGCTTGGGAGAAATATGTAGAGCAGGAAAAACAAAGATTTCGTTTTACGATCAGTTTGGGATAGTTCAATGAAATCTTCGATGCTGATAGAAGTGTAAATCAGTTCTCTTGAGATGAGAGAAGATAAAATATAGATTACTTTAGAGTAAGGAGTTTAGGCATTGTTCCAAACTAGAAATGTTTTATAAAACCCTGAAGAGGTTATTTTAAGCTGAGCATGTTTAACTGAAAGTAAACTAAAAAAACACGATGCTTTTTACTACTTTATTCTTTTATAATTCTAAAATAGCCAGGAAGAGGCTATCAGATTTTTCAGACTGGAAGTTGAAGTCACAATTGAAATAAACCTATGTAGGTTTTAGTGAAAGCAGTATTTTCCTGGTGTGAGTAATCTACAAGAGTTGCTTCCAGGTACAGAGGGTGTTGTCTTTTTTGTGTTAATAAGATTATATTTTATCATGTGTTTCAAAATCTTTAAGGTTGTTGTATGTGGAAATGGATTGGTTTATTCTATTTTATGTTAATTTCTTTGTTTAAAACTTTTGTTTTATTGTTAAACCCAAATCTGCGGTATTGTGTGCTTATGTTTCAATGAGAAACCATTTCTTCAAAACAAAAAACAATATATCAAGCCAGATTTCAATCTGTGATCTGTCTTGTCCAAGAATTTCTCAGATCATAACATTTCACACCGAAAATTATGATACTGTTAATTAACCTAAAGGGTTAATGGCTGAAATGGAAAATATGGAAATATGGAAAATATGGAGGACGGCAGATGCTGGAGATCAGAGCTGAAAAATGTGTTGCTGGAAAAGCACAGCAGGTCAGGCAGCATCCAAGGAGCAGGAGAATCGACGTTTCGGGCATAAGCCCTTCTTCAGGATTCCTGAAGAAGGGTTTACGCCTGAAACGTCGATTCTCCTGCTCCTTGGATGCTGCCTGACATGCTGCGCTTTTCCAGCAACACATTTTTCAGAAATGGAAAATATGTCAATATTCAAAATTAGATTGAATGGACAGGTAAAGGAAAGGGAGATTGGTAATCAACGGCATAAGAACTCAGAACAGGCTTGCAATAGTATAACAAGCCTGCACACTATTGAATTAACATGGAGCAGTGTGGTTTCAAACAGATCAGAAAGCTCTCTGGAAGATTATACGCAGACTACTCTAGAATTCTCTACTCTCTCTGGAAGACACGTAGTGGGCAGATAGACATGACTACACAAAGAAGATGAATTAATCATAATCTAATGTAACCATAACCTAGAGCCTGCTATATCAATGATTACCATGTACAACAGTATTCAATATTAATGTATAATAAGTAATGTTATTTTGAAGTCTAAGTATGAAGATTGGCCTTGACTTTGCATTCTCTTTGCATTTGTCTGTGAAGAGCCCATAAGAACACCAGATATAGAAGCAGAATTAGGTCATTTGGCCCATCCAGTGGGCTCTGCTATTCCATCAGGGCTGATATGTTTCTCAATCTCATTCTATTGTCTTCTACCTGTAATGCTTGATCCCCTTACTAATCAAGAATCTGTTTATCTCTCTTGCAAAAATGCTCACTGACTTGACCTCCACAGTCTTCTATTCTAATGAGGTTCACAGATTAACCACTTTCTGGCTGAAGAAACACCTCATCACAGTGCTGTCCCTTCACTCGGGTCCTCGTGTTTCCTACATCTTCTCCATGCCCACTCTATCCAGACCCCTCAGTATTCTTTAAGTATCATTCAATTCTCCCTTCATCCTTCTAAACCCCTTTGAGTACTGACTCAGCGTCCTCAACCGCTCTTCATAAAACAAGCCCTTCATTCTTGTGAACCTCCTCTGGACCCCTCCAAGGCCAGCACATTCTTTCTTAGATACGGGGCCCAAAACTTCTCACAATATTCCAAAATATGGTCTGACCTGAGACTTACATATCCCTGCTCTTGTATTTGGGCCCTGTCTAAATGATTGCTAACATCGCATTTGCCTTCCCAACTGCCAACTGAACCTGCATCTTAAGAGAATTCTGAAATAAACACCTGAGTCTGTGCTTCTGATTTTGGAAGCCTGTCTCCATTTGGAGAATTGTCACAACCTCACACTTTCCCACATTGTACTCCATCTGCAACGTATGGTATGCCATCAAACCACATGATAAAAGAAAGAAAATGTGATATGAGAGTACAGAACGTGAATATGATTACGTCATTTGCTTATGTGGAGAGCGTACACTGTTGTGGACTGGTTGGGTCAAACGCTCTGTTTCCATTAAGTGGTTTCTCTATATATCTAAGTTATACAGGCAAAGCTGAACAGCAAGATACCCTAAGCAGAAAATTAGATTAAGTGACCTTTCTTTTGTTTGATTAAAGAAAAAGCATCAGCCAAGATATCTTTTCTGCTCCTTGGACAGGATTTTCATACCTACTTGAAAAAAAACCAAAAGGCTTATATTTATATCACACGTTTCTCAGCCTTAATGAGTCCCAAACTGCTTTATCATGAGCACAGTACCTTTTGAAAAGGAGTCACCATCGTAATGCATGAAACACAACAGCCAATTTTTGTGCAGCAAGTTGCTACAGACAGGAATGTGATAATATCTACACAATCTGTTCCTGTGGGTGTTGAGGGATAAATCTTGCCATGGAGAGTATAACTGGTGTTGCATGCACCCTGCTTGGAACACCGTCATATTGCATCAGCCTCTGCTTACTTCTTTGACTGTGCAAAGGCCCAGATTGCAAGGATAGACCAAGCAAGAAACAAAGCATCTGAAGCTGCTCCTGACAGCAGTGAATAATTTGTAATTACCACCTCTTGATTTTGGTGTCACATCTGCAGACATGGCTTGGAAGGACAAAATCTAGAATTTTACCATTGAGAGATAAGGCACTGTGAAATGGACATATTACAGGACCTGTCAGTAATACGAAATTTGACAGGTCAGGCAGCATCCGAGGAGCAGGAAAATTGACGTTTCGGGCAAAAGCCCTTCATCAGGAATAGAGCTGAAATTTACCAATCTGAAACAAAATAAAGGAAGAATTCTGATATATATAATTTCAAATACTAATTGTTTGATATGTTTTATCAATAGCCTTGTGTTAATACTGGAATGCAAGCAAGTTATTTGGGTTGTGTTTTTAGAATTGACATTGCTGTTTGATGGAAATTAAAATCAGTGACACTCTTCTTTTGTGTTTTTTACACTAAACCTCTGCAGTTCATGCAGTTTCTAAGCACTCACAGAGCAGGAGAAAAGATCAGAGATTTGTGATATCTGGATACAAGCTTAAGGATATCTCTGGGCAGGTAGCAAATCCCTTTTAAAACAAATGCTAGTGAGCACACTTTGGTTTCCCACAAGCTGAATCCTTACATGACATACTTGCTATCATTTGAGCTAAAGCTATTATTATGATTGATGATTTCGCCTGATAACAGAACTGAGCTGTTAGGTCATTTCAGTGGGTCTAGAGTTATATGCAGACAAGACAGGTAAGAAGAGCAGATTTCCTTCCCTAAAGTGTATTAGTGAGCCAGATGTTTTAAGGAAAATTAATTTTCATGGTCACCCATTACTAAGATGAGCTTGTAATTTCCAATTTATACTTTAATTTAACTCCCACCAACTGTCCTGCTGGAATTTAAAAGCATGTCTCCAGCGCATTAGTCAGTTTCCCAGAGTTAGTAAACCAGCAACATCATCACTGTACCATCTTACCTTGGCTGGCAGCAGTAATGGGGAACACGCACACAAAACACACGTGCAAATGCCTATATTCTTGCTCAGGTCTGCGGGTAAAGGGACATGCTTTCAAAGTGTACTTGGTCAAAGAACATATTCCTGATGCATGTACAAGTATGGTCTCTTAGCAGCACTGCTATTTACAAGGACAACTCCTTTTACTGCTCTTTATTTGGAAGGAGGAAGCATTGTTATTGTTATAAGGGAAGTGACTGACTCCATTGATGGAAGCTATTCTGCTGGTCCAGTGAATGTATGAGGCTACTATTCTCCATAATGAATGTGGAATATCGACATCTTCTGTGTTGTAAGCTAACCAGAACTGCATGTAATTACTGCTGAAAATATTAATTAACAAGTCATTGTTCTTATACGATAAACAAGATTCACAGCTGCTGTGATAATTATAATCATTAAAGAGGTCTTTGCTACAAAGCAACAACACAAAAAGCATGTGGCACAGCCAGAGTTTTGTGTACTCTTGGAAGCAGCTGAACAGCTTTGTAACAGGACCCTGGAGTCTACAGACTGTTCCCAGGTGCATAAACCAAGACAACCATCAGCCACTGCTGAAGGGTAATCAATTCAATGAAAGGTACTCTTTGGTCTGTTTGAAACTTGTTGATCTTCCAGTCAATCACCTAGTAATGCAGACTGGTGCATTCCAATCTCCAAGACTGTATCCTCAGGGATGTATTAATCCATGAGTCAGCTATTGCAAAGGTCCAACTGCTATTGTCCAATTCCAACCAGAATACAGAAGAATGGCTGGAAACTGTGTAAAATCTCTATGTTTGACACGTAAGGAGAAATATAAATATTAACTGTAATTGCAAACAAAATCAGTAGCACACATAATTGAAAGAACCTGATTTGTTTTGCCTTCATAATGTCATATTTGAATGGTCGTGTAATTTACTTTGATAATTATTTTTAGAATAAAGTATATTTTTGGAAATAAAAGAAAGAATCAGCCCACACATACCACCAGCCGTGCTGGCCGAGGCTGACAAACTGATTCTCCTGCCAGTGCATCTGCCAATGTGCTTAATGACTCTTCCTTGCTCAAGGCCACCATCTGAAATTCCACTTCATGGATGCAGTCCCGCAGTCTCTCTGGTGGGCTGCAAGAAAGGTGCACATGTAATAGATGAAGTGAAGGCAGAGAAGTGTGAAATGATACATTTTGGTAGGAAGAGTGAAAGAAGTACTGCATTCCAGTTTGTTTTTTTTTGGTCTGAGTACCTCATTTTGGTTCTTGACCAATACCTATGGCAATTGAATATATTGGATTGCCAGCAGCAGGAAACCCTTTCAAAGAATACACCACCTCTTCTGGTATTATGACTGAGTATATGGTAAGTAAAGTGAATGAAAAGAACTAACAAGACCAGTGATATTGTTTTCAGCTTGAGACAGCTTCTGACTTTATTCTTCCCCATTTCTTGTGTGCTGTCAGACATCCCAATAGCTTCCAAAGGGCTCTTCTTCCTGATGTATCAGGTTATGTGACATCTCCTTCGATAATAGATAAGTAGTTTGAGATGTTGGAAAGTCCATGGTCACAAGAAGTGATATCCTGAATCTCAACAGTTGTGTGATTAAATGAGAATGTATCATGTAGCTACGATCAGTTGGAAAATATCCCTGTAGGTACATCTTTAAAACCATCGACAAGAGTGGCAATTGTACAGTGCAGGCACAAAATATGCCCTGATGTAATAGGGCCTTTTGTGTTAAGAAATCTAAAGCTATAACATGGCTGACTGCTTGGAACAGTCACTGTTATGTGCAAGGAAACACTTTGTGGTTGCGTCCATTTTGACCCTATGCTGGGTGATAGTCACATTTTTATAGAACAGCAAGATGTTTCTAAGATTTGGCCTGGGACCCTGGCTACAGATTTAATGAGCACTTAGAAAATCATACTATTATCAGAAAAAAAATTGACCTGGTTTTATAAAAGTAAAATTATGTTTGAAATATATATTTGTTGTTTTCAGGATTTGACTACAGGTCATCTGGCTTTCTTTCTATGACTCTTAGGTCTCATTACTCAGGTTTCTAACTGCTGCTTTCAGCTATGTTTAAAGTGTCTATACCTTGTGTCAAGGCAGTCGGCCAGTCACACTGCCTCTATTTGCAAAGATTAGGAAGAGTGAACTACCATGAGATGTAAGTGGCATACCTGGGAATCATGTTGTCACCTGCATAAAACTGATATAATATTAATATAGGGCCTAAGCGATTGACAAACTCTTCTGGTGTGATTAGTGAGTGCTTTTATTGCCACCTGTGTGCAACGAATAGTGCTCTGTAACTGAGAAAAGTCAGTTTGAGCCTCAAACCTGAACACCCACGTTGTCTCAGACAGAGTCCTGGAGAGATCGAGGATCAGAAGGGTTGAGGGCAGAGGTGACTTTGATAAACATAGGTAAATTGTGGCCACCATGTCTAGTCAGACGCAATTCTTGTTGCAGCATGCTGCAACAGGCAGGCAACACATGACAAGACGCCTTGCAGTGCCTGAGACATTCACATTCTGAAATGTCAAGGAAGCTTATTCTCAATCTATACAACCTGTGTATTGGACATGACTCCTGCAAATTGCATCTCTCTTTAAACCAATTTATGATCACCAGTCAGGTTTGCTGTGTGATCTACTATTTTAAATGAGAGGACCCTGCTTCATGGAGGTAAGAGGAATGTGTACACATTACAGCTTTTATACAAAAACAGGACTTTATGGAGACAACCAATTCTGTTTTGCATTGCATTGACAACACATTGACCAATCAGAGTCTACCTGCTGGACCTGAGAATTTACATTTACAGTGAACTGTTCTCGCTGCATATCCATGCCAATGATGGCCAAACCAATCAGCACCCTCCTCCTGTTTTGTTTGAAATGGTGTCCCTTTTCTCATGTCTGTTTGTTGCACGTTAATCTGATGAGTGGAAGAGAAAAAAGCTTTCATTTTTTGTGTTCCTTCGGCAATGTTTAAGTTCTGTACTGTAAAGCAATTATTTACACTTTCTTTCTTGTTAAGTAGCTAGTCTGTGGGTAATAGGCTCCTAGTGATGCTGTTGCTCGTGCTAATGGCCACTTAGGTCTTCATCCGAGGGCCAGCGTAGAATAGTTTCTGCAGTTGCAGTACCCATGTTGATCAGACTCCAAAGTGCACTAAGTGATCTCTCAGCACAAGTATTTCACGCCAATGTCTTTCATATAAACAGTTATCAGTACTCAGTGCTTATGATCACATTACACTTGCTGCTGCCATCTCACCTTACTTTCACCAGAGAGTTCCTGGAAACCCTGGAAACTCAGGAGCCACAGAGAAGCTGCAAACTGCATGTTAACATTTCTTTCACTGAGCAAAGTAGCATATTGAAATTGACAAATCCCCTGTTGCAACAAGGTTGCTAGCACATGGCCTAGCATGTTGACAGAAATGCAAAGGTTGTTGGGTTGGAAATGGCTTCTCATTTATTCACATTTTCTCAGCATCTAACCTCTTATCATTTTCCTCAAATGAGCCCAAATTCAAACTTTTGCGCTCCCACCCCACCACCCCCAAAACCCATCCCATGTCTCTTAGGTTGTTAGACACCTTTACAAATCTGTTTGCCTGCCAGGTTTCTGAAGTTTTTAATTCATTTCAGACTTTTGATTCACTTGAAGCATAATTGAACAAAATAATTTTGCATAGAATTGTCACACTGGTGTACATATGGAGAGCTCACAATACTAAGCATCTAAAGATATGGCACAAAGGATTTCATTCATATAAATAGAGGCACACTCACAGCCAAGGTCATGGTCAATATCTCAATAATCCTATGTTATTTACATTCCAGGCTAATGCAACTACCCAGGTCTCAATTCAAGAGTACAACACAGACAAAATCTAAACTGAAATGCATAAGAGCAAAATAATTTGGAATATTAAGTAATTTCAAACCCAGGGCTGGCTCAAGGAGATGATTGTATTGTGGGAGTGCTGTGTCATTCTACATCAATATTCAATGTATCTCAGACTGTAAGACAGAGAATTGACAGAATTCTTCTAACTTTACACCTTTTCTTTGATGAGAGAAATAAAATAAATGCTTATTCTAACAAAAAAGTCCTAATTAATTTCTATACCTCAGATTCAAAAATATATAGAAACAAATTGACCCTTCAGTTTAAAATGCTTATCTTAAATGTTAGTTTGCTGATACAAGTTCACAAAATGATAACTCTGTGAATCATGCAAATCTTACGTGCACTCTAGGATATGCACTCTGGATTATTTTTTTTCTGTGTATTTCTTATTTGGGTCAGGCTTCATTAAATAAATAAAAATTGCCAACAGATTGACTAGGGTATTCGGAATAGTACACACAGGAAATAAGGTACCATAGATACAAAGCAGAATGGAGTCAAGAGTGGGGGAAATCTCTGTCTCTATTTTTACATATAAGATGTACTTTGTTCATAAAGTTAACTCTTGCCCTGTTGAATAAACAGAAATATTGTATAACAGGCTTAGACACCCATCCTTGCTTAATTAACAATGTCTCTTTACTGGTGAAATACTTTCACTGCTGAATGAACATGGACTTTGTGAAGCTGCAAGGTTAGTAACCTCTTGGGTATCTTCAAATTCCTTCATATGCAAACTATAGTTTCTCTTTAGCAATGCATTTACGGAATTGCATCTCAACTCTATCTTATCGAATTTCCATTGTTCAAATCCATCAAATAACCCTGGTCATTATGAAAAACATGCAGGTTGACTCTGAATTAATTCAAAAGACACAAAATATTCATAACAGCTAAAATGCTTCATAAAGAATAAGATATGTCCGTACTTATTCATACGAAAAATGCAACAGAAAGAACATTGAACAGTGTCCAAGACCAGATGGCAGAAGTTTTAGGTGAGGAGTAAGTGGTTTAGAGGGAATCTGAGGAAAAAGAGACTTTACTCAGAGGGTGGTAAAAATATAGATCCTGCTGCATGAGGAGTGATGGGAGGTACTCTTGCAAACATTTAAGAAGTATCTGGGTGGGCACCTAACATGCCAGGGAATAGTACGTTATGGACCAAGTGTGGGTAAATGGGATTAGTGTAGTTTGGTATTTGTTGCTCGGCATAGACATGGTTGGCTTAGGGGCCTGGTTCTATGCTGTATGGCATTAGGGTGTAATTTCCTTAACACAATGTTTGTGTTACAGTTTGAACATCTTCGTATTCAAATACTCAGGAAATTGGAGTTTCCATTCACAAGCCTAAGCACTGAAAATTTATTATGCTTTTAAGTAGAGAAGAGGGTTGGGAAGGTATGTAAATATATAGGTGGTGAGGAACATTCATCCAGGACTGTCATTAAGAGTCAGAGATAGAGCCATTGATATACCTTGCAAAGTCACACACCAACACTAATAGAAACACAGCTAGGTGCCCTTCTAATGGAGTGTCTGCAAATTAACTCATTAATTGGCTATTTGCTAATTAGTTGAGCAACAAGCTAATTCTGCTAGTTATGTTCTCTAGTTTCCTTGTCAGGTTTTCCTGACATCTAGCTTGTTTGACAAGTTTGGTCAGATGGGAGGCTGCACGTCAATGTGATGGGTTGTGACATTACCAAGACTTTTCCCTGTCAGTTGACATCTGACAGCTGCCTAATGAGAATCTCATCATGTCACTTATAAAAAGCATGAAAGGTTGCATGGGATGCTCCCAATGTTGAACTGGGTCTTACTGCCCTTGTCACCCAATCCTGTTACATATCTCACCACAGGTCACATTGCTCAAACCCCTCAAGGTTCTGTCCAATGACTTTAAATGAGGTTTAATTGGGGAGATCCAGAATGGAATTCTCAAGAGAAAATGATATTTAACTATGTTGCTGGAGATCTTTGAAGAGATACCAGGGACAATGAATGAGGCGATGCTTTTGACGTAGTCTACATAGGCTTTCACAAGGTGTTTCTGTAGAATGTCCAAACTTATGAGAAATGTTTTAGTTCATGGAATCAAAGGGATATGGATTCAAGATGGACTACAACAGGAAACAGAGAATAATGTTTAAAGAATGGTTTTTTGTGGTGTGCCTTCTTGAATTGCTTCAGTCCTAAGTGTGTAGGGACACCTTTAGGAGGTGAATATCAGGATTTTGACCCAGTGACATTGAAGAAACAGGAATAGAGTCCAAATCTGAATGGAGTGTGACTTGGAGTAAAACTTGTCGGTGATGCTGCCCTTATCCTTCTCGGTGGCAGAGGGTGCAAGTTTGGAAGATGCTGAAGAAAGAGTCTTAGCGAGTTACTGCAATGCATCTTGTAGTTGATACATACCACTGCCACTAATGATCAAGGTCTTAGAGTTCCAGGGATAATTTTAAAAATCACAGATAATATAGCCTGCAGGCATCACATGGTTAACCAGGAATCTCTCCCGTTCCTAAAGCAGCCTGCCTGATAGTAATCTTTAGAAAGAACTGCACATTGATAATCAATCTGTTTGGCAACATTATGAATACACCTTCCCTGGTCATCAAGTCCTGGAGTGGAAAATAATGACAGAAAATCTGCAGAAATTCTGCAAATCTGGCAGCATCTGAAGAGTCATGTCATTGGGGTGGCACCGTGGCTCAGCGGTTAGCACTGCTGTCTTGCAGCACCAGGGACTCGGGTTCAATCCCAACCTCTGCGTGGGCTTCCTCTGGGTGCTCCGGTTTCCACCCACAGTGCAAAGACGTGTGGATCAGTTGAGTTGGCCATGCTAAATTGCCCATAGTGATAGGTGTATTAGTGGTGAGTGGGTCTATGTAGGGTCTTCGGAGGGTCAGTGTGGACTTGTTGAGCCAAAGGGCCTGTTTCCGCACTAGGGAATCGAACCTAATCTAATCAAACTCCAAATATTAACATGTTTTCTTTTTCTTCCAGACCTGCTGAATTTCTCCTGCACTTTCTGGTCTTAGATCTCTTTATTTTGCCCCGTGTCTATTTTGACCCACCCCCTAGATGGGATTTGAACTTGAGGCTTCTGGGTCAGAGCGAGAGATGTTATCCATTGTTTCACATTATCACCTGGTTAGAACATGAAAAACATTAAATGTGCATAGATTTCCTGCAAATTCCTAACTCCTTTGGCTTATATTTTTGTTAGTTGTTCCATGTTAACTTCTTATATTTGTAATGTAGGATATTTATGGAGACTGGTTACTTTATAATTACACCACACCAGTTTTGCAATTGTTTGAGAAGATTAAAAGATTTAATCTTGTGTTTGTTACAATGCAGATTAGCAATAATATTGTCATTGGATTAGATTCCCTACAGTGTGGAAACAGGCCCTTTGGCCCAACAAGTCTACACCGACCCTCTGAAGAATAATTCACCCAGACCCATTTCCCTTTGAATGATGCACCTAACACTATGGGCAATTTAGCATAGCCAATTCACTTGACCTGCACATCTTCGGAAACCGGACAACCCGGAGGAAACCCATGCAGACACGAACAAAACGTACAAACTCCAAACAGACAGTCGCCCGAGGCCGGAATTGAAACCGGCACCCTGGTGCTGCGAGGTAGCAGTGCTAACCACAGAGCCACCGTGCCGCCCATTGACAAGTGAGCAGTCAGGTTTTGAGATCTTTGGTTTTTAAGCTGATTCAAGTTCCTTTGGCCTGATTCTTTTTGTATTTTAATTGATTTGCAACACTTACAGTGAGAGAGGATTTGGAGGGATAACTAGAAGATAGTCCTTTGACTGTGGCCTTCCTGGCATTAAAGCTTGAACCCAGGATTGTGCACATGAGAATATTCAGTCAAACAAGTCCACTCCAGTTGATTTGAAAATAGCTTTTTAACTCCCTTTTTTGTGTATATTTCTAGAGGGTAAATCAGATGCATTGGCAAGAAATGGCTTTTTGCTGTATGAGAGGGGAGAGTCAGTCCACCACGTCATCTCTTTTTCTAAAGGCTTTCCCCATTTGAAGTTTTTTTGACAAATTACATATGTGGCATTCTATTGGCTTCACATTAGACTGTGCCAGAGTTATGATCGCAGTTGATGTTACTATCGGACAAGTCAGGTCACAGACTTGATAGATCATATTAAATTTTATTGGTTTTAATAAAGTGGAGAAACACAAATATGCAATGTTGCAGAATTGGTTTCACATTAAAACAGAAGTTTATTATGCAAAAGTAAAACAAGTTATTTAAGTATAACACATGGTTAAAAATTTACAAATGCACTCAACAGCACCCCATTATATTACTCAAGCTCCCTTTTATGTCTTACATAGCATTAGGTCCACCTATGGCTTCAATTCCCAATCATGACAATCTGATAGTCTCTTCTTAGATTAATCAGATAACTGAGTTTAAACTTTCTCAGCTTCAAATAATCAGGGTTTAAACCAAATCCCTGTGGTTTGGAACTTGTAAACTAAATTTTTTTTTTTAACAATTCTAAACTATCTTCTCCATTTGCCATGAGCCACTACTTTTCAAATCCAGCTTCAGCCTGCAGAACTGTATAAACTAAAACTAAGAAAACCCTTTTACATTCAAGTTTTGAGTGTTACCCAAAGCTGCAAAATAATTCCAAAATCCTTTTCTGAAATTTTAATGCATCACATTATTTTGTTTGCACATATTCTCTTTCAATGTTGAGAGTGAATTGAAAATATCATTTTGTTTTACAGGAATTCACTTAGACTAAAAGACCATCAAGCAAATAGTGTTAATCATGTTATTTCAAAAGATTGCCTTCTCTGATTTGAAGGAATTCCTGGTTCTTTCTGATTATTAAGTACTTTAAACGTCCAAATGTGGATGGATAGTTGCACTATTATTTTGAAGGATGGTTAATAACTCAGAGCTGAAACAAAGTTTTGTTCAACTTTTGTCTAGCATGGCACTAACATTGGAAGTAGTCATCACAAGCATATATCAGATCTTAGTGATAAGCTTCTATGGATTATTATTTCACAGGCTTAAGATAACATCTGAATAGACTTTGTTTATAGGCAGCAGCATAAAGAAAGGCAGCCCATGTATTCCTCTGGAATCTTATTTGCTAACTATATGCAGCTTTGTGCATGAGGTTGAACAGTTCATCCACTTCACCAACACCTTCCACCCCGACCTCAAATTCATCTGGACAGTCTCAGTCTCTGGATTCATTTAAGAAAGAGTTGGATAGAGCTCTCAAGGATAGTGGAATCAAGGGTTATGGAGATAAGGCAGGAACAGGATACTGATTAAGGATGATCAGCCACGATCATATTGAATGGCGGTGCAGGCTCGAAGGGCAAAATAGCCTACTCCTGCACCTATTGTCTATTGTCTAAAGGAGAACCAAATGAGTTTCTCCGAAAATCAACAACAGTTTCGTGGTCATCATTAGACTCTTAACCCTAGATTTTGTTTTTAATTAAATACAAATTTGACCATCTGCCATAGCAGAATTCAAACCTGGGTTTCCAGAACATTACCAGGGTCTCAGGGTTAACACTGCAGCGATAATACCACAAGGCCCCTGCCTCCTCTACATCTCCTGACAGTGCAGCGAGAAATGTCAACATGTGTGAGGTGCTCAGGTACTAAAGTGGGTCTTGAACTCTTAACCGCTGTCTCAGGGAAAGTGTGCTACCACTGAGATAAAGGACAATTTCCTCCATGTTTAGGTCTTCCGCGGCGTTGGAAAGTTTGACTTTGAAAGATAAAAACCCATGACAATTCTGCAAATCCCTGCCTTTGATCAGTGTCATTAAATAATACAGCAGATGCCCACAGAACGTGATTTGAGACTGCGGTGTTATTCACTCCATTGTCACTGCTGTTTTCCAACAGCTCAAAGTCATTTAATAACTGAGTCATTTGTCTCAGTCAAATCCATCGAATTCAGCACCGCCTTCCTAACCTGAGATCTTCTTCCCGACCTCTCCGCCCCCACCCCAGTCTGACCTATCACCCTCACCTTGACCTCTTTCCACCTATCACATTTCCGACGCGCCTCCCCCAAGTCCCTCCTCCCTACCTTTTATCTTAGCCTGCTGGACACACTTTCCTCATTCCTGAAGAAGGGCTTATGCCCGAAACGTCGATTCTCCTGTTCCCTGGATGCTGCCTGACTTGCTGCGCTTTTCCAGCAACACATTTTCAGCTCTGATCTCCAGCATCTGCAGACCTCACTTTCTCCTCATTGTTGGAACAAAGCAACCAATATAACGGAAGCAGATTTCAGAGTACAACAGAGTTTATATTACATTCCCACTACTTGATCTTGCTAAAAATTCATATAGGAAGATATCACATGGAAATGCTAAAATAAAAGCACAGACAATCTCTGCTTCCATCATAAATTATATAAATGACTTTCTACAAGAGATGACTCAACATTTGTTGGGAAACTAAATTCAATACTGCTCAAATACTGTTACAGAGACTTTAATATGTGATTAAACCATTGACTGCAAGATATGTAGCTCAGAAAGCCTACGCTGCTTGCTGGGGTTTTACATGATTTCAGCTTCCAGCCAGTGCTGATCATATCGTTGTGTGGTTAGATTTTTATGCAGAGGGTTGACGCTGGGAGTGGCTAGTACAAGTTTAAGCTGAAAAAAATAAACAAACAACTATGGATGCCAAAAATCTGAAACAAAAACAAAAATTATTGCAGAAACTCAGAGTGGGTCTGTGGAAGGGTCACTGCACCTGAAACGTTAATCCTGCTTTCTCTCCACAGATGCTGACAGATACTAAGTAACCAAGGTGCGAACGAGAAGAAAATTCTTGTCATGGTCAATATCGCGAGGGACAAAATAGCTTTCAAACAAGTGGAACTGAAGGCAAAAAGTTGCAAGGACCTGATAATCTGCAGCCAAGAATATTAAAGGAAGTGGCAGCAGAGATTGTGGAAATCTTGGGTGAAATATTCTAGAACTCACCGGATTCCTGGAGGTCTGCAGCAGATTGGAAAACCATCAATGTGATATCCCTGTCCAAGAAGGAAGGATAGAGAAAGCAGAAACTATAGACCAGTTAGCCTACAATCTGTCATTGAGAAAACACTAGAATTTATTGTTAAGAAAGAAATAGCAGGACATTTAGAAAAACATAAAACAACCAAACAGTATTAATATGGTTTTTTTGAAAGGCAAATCATGTTTGACAAAGTTACTTGAGTTCTTTGAAGTTTTACAAGCAAATTTGATAAGGGGAACTGATAGATGTAGCGTATTTGGACTTCCAGAAGGCATTTGATTGGGTAACAGATAAAAGGTTTTTGCGCAAGATTTGAGCTTATGATACTTGGAGGTAATGTATCAACATGGATTGAGGATTGATTAATGCACAGTCATGACTAATGGGTTTTTAGCAAGATATAATTTACTAGAGTGGTACAAGGATCAGTCCTAGGGTCTCAATTATTTACTATTCATCTTGATGATTTGGAGGAGGGGAAGACTGTAATGTATCGAAATTTACTAATGATGCAAAAGTAGATGAGAGAGCATGTTGTGATGAGGACACAAGAATCTGCAAGGGATTATAGATGTTGAGTAAGTGGACAAAAAACTTAACAGATGGAATTTAATGTAGAAAAGTGTGAGATCATGCACTTTGGTGGAAAGAATCAAAAAGCCAACTATTATTTAAATGAAGAGAGAAACTCCAAAAGGTGTAGCTCGGAGAGATGTGGCTGATCCTTCACATGAAACACAACAAGTTAGCAAACAGGTGCAGCATGTGATTACAAAGGCAAATAGAATTTTGGACTTCATTGTTTGAGGCTTGGAGTTTAAAAATAGTAAAATCTTGTTACAACTATAAAAAGTGGTGGTTGGGCTGCACCTGGAGTACTGTGTAATGTTTTGGTCCGCATGTTTAAGAAAGGATGCATTGGCATTTGAGACATTTTACACAGAATTCGCCAGGCTGATTTCTGGGATGAAGGCCTTGACTTATTGAGAATAACTAAACAGGTTACACTTTTATTCATCTGTGTTTATAAGAATAAGTACTGATTATATTGAAACATGCAAGATTCTGAATGGGTTTGCCATGGTAGAAGTTGAAAAAATGTTTTCACTACTGGGAAGAACTCAAAGTAGGTTACAGAGTTACAGCATAGGGGGACGTTCATTCAAAACTGAGATGCAAAGGAATTTCTTTTCTGAGTGGAGTGAATGTCTAGTATTCACTAGTCCAGTGAGCTGAGGAGGTGAGGTCTCTGGTAGTCTTTAAAAAGAGACACAGATTTTTGAAATATTGAGGAGTTGAAGGTTATGAAGAAGAGTTGAGGCCTAATGCAGATCAATCATGACCTCATGAATGGCAATGCCAATGTGTCTAATTCTGCTTTTATTTCTTATGTCCTTAACTTCCTGTGACTCTGTCTATCCATTTATTTATTTAAAAGCTTCAATAAGTTTATCTCCCATTCTTCAAAATATTAGCCCAATCTTTGCTGTCTCTCCTCATGGACAGTGCCCTTATCCCAGGAATAAGTCTGGTGAAGCTTCAATGGAATCCCTCTGTGACAGTAACATCATTCCTGAGATAAGAAGCTCAAAACTGCACACAATACTCCGGATGCAGTCCTACTAATTCTAGACAATTGACACACTTCCAACTCTTACAGGATTAGGTGCCAGACAAAGTAAGGTAGCAGCTGGGAGGATTTAGGAGCACATGAAGTGTAGTAAGACTGATGAAGGAGACAATGCTGGTCATTATTGGGACTGTTTTCCATAAGCAGAAGGCCTGGAACCGAGAATCTCAGATTGAAGTTATGCAAGGTCAGCTGGCTGTGGATTAAAGTGTGCAAAGGGTCTTAAAGAGTGACAAAACCGTGAAGAATCTGTCCAGTAGCAGATTATTATGATTGTTGAGATATCACCCCTGAAGATTAGCAATGTCTCCAAGGAGAATGAGTCCACTGTCCTCTGCCAACAAGTCAATATTTAACCTTCAACTCCAGCCTTGATAATCCAGTTGTAGCTGAAATGGCAAAGCCCTAAGCTGTTTGAGACCGCCCTGCAATGCTGTTTGTAGCTTCCTTCACAGAAAGGGAACAGATTTCCATCAGCCGCTTTAGAACATAGAACATAGAACAGTACAGCACAGTACAGGCTCTTCTACCCTTGATGTTGTGCCAGCCTTTGGTCTGACTCTAAGATCACCCTAACCTATATACCCTTCATTGTACTAACTTCCATGTGTCTATCCAAGAGTAGCTTAAATCTCCCTAATGTATCTAACTCTTGCTAACACTGCTGACAGTGCATTCCACACACCCATTACCTCTCTGAGTAAAGAACCTACCTCTGACATCTCCCCTAAACCTTCCTCCAATCACCTTAAAATTATGCCCCTAGTGATAGACATTTCTACCATGGGAAGAAGTCTCTGGCTATCCACTCTATATGGGGTAGCACTGTGTTGCAGCACCAACATGTGCAGATACATGGAAGATTGACACAATGGGAATGCATAGTGACTTGACTTTAAGATAGAGTTTGGAATGATTTAATTTGTAAGTTTTGTTCAGACTAGTGGTGGTGACTTGTGTATGGTGGCCAAATAGATGTTATACTGGTCAGTGATGAAGTCAAAGTAAGTTGGCAGCTCCCTGAATACCATGGTCTTCCATTAGTGCCCTTCTTCCCCTCTGAATGAATGGAGAATTAGGGTAGTTATTGGTTCTCACTCTCCTGTGTTCTTCACAGGTAAAATTGCCAGAAAGGGGCGGTCTCAATTGCCTCCTCTTTTCTTCATTCTCTAGTTCCTTAGCATTTCCTTGTATTGTGATTGGCAAGGGTTGTCCCCTAGTAAAGGCATGGTTCTAAATATTTAGCAGAACAATACTGCCTGCTAGAACCCAGATGCACAAAGGTTAGTTGCCAAAGTCACCCCATAACCACAGACAAGTATGGGCCATCCAGTGACAAACACAGAGAATGCTGGAGAAACCCACCAAGTCTGGCAGCATCTATGTAGAAAGAAACAGTTCTGAAGAATAATAATGCCAGTCTTGTCATGTTAACCCAGTTTCCTTCTCTCCACATCTGGTGAGTTTCTCCAGCATTCTCTGTGTTTGTTTCAGATATCCAGCATCCAAAGTATTTAGCATTTATTATGTTCCCTCCTGAACTCTGAGATTGCAATTGTGCCTGCAGCAGGTTCCCATGTTCACTGACGGTAACCTTACTGAAAGCACAGAGATCTCACGTTTTGTTCCTCTCTAAGATTCAGATGGAAAATTGCTCTTTGAATAGTCTTGATGGATATGGCCGCCTGCTCAATGCACTTTTGCCTTTTTCTCTTGCAAAAGCTCCCGCTGCTCTACACGGTCTCTGATCATTCTCCAAATCATGTTGTATTCCAAGGGGAATGTCTATTAGTGTATACTGTATGGGTTTCGGAAAATCTGGTTTGTACAGAATTCTTGCAGTTAGCAAAAAAACTTCAGCACCTGCCATGCCATTCCCTATGGACATTCTGCAGCTTGAAACATTTTTAGAAAACAGAGTATATTTGTAGAGTAGAAGCAACAGCCAAAGGAAATCAACCAGCAACAAAAATGACAGCATGTAAAATGATAATCCCTTTAAATGACACCAGGGAGGATGTCCTTTTGCCTTTAGAATGCGTATTCAGCTGTACCAGATTCAAAAAAGTGGAGTTTAACGGGAGCACTGAACTCCAAAACAGCACCAGCAACAGGAATATGCACTGACTAATGCCATGATCTTCCTGATCAGTGTTGGCTGATCACTGTTCATGTACTAACACCTTCCTGAATACAACATCCAACATAATTCACTCTGAATTTGTACATGCAAAGCACCAGTTCAGGCTTGGTCCCTGTTTGGAAACCAGAGGTTCCAAATAACAATAACAGTCTGAATTTCATGCTGTTGCTGTTTTGTGATTAAAGTGAAAGAGCAAACAGCATTTACTGTTTTCAACTTTTCTTATAATGCCTGAGGATAGTTGTGGCTTTTGGGGTATTACCTGCAGAATATATTAGCAACAAACACCAAGTGAGTTCAAAAAACTTTATCAGATATCGAATATTAGCAAATAAATAGAAATCAGCAGCCAGTCCTAGGAAGTTTACCCTTCTGATATGATGTAATTTATTTGATAAACAAAATTTGCTGACAAATGTAATACTCACTAAACAATGGGAAAATAATTGTTTACATTCTTTGAGCCTTTCTGTATTTCAACAATCTGAAAATACTTGGCATCAGTTGGAAATAATAGAATCATCTATCAAATGTTTAATATAACATTTGAATTATCAGTTGATAATGGAATCGTAAAAGTTCAGGTGAAGACCATTCAGCCCATTTAATTTGCATTTATTCTATAAAACAGCAGTGCAGCAAGTCTCACTGCCCTGCCCTTTCCTCATACCCAGCATTATTTCCCTTTGGAGCATTTTTCTCATTTTCTTCTGAAAACTATCATTTAATTTATCCCCCTGCCCCCACTCATCCACAACTGCAGCTGGCAGTACATTCCAAACCTTGCCCACTCATTATACAAAAGAATTATTTTTCATGTTGCCTTTGATGCTTTTGCCAATCACTGCACCCTCTGGTTATTGAGCCAGTGGTGATTTGAGACTATTACTTACTCAAAGTCAAACACAGTAATACTCCATAGTTCTCTTAACTGGTACATCTCTGATCAAACATTAGATTTAGATTACATTAGATTACCTATGGTATGGAAATAAGCCCTTTGGCCCAACAAGTCCACACCGACCTTCCGAAAAGCAACACACCCAGGCCCATTCCTCTACCCTATGTTTATCCCTGACTAATGCACCTGACACTACGGGCAATTTAGCATGGCCAATTCACCTGCCCTGCACATCTTTGGATTGTGGGAGGAAACCGGAGCACCCGGAGGAAACCCACGCAGACACGGGGAGAATGTGCAAACTCTACATAGGCAGTTGCCCGAGGTGGGAATCGAACCTAGGTCCCTGGTGCTGTGAGGCAGCACTGCTAACCACTGAGCCATTCCTGAATATAGAAGCAGCCTCCACTTTGACAAAGGGTCAGTTAGACTCGAAACGTCAGCTCTTTTCTCTCCTTACAGATGCTGCCAGACCTGCTGAGATTTTCCAGCATTTTCTCTTTTTGTTTCCACTTGAAATCCCACCTATTCAAAATTTATTTGAACATATGAACACATAAGGATGAAATGCATTCAGATTACACAGTTTAATTAAGAAATAGGACATCCAATGAAGACAACATGCAACAATAACCTATAATGTATGACACAGCTAATAACTCTTACCCAGGTGAGAAAACTACATGAAGATGTGGGTTCTCAATTTACAGACATCCAATTTACAAACACTCATACTAATGCAATCCCATAGAGGGATGTAATTTTGAAGAACCAACACATGTACATTTCCTGGCCTCCAAAACAGCATTGTGTTCCAACTTGTGTACAAATTGACTTATGAACAGACTCAGGAATGGAACTTATCTGCAAACCTGTGCATGATCAGTAAACCATATCTGTTGATGGAACAATAATTCTGTAGAATTTCAGATTGAGAGCCTTTATTCTGTTGAATAAAGGATTTTGATCTTTTTTATTATGCAAAGCGTTTTCTCTGACCAGCACTTCTACGGTAACCAAGACTTTTGTAACAGATTTGTATCAAACAGGTGTCAAAGAAAGAATCTTGGAAAAGGGTTCAGGGACAGTACACACTGTAGATACTGGAAGCAAGAGTCAGTAGATGTAGAGCAAGAGAAGCACAGCAGGTCCGACAGCATTGGAGGAGCAGGAAAGTCGACATTTCAGGCTGACATCCTTCGTTAGGACTGGGAAGGGGGAAATGAGCAAAGATATAAAGGGGAGTGGGGCTGGGGGAAGGGTAGGTGGGATGGTGATAGGTGGAATTAGGTATGGGGCAATTGTGATTAGTTCGTGGGGGAAGTGGAGCGGATAGTTGATTAGGACGATGGATAAGTAGTTCAGGCCAGGGAGGTTGGGGAGAAAAGGGAGGGGTGTTCATGGAATGAGGCTGGGGATGGGAGATTTTGAAGCTGGTGAACTCTATATTGAGGTCATTGGACTGTATGCTCCCAAGGCGGAATGTAAGGTGTTGTTCCTTCAGTTTGCGTTTGGCCTCACTTTGACAGTGCAGGATGCCCAGGATGGACATGTCACCAAGAAAGTCGGAGGGGGAATTGAAATGGGTAGCAACTGGAAGGTCTTGTTGATTGGTGCATGTGGAGCACAGGTGCTCCATGATCCCGTCTCCAAGTCTGCATATGGTCTCTCCGATACATCAGGAGCAACTGTTGCCATAGACCAGGCTGGAAGCTGTGCAGGTGAATCTCTGCCAGACCTGGAAGGATTGTTTGGAGCCTTGCATGGAGGTTAGAGGGGAGGTGTGGGGACAGGTTTTGCACTTCTTGTGGTTGCACGGAAAGATACCCGGTATGAAGGAGAGGTTGGTGGGGAACGTAGAGCTGACAAGGGCTCACCAGTTATTCATGAATGGAATCCCATGAGCCAGCCATTGTCACAAGCTGAATATAAATAGTAACATGGTGATTTTTGAATTAAGTGAAGTTGTGTTCTTAGACAGGCATTTGTGAATTATGAGCAGATTTCTATCTTAAACATGCCCTCCAATTACTTTGTTTTTCAGTGTCATACACAGCAAATGTGCTTTACGGGATGAATAAATTTGTCAGCTGATTTGCTGAAAACCAAGTGGAAAATTGTTTGATAAGCCGCACCCAATTAACCTTGCGCTGGTCAATCCTGCTCTGATGAATGTAACAAAAACAAGATTGTCAGAATTCTTGTCCCAGAATGTGAAGAACTGAGCAACAATGATAAACAATGTGCAGCAGTAAGGTAGAATGATGAAAAGAAATGTATTTCAATTTTCATAGTCTAATTTGGAATAAAGCAAAAAGGTGATAAATAAAGAATAAGGCAGCCAGAATCTACACCAAGATAATGACCTGGGCCAAGAGGCAAGAGGGGGAGGCTTAGGTTGAGTCATATTTTTCAATAATTCTCCCAACCATAAGATGGTGTATGACAGTAGAGCACATTCAGTGGTAATACTATAGAGAGTGCCCGGTTTGAAATGATCAAACTCTCTTGTGCAACTTTGGTCTCCTTCCTATCGGAAAGATGTTGTGAAACTTGAAAGGGTTCAGAAAAGATTTACAAGGATGTTGCCAGGGTTGGAGGATCTGAGCTACAGGGAGAGGCTGAACAGGCTGGGGCTGTTTTTCCTGGAGTGTCGGAGGCTGAGAGGTGACCTTATAGAGGTTTACAAAATTATGAGGGGCATGGATAGGATAAATAGACAAAGTCTTTTCCTTGGGGTCGGGGAGTCGAGAACTAGAGGGCATAGCTTTAGGTGAAAGGGGAAAGATATAAAAGAGATCTAAAGAGCAACCTTTTCACGCAGAGAGTGGTACTTGAATGGAATGAGCTGCCAGAGATGTGGTGGAGGCTGGTACAATTGCAACATTTAAGAGGCATTTGGATGGGTATATGAATAGGAAAGGTTTGGAGGGATATGGGCCAGGTGCTGGCAGGTGGGACTAGATTGGGTTGGGACATCTGGTTGGCATGGACGGGTTGGACCGAAGGGTCTGTTTCCATGCTGTACATCTCTATGACTCTATGACTCTAAACAGACCTTGGAGTGCAGGTTCAAGGCTCCTTGAAAGCAGAGTCGCAGGTAGATAGGATAGTGAAGAAGGCGTTTGGTATGCTATCCTTTGTTGGTCAGAGTATTGAGTGCAAGAGTTGGGAGGTCATGTTGCAGCTGTGTAGAACATTGGTTAGGCCACTTTTGGAATATTGCGTGCAATTCTGGTCTTTTCTCTGTTGTGGGGGAATCTAGAACTAGAAGGCATAAGTTTAGGGTGAGAGAGAAAAGACATAAAAGGGACCTAAAGGGCAAAGTTTTCATGCAGAGGGTAGTGTGTGTGTGTGTGGAATGGGCTGCCAGAGGAACTGGTGGAGGCCAGTACAACTGCAACATTTAAAAGGCATCTGGATGGGTATATGAATAGGAAGGGTTTGGAGGAATGTGGGGCAGGTGCTGGCAGGTGGGACCAGATTGGATTGGAATATCTCGTCAGCATGAATGAGTTGGACCGAAGCATCTGTTTCCATGCTGTACATCTCTGTGACTCTATCTCTACCATCTGGAAGTACAACAGCATTGAAGGCATGGGCGCACTACTGCTTATGCTCCTGCAAGCCACATACCATCCCAACTTTCACTATGTTGTCACTACTTCATTGACACTCAGTCAAAATCCAAAAACTCGCTTCTTAACAGCTTTGTGCATATCGCAAAACCATATTAGTGACTGGACCAATTCCAGAAGGTGGCAAATCACCACCTTCTCAAGGTCTATTAGGGTTGGGAAATACATATCGGCCAGTCATTGATGCCACATCCCCTAAATAAAAAAATGCTCAGGTATGGTTCCACCAAGCAAGACCAGAAGTTGCAGTAGATATATCCAATAAGCAGTCCATTCTGGAAGTAAGCTCAGCAATCATAGAATCCCTGTGGTGTGGAAGTAGGCCATTTGGCCCATCGAGTCCAGACTGACCCTCTGAACAGGATCTCCCCCACCCCATTCTCATAACCCTCATTTCCCGTGGCTAATTCACCTAACCCGCAAATTTTTAGATTGTGGAAGGAAACCAGAGCACCCAGAGGAAATCCACGCAGACACGGGGAGAATGTGCAAACTCCACACAGACAGTCACCCAAGGTTGGAATCAAACCCAGGTCCTTGGGACTGTGAGGCAACAGTGTTAATCACTGAGCCACCATGATGGTTGTGAAAATCGCAAATAATACCCACCTTGTGTTACATAACCTTGAAAACATGAGACAGGTTCTGTCTGCTTTATTAAGTTATTCTTTCAATTCTAGACATGCCTGTAAACATGAATTTTCAATCATTTCAGCTCTTACAGTTTCTTCTCACCTGCAGCTATCCAATACAACACTTTGAGCCGAGAACAGTATCAATAGTTTCATTGAAAGTCCAATAGATTAGGAGATTAAATTGAGCAGGCAATTGAAGACAAAGCACTTCCTACACTTGGCTGGGCTTTTATGGTGAGATGTTGCCAATAACATTTTTAAAGCTAAAACACTGACATCTACTCCAATCCCAGGAAACCTAAAGTCAATGGGAATTGGGAAAATCTCTGAGCTGTTTGGCGTCATTACCACCACAAAGAAAGGCAAGTACGGTTATCGGAGATCATTATTGGACATCTACGCAGGATTCCCTCAGGAGAGTGTCCTAGGTCCAGTCATCTCTAATTGGTTCATCAATGATCATCCCACAACTCCCTCTCATCAACAGCAGTGTGTACCATCTACAAGATATTGTGCAGAAATTTACCAAGGTCCTTAGATGGCAACTTCCAAATCCACAGTGATAACCATCTAGAACAACATGATCAGCAATCCCCCTCCAAGCCACTCATCATCCTGACTTTGAAATATATTGCTGTCCCTTCAGTGTCACTAGGTCAAACGCATGGAGCTCACGTCCTAACAGCACTGTGTAATGTATCTGTAGCAGATGGACTGCAGTGGTTCAAGAAGGTGCCAACTTCTGCAGGGAACTTAGGGATGGGCAATGTATGTTGACCAGCCAGCAATATCCACATCCCACCAATAAAAAATGTTTCAAGTGGCTCTGCGATGATATTGAATCTTATCAAAACTAAACTTCAGCTAAATATAACTAAATTCAAGATTTATGTTCAACCCATGACCACGTGCCATTCCCATGATTGAAAAAAATTGTTCAGTCAGTAAAGGATTGCACTCTTTGGAGTCACCTATTTTTTGCAGCTGAAGTCACCAAGACAGGAGAAAAGAGAAAGGGGAAAATGCAGGGAAATGAAACAGAAGTATACATAACGGTGTTACAATGTTACTGAGGTGGTTGCAGGTGCAACAGACACTTCCTTCCCACATACAGACTGCAGTGCTGCACACCCTCTTCCATATGAAGTAGTTAAAAGTAAAAAATACACTTCTCTGGTCTAAGTGGTTAGTTGTACACGGTTACATTTAGGTGGAAGGCATGAATTGGATTGGGTCATCGCTTGAGCACCTCAAACAGTATTAGCTGAACTTTTTTTCCCCACTGTGATTCCATTTTAAAAGTTATCAGAACCCATAAGTGAGAACTCCAAGGGGCTGAGGCAGAGAGTCTTGTGAGACTGAGGGGAGTCCCTGAGTAAGTGGGGGCTTGTTCATTAGTGTGGGACACACTTAATACAACTCAGTCAGAGGTCCAGGGTGACTCTTTCTGGTGTGCAGCTTGTGGCCCCAAATTTTCAACTTGCAAACTCTGAGATAAAGAGAGAGTTATTGGCGCTGGTGTGGAAATAAAATTAAAAGCAATATCTTTATAATATTTCACACTGTGAATGAATAGAAAACTGGCAGAAAGATTGGCCTTCTGTCCTACGTTACCAGCAATCTGTTTAAGAACTTAATATAAAAGCATAAGAATAAAGAATTTTAGTCTATTCACCAAATCCACGCCAGCCTTCAGACCGCCCCGGCCACATCTCTCGAAGACACTGGGCTTCAAACCTTGAGGCCTTGCTTCCAGTGCCCAAGGACCTCACCTCTGGGACTCACCTGGACTCACCTCCCCCACACTAGCCTAGCCTGGGACTTGCCATTCTCCACACTGGTCTGGCCTGGGACTCACCCTCTCCATGCTGGCCAGGCCTGACTCACCTCCAGGACTCATCTGGACTCATCGAATAGAAATGCAAAACTGAGTTCAATTCTATAGCAGCACTCCAGTCTCTCTCAAAGCATAAAAAACATTTAAAAATTCAGAAGAACAAGAACATGAATCAATAATGCCTCAGCATCCATCATCGTAAGACCAAGTCACAAAAAAGACTTCAGGATCTTCATATGTAATGTATCTTGTTATTTTATCCTCACAGCATACAAGAGCAACTCAAAAAGATACTTTAGCAAGACAAGTCACCATTATTCAATATACCACCTGTCATTACTACAACTGATGCTTTTTCAGCTATGTTTATAACAAAATAGTGCATGGCTCAAAGTAAGAAATTAACTACCGTAAAGTAAATGTGATGATATTTGATTGTTTGATCAGAACTGCTATATTCAACACCAATAAGGAAAACTATTTATGCCAATTTCAGTTTTATATGTTAAAAAACATTTCTAGCTGATAATCAAATGGATAATAAAAATAAAAACATACTTAAACTGAAAGAGTTATGCAACTTCAGCACATACACAACATATTTTATGAATGCACTGACAGAACAATAAACATAATGATTTTGTATATTGATTTCCAATATATTAAACACTGATCTGTCAAACCTCAATATGTAGGTGTGCTCATGTATCACTCCAATAAGATGGCATCCAACTTTAATCTACGAGTAAATGTTTTGATAACAATGTAATTTTGTAACAATATGCTATTTCCGGATTTTGAGATATTGGATGCCAGGCCTTCCGAAGAGGTTAAGCTTTCATTGTCCAAAGTTCAATGTCCATGTGATGTACCTACCTCATGTAGCAAATATTTTCAATATATTTTCATTTTTTGAAGTTAAGTATTTTGAGTAGATGCTGACGGACTTCAGTCAGTTCTGAGAACATATGTTTAAAACCAATAAAGGTCAGAAAGTCATTTGGAACAGTGACTGAAATGTCTCATTTCCAAAGAGGCTTTGACTTAGTTAACCATCTGGCAGATGTAGTGTTAAAGGGTAAAATATTTAAACTATGGAGTTTATAACATACAAAGTAAACAGGCCAGAAGCAATTAACTTAGCTTTTGACTTAGAGTCATAGAGTCATAGAGATGTGCAGCACAGATACAGACCCTTCAGTCCAACTTGTCCATGCCAACTAGATCCTAACCCAATCTAGTCCCATTTGCCAGCACTTGGTCCATATCCCTCTAAACCTTTCCTATTCATATACCCATCCAGATGCCTTTAAAATGCTGTAATTGTACTAGCCTCCACCACTTCCTCTGGCTGCTCATTCCATACACGTACCACCCTCTGCTTGAAAAGGTTACCCCTTAGGTCCCTTTTAAATCCTTCCCTTCTCACCATAAACCTATGTCCTCTAGTTCTGGCCTCTCCCACTCCAGGGAAAAGACCTTGTCTATTTACCCTATCCGTGCCCTTTTGATTTAATAAGCCTCTGCAATGTCACCCCTCAGCCTCTGACGCTCCAGGGGAAACAGCCACAGCGTCACCCTATAGTTCAAATCCTCCAACCCCGGCAACATCCTTGTAAATCTTTCAGTTCCGAAGAATCAGGTGTTTAGTCAGAATGGAAAGCTGTTCTCTTCTAGCAAGAGAATCAGGTTTTTAGTCAAGGGAGCAGTCACCTTTGTGTAAGTGTTTTTAGTTGGTGAAGTTTCCAAACCAGCAGATTTCGTGCAGAAGTCTTCGAGTTGTTAAATTTGAAAAAGTTTAAGCCACCAGAATTTAGATACGTTCATGCCAATAGACCCAGAAAGGAATCAAAAAATTACATCAACAGTCCAAGGTAAAGAAACTGAGAAGAATCAGTTAAATTTTAAAGAAGTATTGAGATAGGAACAATATGTTTCTGGCATTGAGCATCTGTAAAAGGCTAACATTGGGAGCAAAGTTGAATTCTTTTAATATTGTTTATGTTAATATCCATTTGGGAGATGATGGCCTGGTGATATTATCGCTCAACTATTAATTCAGAAACTCAGCTATTGTTCTGGGTTGTCAGGTTCAAATTCTGACATGGCAAACGGTGTAATTTGAATTCAACAAAAACTTTCTGGAATTAAAAATCTACTGCTGACCATGAAACCATTATCAATCACCCATCTGGCTCACTACTGTCCTTCAGTGAAGGGAATCTGCCATCCTCACCTGGTCTAGCTAAATGTGACTCCAGTCTCATAGCAATGTGGTTGACTGTCAACTACCCCTTGGAATTTTTTATCAAGCCATTCAATTTAATAAGTCGCTACAAAACTCATCAAAAAACAAAATTGGGCAATCCATCTGGTATGACCTAGGCCCTGGGAGTGACAACAGAAACAGCACTGTCAAGCCTACAAAGCCCTGCTTACTAACATCTGGGGGCTGGTGTCAAAATTGAGACACTATCTCACAGACTAGTCAAGCAACACCCTGACAGAGTCATACTCATGGAATTATTCCTTACAGACAATGTCCCAGACCCCAACATCACCATCCCTGGCAAAACAGACCCAACAGCAATTTGGTATACAGTCAGGAGACAGTTGCCCTGGGAGTCCTCAGTATTGACACCAGACCCATGAAGTTTCATGGTTAAACTTGGACAAAGAAACCTCTGATTGACACATACCATCCTCCCTCAGTGGATGAATCAGCACTCCTCCATGTTGAACATCACTTGGAGGAAGCACTGAGAGTGGCAGGAGGAGCAGGCTCAATATATCTCCCCATTCTTAGTGATGGAAGAAACAACCACATCAATGCAAAAGGTAAAGCTGAAGCCTTCTCAGCATTCTTCAGCTGGAAACACCAAGCGGATGATCCAGCAGCTATCAGTCTCCAACCAATTCAATTCACTCCATCTGATATCAAGAAGTGGTCAGAGGCACTAGAAATTGCAATAGCTATGGGCCTTGACAACATGCTGATAATAGTACTGAAGACTTGTGCTCCAGATCTTGCTGCTACCCTTGCCAAGCTATTCCTGTACAGTTTCAATATGGGCATCTACCTGACAATGTGGAGAATTGCCCAAATACATTCTGTACACAAAAAGCAAAACAAATCCAACTTGGCCAATTATTGCCCCATCAGTCTAATTTTAATCATCAGTAAAGTGATGGAAAATGTAATCAACAGTGCTATCAAGCAGCACCTGCTCAGTGACAGCCTGCTCAGTGACACCCAGTTTGGGTTCTGCCAGGACCACACACAGCTTCTGACCTCATGACAGCATTGGTTCAAACATGGACAAAAGAGCTGAATTCCAGAGGTCAGGTCAGAGTGACAGACCTGATACCAAGGCTGCATTGAATTGAGTACAGCGTCAAGGAGACCTCGCAAAACTGGAATTAATTGGTATCGGGGAAAAACTGCTTATTGAAGTCATACCTGGCACATAGGAAGATGGTTGTGGTTGTTGGGAGGTCAGTCATCTCAGCTCCAGGACATCTCTGCAGGAGTTCCTCAGGGTAGTGTCCTAGGCCTAACCATCTTCAGATGCTTCATCAATGACCTTCTCTCCAGCATAAGGTCAGAAGTGGGATGTTTGCCAATGGTTGCACAATGTTCAGGACCATTTGTGATTCCTCAGATACTCAAGCAGCCCATTCTCAAATGCAATGCGTTCTGGACAATATCCAGGCTTGGACTGACAAGTGGCAACTAACATTTGTGCAACACACAAATGCCAGGCAATGACCATCTCCAATAAGACACAATCTAATCACTATCCCTGATATTCAATGATGTTACTGTCACTTAAACAGCCACTTTCAACATACTGGAATTACCATTGACAAGGAGCTCAAGTGGACTTGCCACATGAACACCATGGCTACAAGATCAGGTCAGAGTCTAGGAACACTCTAGCATGTAACTCACCTCTTCAATCCACCGAGCCTGTGTGCACCATCAACAAGGTCAGATTTATAATGGAATACTCCCCATTAGCCTGGATGGGTGCAGCTCCAACAACACTCAAGAAGCTTGACACTATCCAGGACAAAGCAGCCCATTTGCCTGGCACCACATCCACACGCAACTACTCCCTCCACCACCAATGCTCAGTCACAGCAAGATGCACTGCAGAAATTCACCAAAAGTCCTTAGACAGCACTTTCCAAACCCACAACTACTTTCATCTCAAAGGATAAGGGCAGCACATACAAGGGAACATCACCATCTGCAAGTTCCCCTCCAAGCCACACAAAATCCTGACTTGAAAATATATTGCTTTTCCTTCACTGTCACTGGGTTAAAGTTTAATTGTTTAATTGTCCATTACTCTTTGTGACTTGATGTGGAATGGCTACAAAGTTTAGATCTAATCCATTGGTTGTGGGATCACTTAGGTCTATCAATCACTTATTGATTATGATGTTTGGAATGCACGTAGACCTGGTTTATAGCCTCACCAGGTTGACATCTTATTTTCAGGTATGTGTGGTGCTGCTCCTGGCATGTACTGGAATCTCTCCTGACAGGCATTGTGGATATACCTGCAGGACATGGACTGAAGTGGTTCAAGAAGGCAGCTCACCACCACTTTCTCAAGAACAACTAGGGATAGGCAATAAACCCTTGTTAGCCAGTGACGCCTACATCTCTTGTCCCACGAGTGAATGTAGGAAGGCTCTTTCTAGCTGTCTTTTACATATAGCTTATGTTTTCATGTACCAAACTTTGGTTCTTTTGTTAACGAACATCTGCAGCCTCATGGGAATATAGTTCAGTGACTAACCATCTCAGTAACTACCTGCAAAAAAAAATTAAACGTATCTATCAAGCCACATTTCATTTTTGGGATCTGACATATATATTGGCTGGAATCATCGCACTCAACATCAGTATCGTTTGTATTCATACCACAATGCTGTCACTGTATGCAGGCTTTCCCACAACCAATACCCATCTGCTACCGCTGATCAAGGCTACCCATCAGATATTCCATCCCCCAGTCATTACTACCTGACTCTCTCTGCCTGGGAGTCCCAAAGCAGCAAATAAATTAATGAACATTGGGAAAGAAGTCAGCATGATGCATGCCATTGGCTATACTACAGCTTCATCCATATGAGTTCATGACAGCTTAACAGCACAGGATGCATTCTCAATGTTTCTCTTTAGTTGAAAGATTCAGAATACAAACTTAAAAGAAACCCCTGTATTCAACCATGCCTGGGGATACAGATTCTTTATATGCAGTAAATACAGTCAAGCTAGTAGAATATAAACAGTACTGCAGCAGTATCTAGGGGTCTGAGATTGTGACAGTTTCACAAATGTCCACATATTAAAAACTCAATATATGGAATGATATTAAACTTCCAAACATTGCAAAGTGGCAGCTTTGTTCAGTTTGTGTGATGTTCATTTTAATTTTTGGGTGTAAACCCCACCCTGAATTGAGCAAATCTGAAACAACCATATGCTAGGCATGTCCATATAGTGCTCAGTGAATTGTAAATTTGTATATAGAAAATAAAACAAAGAATCACGAATGCCGGAGATTTGAATCAAAAACAGAAAGTGCTGGAGAAGCTCAATAGGTCAGGCAGCATCTAGGGGGACAAAAACAGAATTAACTTTTTGACTCCCTTCATCAGAGCTGTCAAATTTATGAGATGTGATTAGCTGGTTCATTTTAGTCTTTCTAGTGATCCAAGTTAAAAATAACCAGCAGCAAAGCTTTGATCTTAAACGGGACCAACAGTTAGTTTTTTACATGACTGTTGAAAGTTACCAAGTAAAAATTGTACAATTATTTGCTACAAATCATATAAAAAGGTAAATACAGATAAAATATAAAGGTGAAAGTAAAATCAATTTGTTATTGTTGTAGATCTGCCTTGCAGGAAGGTTTCTCATTTCAAAGTGAAAGTGTTGAAAGCCTGAAGTCAGTGTCCAGCAGCTGTCGTTTCCATTATCAAGTGCTTGGAGATTTCATGGTAAATGTTACACATCCACAATTTGAAGAATAGGAGAGTTTTGACCCAGCCCTGGCCAATTTTTCTCAACTAAAAGCACCAAAAAACAAAAAGGTTAATGCTTCATTACAACATATAAGAATTCCTTAAGTATAGTATTGTAGAATCATAGAATTTTACAGTACAGAAGAAGGCCATTTGACCTTTTGTGTCTGTACCAGCTCCTGAAAGAACTACCCAGCTAGTTCCATTCTCCGGCCCTAACTCTGAAGCCGTCTAATGTCATCACTGTCAAATATATATACAGCTCTCTCTGAAACCTCCTATGGAGTCAACCTCCATCATTCTCCCAGGCAGCACAATTCAAATCTTAACAATCCTCTGAGTAAGGAGTTTCTCCTCATCTCACTCCCAGATGTCTTTGCTGACAATTTTGAAATTGTGAGCTCCAGATACTGACACATGGTATGTAACAGAGAATGTTATTGGTCTGATTTCAACCAAATAAGGAAGCAAGCTGTACTACATCCAGTTTTGGAGAATAAAGTGGGATAGCTTTTGGGAAACCATGATTAAAATATTTACACATTCAGAAACGTTATGGAAAAAGGGAAGGCACAGGTGTAATCATACTTAGTTGGAGAGGGACAATTTCAGAGTCAAGAAAAATCTGACTCGAATGTAATTGGAGTCAAAAGTTAGAGCAGCTTAGTCCTTTGTAGCAGTTAATAAAATGAGTGCCTTGCTACTTCATTCCAGAGGGCTATATTAATAGTCAACTACATTACTGTGGGTTTGGAGTCACATATAGGCTAGACTAGGTAAGGGCAGCAACTTCCTTTCCTTAAAAGATGCCAGTGAATCAGCCGGGTGTTTTTTCCTTAATGACAGTCAACAATGGTTTCATAGTCATCATTGGACTTTTAATTCCAGATTTCTTGTTTATTGAATTCAAATTCCATTACCCTTTGAACACTATCTAGGTCTCTGGATTGCAACAATACCATTAGACCTGGACCTTCCCCCATCAGAACAATATCAGAAGTAGGGAGATTTGCTGCTGATTGCACCATAGAGTCATAGAGTCATAGAGATGTACAGCATGGAAACAGACCCTTCGGTCCAACCCGTCCATGCCGACCAGATATCCCAACCCAAACTAGTCCCACCTGCCAGCACCTGACCCATATCCCTCCAGACCCTTTCTATTCATATACCCATCCAAATGCCTCTTAAATGTTGCAATTGTACCAGCCTCCATCACATCCTCTGGCAGCTCATTCCATACACGTACCACCCTCTGCGTGAAAACGTTGCCCCTTAGGTCTCTTTTATATCTTCCCCTCTCACCCTAAACCTATGCCCTCTAGTTCTGGACTCCCCGACCCCAGGGAAAAGACTTTGCTCATTTACCCTATCCATGCCCCTCATAATTTTGAAACCTCTATAAGGTCACTCCTCAGCCTCCAAACCTCCAGGGAAAACAATCCCAGCCTGTTCAGCCTCTCCCTATAACTCAAATTCTCCAACCCTGGCAATTGTCCTGTATAGCGACAACATGACCTTCCAACTCCTGTACTCAATACTCTGACCAATAAAGGAAAACATACCAAATGCCTTCTTCACTATCCTATCTACTTGCGACTCCACTTTCAAGGAACCTGCACTCCAAGGTCTCTCTTTTCAGCAACACTCCCTAGGACCTTACCATTAAGTGTATAAGTCCTGCTAAGATTTGCTTTCCCAAAATGCAGCACCTCACAATTATCTGAATTAAACTCCATCTGCCACTTCTCAGCCCATTGGCCCATCTGGTCCAGATCCTGTTGTAATCATGTTTAGCATCATTGATAACTCAGGTCCAAACACAGCAAGACCAGGACAATGTTTGAGCTAACAAATAGCAAGTGGCATTTATATCTGACAAGTGCCAGGCATGACCACCTCCAATAAGAAACAATTTAACTATTGCTGCTCAACACTTAATGCCATTATCATCACTGAAACTCCAACTAGCAGCATTCTGGGGTCACCATTGACTATGAAATGAACTGGATGAGCCATTTCAGTATTGTGGCTACATGAGCAGGTCAGAAACTAAGAATTGTGGTGCAAGCAAATCACATCCTGACTCTCCCAACCCTATTAGCTGTGTATGGCCCAAGTCAGGGGTGTGATGGAAAACTCCTCACTTGCCTCGATGGGTGCAGCTTTAACAACACTCAAGAAGGGTGAACAATCATCCAGGACAAAGCAGTCTGTTTGATTCACACCACATCCACAAACATTTAGTCCATCCACCACTGACGCACTGAAGCAGCAGTGTGTACCACCTAAATGATGCACTGCACAAACTTTCCATGGCTCCTGCAATTTCAGCTTCCAAACCCACAATCATTATCATCCATAAGGACATGGACAGCAGATGTATGAGAACACCATCACCTGCAAGTCTCCTCTAAGCCACTCATCATCTTCACTTGGAAATATATTATTGTTCCCTCACTGTTGCTGGGCCAAATTCCTGAAGCTCCCTCCCAAGCAATACTGTGGGTCTATCTGCAAATGGACTGCAATGGTTCAAGAAGGCAGTGCACCACCAACTTCTCCAGGACAACTAGAGATAGGCAATAAATGTTGGTACAGTTAGTGACACCCACCTCCCAGAATGAATAAAAGAACAACTAACAACAAGAGCGCTTCAAAAAGAAAATGTGTAGATACAGAGGAAACACATTCCCATGAGCAGGAAAGGGAATACATAAAACTAAGAGAGCTCCCTAGATGATTGAAGATTTAGAGGTTAAAATGAGATAGTAAAAAGAGGTTTATGGCAATTGTATGTTTATAATACATCAGAGAACCAAGCTGAATATAGAACATACAAAGGGAAAATAGAAAAAAGGCATAGGAGGGACAAAGAGAGATGATAGGAATAGATTAATTGCTATATAACATGAAATGCAAATGCATTTATAAACACATATTTGGTGAAAGGATTGTCAAAATGTTATGTCTGATTAAAGACTCCTTGAGGAGGTAGAAGACAAGGCTGAGGTACTAAATGAAAATTTTGCATCTGACTTCCCTTGAGAAAAGGATGCTGTCAGTGGAACAGGAAAGGAAGAAATATGATGATGAATATGATAAAATCGATAAAGAATGGACATTTCAGAACTTGGCAGTCCTCAAAATACTGAGGGGATTAAGGATAGAGGAGATAGATGCTCTGATCACAATCTTTCAAACCTCCTTGGATATGTGGATATGGAGATGGTGACAGTGGACACCATTGCAAGCAACCCTGATTAAAATGAAGGGAAACCATCAACTACAGATCAGTCAGCCTTAGGTCAGTAGTGGAAAAACATTTAAAGATAATAATGCAGGATAATCTTAATTGGCATTTGGAATATGGCTAATAAATGAAAGTCAGCAAGAATTTATTAAAGACACACATTTCTTGATTAATTGCTAAGATTGGTTGATGAAGTAAAGGAAATGGTTCATGAGGGTAGAAGAGTTGGCTATTATGTATGTAGACTTTCAAAAGATATTGACAATGTACCAAGTAATAGATTGCTGCTAAAATTAAATTATATGGGATTAAAGATACAACGACAGCGTGGTTACAAAATTTGTTAAGGAACTGGAAGCAGGTAGTAGTGGTAAATGGTTTCATTTCAGACTGGAGGAAATATCCAGCAATGATTTGTTGATATTTGAACTATTGTGATTAGTGTTAAGCTAAGACAACCAGATTTTTTTATTGACCTGGACGTGTGTGTACATGACCTAATTTCAAAGCCTCCTGGTGATAGGAATTTCAGAAGCACCGTAAACAATGAGAAGGATGCCATGGACTTCAGGAGATAATAGACAGACTTGTGAAATGGTTAGTATGTGGCCAATGAAACTTAATGGTTAAAAAAATGGAATTCAAGATCGACATGTGCAAAACTGATAAGAACTGGATTGAACTGGTCTGAATTAGAGAGGATCAATTAACTAGTATTTTAACTGATCTCATCAGAACTCCAGTTGACACAAATACATTTCACTAACCTCAGCTGAAAACTGTTGACCTGTTATCAATGTTATGGGAATGAAGCAGCCAGTGAAGACTCCTCTCTCTCATGCTTCACTTACACCTCCAGTTGATTCTTTCTTTCCAACATGTCAGTCTCCCATGGTCTCCCACTTGACCAACCAAATACACCAATCCCCACACCTCACCTGTCCCTCTGGATTAGAGAAATCTATTCCTAATGGTGAGATGTTTAAAGAGACAGGGTCAAAAATCAGTGTTTAAAGAGGAATGTCATAGTGCACTCTAATGGCAAGAATGGCCAGCATTAGAGAACCAGCAACAGCATCAGAAACAATGTTAGGCTTTTGAGGATCTGGGATGGAGTCGAGGGGTAGAGGTAGAAGGTTGTCTGGCTTTTGTCTTCACTCATCCCTACCTGAGAGAGGTAGGAGGATGTGCTCCTTAGTTTTGCAAAGGCTGAGGAGGTCAGCTCTGGTGCACGTGATATTCATGCTAAAACAGTGTTTCCCAAACGTTTTGCCACTATCTTCCTATTTTGAAACTTGAAAACAGTTTCAACCTCTTAGGAAAGAACCAGTGAAGGGTGGGAGTGGGCATGAGGGAGAGAAAACAGGGAGGAGCCTGTGAAATTGGGGCCTTGTCAATTGGACAGGAATGGAGCTGTTATAATTCAGTCAGGGCCCCATGGCTGCCACAGCTGGCTTGGAGTTTGCAACACCAAACTTTTAGCTTGTAGCCTCACTAAGGAAGCCAATACCTTCTTTTGGAAGTACTTTGCAAAACTAACAACCATGATCCTGTAACATTGTATTGGAGTAACTGTAATCCTGACAAATTAAGAATTTCTATATTTGTTTTTAAAATATATCTGTAGCTTACGCAGAATTTGATTGGGCTTGTTTTTGACATTCCTCCACTCACATTTAATGGAGTTATTGCTTGTAATAGCTTATATTATGTCTTGTATATGATAATGAGTGTCACAGTGCGCCAAGCTATATCAGTACAACAAGAAAGACTTATCCTTGGTAACCTCTTGTTTATCTGATTGGTGGCTCTCCCATTGTTAGTATATTTAGAAAATCTTCTCTTGGGATTAAGATAAACCGCAGACCACTTGCTGGTCTTGTCAGCACTACCCCTTCATTTCTCCAGTGAAGTGTCCCCTATCATTTCCCTGAGAGTCGCCCACCCTGGCAGAGTCAGAAATAGCAGTGGAAGACAACATAGCAACAGCTGCCGAAATGGCAGCTCCTGAGGAAACGAGAGAGGTAGAGGTGGCAAGGGAGCAGCACAGTGGCTCAGTGGTTAGCACTCCTGCCTCACAGCGCCAGGGACCCGGGTTTAATTCCAGCTTCGGGTGACTGTCTGTGTGCAATTTGCACATTCTCTCTGTGTCTGCATGGGTTTCCTCCAGGTGCTCCAGTTTCCTCCCTCATACCAAAACTATGCAGATTAGGTGGATTGGCCATGCTAAGTTACCCATAGTGTCCAGGGCTGTGTTAGGTGGATTAGCCATGGAAAATGCAGGGTTACAGGGATAGGGTCAGTGTGGACTTATTGGGCCAAATGACCTGTTTCCACAGTGTAGAGATTCTATGGAGATCATCAGAGACCGCAAGGAAGAAACAAGCTGGTATAACCCTGAGGCACAGAGAAAGATGGTGACTGTGAGTGGATAGTTCACCCAATACCACTTCTGCAAGAGCTCCTATAGCACAGCATCAACTCAGCAGCAAATTGAGATGTTCAGTGTCTTCCTGGTTAGTGCCATGATCAGTGGACGTCAGCTCTGGCTCCAGCCCTTATCTGGTTCTACTCAACTTACAGTAGGCATGTTCCATCAGGTGCACAGAAATAGACCCTTTGGTCCAACTCATCCATGCTGCCCAGATATTCTAAATTAATCTAGTCCGATTTGCCAGCAATTCACCCATATTCCTCTAAACCCTTTCCAATCATATACCCATCCAGATGCATTTTAAATGTTGTAATTGTACCAGCCCCCACCTATTCCTTTGGCAGTTTGTTCCACACCTCCCGCTATGTGAAACAGTTATCCTTTAGGTTCCTTTTAAATCTTTCCCCTCTTAACCTAAACTTATACCTTCTTGTTTTGGATTCCCATACCCTGGGGGAAAAGACCTAGACTCAGGAGCAATGACTTTTTCATTGCAAACCACTCTGATTGGAAATGGGTTTCTATGGGGTTACACAATGACCCTCCAATCTCCGATATAAAAGTTATGAACTTTCTCTTGCACCAAAAAGAGTACATCAGCCTTGCAATTTGTTTCAGCCCAGGGCCATGTCTCTTTATGCTTCAACACTGCTCTGGAGCGTATAGAGTGCAGTTTCCACAATGATTGTTGTGGCAGTAGAAGAACTGTACAATTGGCAAGATATTGATTCTTGCAATAACATTTGCTCAGCTTTTATTCAAACATTTGTTCTCAGTTTTTAGCTGGACAGATGTCACTTTGAATTCTGTTGAATCATGCTTGTTAATCCAGAGCATCTTCCTTTATACACACACACACACACACACACACATACACACACACACACACATACACACACACACATACACACATACACACACACATACACACACACACACACACACAGACACACATATTTCAGAAAGGAAATGTGTACTTTCAGTTTCTCATTGATATTAGTTGAAACTCATTCCAGCCTCTAACATGTAAGTGCATCCACAATAAATACCACTGGATAAACTTTAAATGACCATTAAAATATAACAAAGCACGGGAAATCTAAAACAAAAGCATAAACTGTTAAAGAAACTCAGCAGTTTCTGCAAGAGCAGGTCTAGCAGCATAGTACTGTTGACTGTTGAGATAGCATGTTATTTTTCTTTAAACACAAGTTGTGTGAGAACAGGAAGGAAGGAAGAGGGAATATCATTCAGGGGAGTATCTATGCTCATTGGGCAAATCCCTCAAGTGCTGAGCCCACCCTTTCATTTCTCCCTACATGAGTTGGAATGCCCCCTACACCACTCCACCCCATTGTAAGGGCAACTAATCTCATAAAATCCAATCCTTGGCTCTGGTGGCAGAAGAATAAATATATGAGGATATTTTAAGGTGATTGTTGAAAGTACCAAAGATGAACACTTTTTAACAAAGTGATGTTATCGTGATCTGGAATAACTGCATAAATGAGGAAACAGTTTCAACATAAACATTCAACATAGCATTGGTAACTCCTTGAGGAGAAAATAAGTTACAAGACAACTGGGGAAAGAGTAGTGAAGTTCGATTGGCTGGTTAGCAAAGAACCACACAGGTGTGAAAGGCTGAATGGTCTCCTGCTGAGCTATAAGGTGCTATGAGTTACCTCATTAGTGAGGAATTCTGCATTGCATAATTCGTTTTCTGTGCTATGATGGAATATTTCCCCTCTTGCCAGGATGAGAGTAGCTCCAATAATGCCCAGAAGCTTTATACCATCGGGGACAAAGCAGTCTGATTAATTGGCACCATATCCTCAAACATTCACTCCTTCCACAATAGATGCTGATTAGCAGCGATGTGTGCTATCTACAAGATACATGCGGGAATTCACCAAGGCTTCTTAGACAGCACCTTCCAACCTCCCATTCACTTCCCTGTCTAGAAGGACAGGGACAACAGGCACATAGGAACACCACCACTTGCAAGTTCCCTTCCTCGCCACTCACCTTCCTGACTCAAAAATATACTGTCGTTCCTCCACTGTCATTCAATCCAACTCCTGAAACTGTCATTAATGGTATTGTGGGTCTGCTAGACCAAATGAACTGCTCCAGTAGAAGAAGGCAGCTCACCACCACCTTCTCAAAGGCACCTAGCGATGAGCAATAAATGAAGGATTAACCAATGAAACCCACATCCCCTGAATGAATAAAATAATTTCTTATCTCTGGGATCTTCCTTAATGTAAATTGGCTGCTATGTCTTGTATAATACAACAATTGTTACACTTGAAAATGTTTTATAAGCCCACATCCTCTTAATGAATGAAATAAATGCTTATCTCTGAAATCATCCTTAATGAAAATTGACTGCCACATCTGTCTAAAGTGCAACAATTATTATCCTTGAAAGCAATTCATTGTGAGATATTTTGATGCTCTTCTGAGAGATCTAATACAGACGCAAATCTTATTTTTCCAATATATCAATATGCAACCGTGGTAACACATACATAAAAAACAAATGATGTTTAACACCCAGAGTTATTGTTCTGCTAGAACATTGGCAGGCTCACAGCTTTCAATCCCCAAAAGACCAATAAAATTTTCAGAATCCTACAAAATAAAACCAGAATCTGGCTTAGTCACAGGAAACAATAGCTCTAATTGTAAGGGGGAGGAATGATGATCACAAGACATCAGTAAAAACCTTGGACTCACATATAACGTAAATGGAATTTGACTTGCATAGTCACGATAAATTATTAGTACTGACTATAGTCAACCAATACAACAGTGAAATAAACAATTGTTCTATCAATATTTATAAGTAATAAAATTCCATCTTTGAGTAATCAATTTACAAGGAACTACAAACACAGTGTAAAGGCATATGTATCGAAATAAAACTAAATTAAAAACAAAGTTAAATGTTAAACAAGTAACTAAAAACCACCCTATTGTTTCTCTAGGTTCCATATTCTGTGTTTCATATTCTCTTCGGAGTGATTGAAATGAGGTCAGCCGGGTGCATCTCATAGAATATGAGTTCCCTGATTGGGGCTGTTAACATGGTCTAATCAGGGAGCCCAGGCTGACAGATATAAACAGGAATGTCAGACATCCTGACCATTCTGAGAGTTGACCTCGGTGGAATAATTTTGCCCTTCATCCACCTTGTTTTGAAATCCGACCATCTCTAAACATGGAAATCATGTTCCCTGAATATATTTCATTAATCAACAATGCAACTGGAAAGACACAAAATGTTCAAAGACCGTGCGTTGTGAAACAAAACACAGTGAAAACAGAAGGAATAACCAAATCAATGCAAAAGGCTCGGATATTTTCAGAAAGGAGGATGGGAAAAGTCAAAAATGGATGAAACTGAGAATGCAGAGATCCTTATGA
This sequence comes from Chiloscyllium plagiosum, assembly GCF_004010195.1. Taxonomy (NCBI): domain Eukaryota; kingdom Metazoa; phylum Chordata; class Chondrichthyes; order Orectolobiformes; family Hemiscylliidae; genus Chiloscyllium; species Chiloscyllium plagiosum. Next base: position 20,039,043 of record NC_057734.1, read on the forward strand.
AGGACCCATTATCTATTCTCATACTCAGCAGCTAACCAAGTGGTTGAAAGGGAATGCTAGTGGTGGGTGAATGAGAGAGAGTGACTTCATGTTTGGAAAAGAAGAAAGAGGTTAGCAGGGAGGCAATCACATATACAGGAGACCAATAGTTTCTTTTGCTGGAGCTGGAGAATGCAACCAAATCCTTCACTGTCAGGTTTCCCAACCCTCTGAGAAACCTTTGCAGCAAAAGTCAATTTTAAACAAGGCTTCCATTTCTGCTGTGTAACAATATTGACTTAATAGAAAATGCAGAGAAGTTAGGCATATATGGACTTAAATGGCCCACATTTGCCTAGAACTACTGTTTCTGCAAAATGAACTACTTTTAAACTTTCCAGCTCACTGATTATAGTTGCAAAATGATGACTTTTCACAAGTATCCTGTTATTTGCAACTTGAAGAAGAGAACATAAAGCTATCTGTGTCATTACTTCCTACTTTTTCATTAATTTTGAGTACACATACTAAAAAAAAGCAGTTCCAAACTTACGGACTAACTGAGGAGCTATGGGTTTCTCTCAGTGTAAAAGATACATAAAGGGCAACACAAGACTGAATGAGAAGAGCATAATCATGTAACATGGATATATCTTCTATTTAAAGGACACTGGGTATTATAGTTCTCAATTGCATTTAATATACTGTTAAGAACTGTAATATACTGTTTTTACCAATGCTACATATAAAATCATAACTATAACATCTCTGTTTAATGATTGAATAGAGTTTCAGTGAACTATACTCATGGGGGGCACAGTGAATTATATTAGTGATGTCACCAACCTCTGTAAAATTCTGAATTTCTGATGTTCTGAAATTCACCATAGCAAAACATTCAGGAGGCCTGATCGCAAGAGGTTGTGGAGGAGGGGGTGGGGTCCTGTATTTAATTCCTTAACCGTGACCCTTCATTAAAACTGAGGTCATCAGAAAAAACATTAGGTTTGTTTCCCTCTTCACAGATATTACCTGACATTAGTATTTCCAGTATTTTCTGTTAGTGCTGTTATCCTATAAATGTATGACAATATAACCCTGAACAATGTTACCAAGGGACAATTCTGTTGTTAAGTAACTCTGAGAAAACTACACAAAATAAACGTTAACAAGTTTGTTAGTCTGAAATGTTAACCCAGTTTCTCTCTCCACGGATGCTGCCTGACTTGCTGAGTATTTCCTGCAATTCTGTCATCTGCAGCACTTTGCTTTTGTACTAATGTAAAAAAAAGAGACTTGAGTGGAATGAGTTAACTCTGGAGGTGACTGAGTAGAGATTGGAGGAGAAGGTAAGCTGGCTCCATAGAGCTATGTAGGAGTGGAACTGTTCAAGGTGTGTCAAGTGGAGTTAGACCATAAAGGACAGTAGATTAGAGGGTGGTATGATTAACTGTGTTGAATACTGTAGACACTGAGGAGGTTAGTGGGTATATTTCACAGAGGATATCACTAGTATATTTGGAATTGGTGGTGTTGGAGCATGAAACAATATATAGAAAACTAAGTCAAGCATTCAAATAGGGGCATGCAGTGCCTTGTCTTGTGCTTTAAGCCAATACTACTACCTGCAGATTGAGATATCAATCTGGCATATGTTGGGTGTCCGCTATTCCTGAGGCTACTTGCTGCCTATTATCAAATGAGATTCTTCAACTCCTTATCTACTGTAATACTCCTTTATTTATATCTGTACTGGCAGATTATCAAACACAGCTCTCTAGTTTAATGTCTAAGACTTCTCTCCCCATATGGTCATTTTAAACTGGTCTCTCATTGATGTTAGAGTCATGCCACTAATGATGAAGCAACCTTACTTCATAGTAGTTGAGCAAGGAGGATTTAAGAGACAATAGTAAGCCAATGAGTCCAGGCTGGATGTCAGAAAGAAAAATGCACTTCGAAAGGGTGAATCAGAGAATAAGTGTGCTTATAGGAGGGGTCTGGACAGAAATTACTCTAAATGTGAAGCAGGAAGAAAGAATTAGGTACTAAATAAGGTATTAAAAAATGAAAAGGTGCTGGAAGAGTAGGGATAGAGCAAGGTGATGACAACTATGTCTCTACTGTAACAAGATAACGGTAGAAAGTTTAATGAGTTCAAATGCTATCTTCTAGGCTCTGCATGTCAATGAATGAGGCGGTTGACAGCAGGCCTTGTTTATAAGGCAGCAAAGATTTAGAATGAAATCTAAAGTGAGATCAGAAGTGAGCTGTGATACAGATGAAAGAATCATGAAGGAGGTGAAGAGGTTAACTCTCCCTTCTCAGTAGCATTTTGGGTTTGATCGCAGGAGAAATTTTTTAGTGTATAATATTCCTTACGGATAGAATGTGAACAAGCCTGGGTTAGGGAAAATGATCAAGAAGCACCCAGAAAGTGTCAGAAGAGCCATTGAAGTCTTTTTTTATTTTTGTATGCTCCTTTTGTTCTAAGAAAATTGAACTTTTTGGTTGGATTTTAATCAATTCACATCATTGTGATATGGTTTATTTTAATTCGAGATGTCTGACAGAGGCTTAGTAATACAATACAGGCACACAGATGTTGCAAGCTACTACATTAAATGGAAGGTATTTTGTTTGGATCAGAACTCTCAATGAAAGCTCAGAGAGTCAGGCTCTGCCCACAGCTGAGGCAGGAGTCAGAAGACCATCTTTGCACTGCACTTTCTTTGGGGTCACAAATATTCAGGCTGAAAGAAGAGCATGTACAGCACATAAGAGCAATGTTATAGGACAGCTACTATTAAATAAATGATATGTGAATAGAAAAGCCCTAAAAATGATTTCTGGAGGTTAAATGATGAACAACTGGTGTTGAGGATGTGGATCTCCAGATGATAACCTTGTGCAATGTTCTGTCAACAGGTTATACAGGTTATCATTAAAAGATTCTTAAAATATTATATCATTCTTAGCCTTAAAACTTATTTTTTTTATTTATTCAATCATGGGACATGGATACCACTGGTTGGCCAGCATTTATTGCCAATCCTTAGTTGCTCTTGCAACAGTGGTGAAGAGATGCCTTCTTGAACTACTAGAGTCCATGTGCTCTAGGTAGACCCATAATGTCCTCGAGGAGGGATTTTGTGACAATGAAGGAATGGTAATTCATTTCCAAGTCAGGATGGTGACTTGCTTAAAGGGGAACTTGTAAACGGTGATGATCCCACATTTCTGCTCCCCTTGTCCTTCCAGATGGAAATTGTTGTGTGTTTGGAAGGTGCTATCTAAAGATATTTGGTGAATTTTTGCAGTGCATCTTGTAGATAGCACCCACTGCTGCTACTGACCCTCATTGGTGGAGGGCATTGATGCTTGTGGATGTGATGCCAATCAAGTGAGCTACTTTGTCCTGGATTGTGTCAAGCTTCTTGATGTTGTTGGAAATGCACTCATCCAGTCAAGTGTGTAGTATTCCATCATACTCCTGACTTGGGTCTTGTAGATGGTGCACAGGCTTTGTGGAGTCAGGAGATGAATTACTCACTGCAATATTCCTAGCCTCTGACTTGCTCTTGTAGCTATTGTATGTTGATCATATAATCATAGAACCCTAACAGTGTGGAAACAGGCCATTTAGCCCAATGAGTCCACTCCGACCCTCTGAAGAGCATCCCAATCAGACCCATGCCCTAGCCAATCTTTGTAACTGTGCATTTCCCATGGCTAATCCACCTAGCCTACACATCCATGGACATATGGTTTATAGTGAATCCAGGTGAGTTTCTTGTCAATTGTAGCCCTGTATTTCAATATTGGGGGATTCAGTGATAGTAACATCTTTGATTATCAAGGAACAGTCATTAGATTGTTTTTATCAGAGGTAATCATTGCCTGGCATTTGTGTGACGTGAATGTTACTTGTCACATGTAAGCCCATGCCTGGATATTGTTCAGATCTCAGCATGTAAGGAGTCGCAAATGGTGCCGAATTTTGTGCAATCATCAGCGAACATCTCCACTTCTGACCTTATGATGAAGCAGATGAAGATGGATGGGCCTAGGACACTGCCCTGAGGAACTCCTGCAGACATGTCCTGGAGCTGAGATGACTAACTCCCAGCAAGTACAACCATCTTCCCAAGTGCCTGATATGACTACAACCAGTAGAAAGTCTGTCCCCTGATTCCCATTAATTCCAGTTTTGCTTGGGCTCCTTGATGCCACACTTGGTCAAATGCACCTTTGTTGTCAAGGGTTGTCACTCTCACTTTACCTCTGGAAGTCAGCTCTTTTGTCCAAGTTTGAACTAAGTCTGTAATGAGGTCAGGATCTGGGTGGCACTGGCAGGACCCAAACTGGGCCTCACTGAACAAGTTATTACTGAGCAGGTGCTACTTGATAGCACTGTTGTTGACACATTATATCACTTTACTGATGATCTAGAGTAGACACTTGGGAAGATAATTGTCCGAGTTGAAGTTTTCTGCTTTTTTGTGTACAATTTTCCATTTTGTTGGGTCAATGCCAGTGTTGTAACTGTACTGGAAGAGTTTAGCAAGGTGAGCAGTAAGTTACAGGGCACAAGTCTTCAGTACTATTGCTAAAATGTTGTCAGGGCCCATAGCCTTTATTATATCCAGTATCCTCTGACTGTTTCTTGAGTGGAGTGAATTGAATTGGCTGAAAGCTGGCATCTGTAATGCTGGGGACTATTGGAGGAGGTCAAGCACTTCTGGCTGAGGATTTCTGCAAATGCTTCAGCCTTATCTTTTGCGTCGATGTGCTGGGCAGTTCTATCATTGAGGACGGAATTATTTGTGGAGTCTCCTCCCCCCAGTGAGTTGTTTAATTGTCCCCTATGTTCCAGGACTGGATGTGCAGGACTGCAAAGCTTAGATCTGATCTTCTGATTTTTGGAATGTTTAACTCTGTCCATTACTGGCTATTTATTCGATTTGGCACACAAGTAGTCCTGTTTGGTATCCTCAACAGTTCACACCACACATTTAGGTATGTCTGGTGTTGCTCCTGGCATGCCCTCCTGCATTTTCCAATAAACTAGGGTTGATCTCTTGGCTTGATGGTAAATGGTTGAGTGGGGAACATGCTGAGCCATGAGGTTACAGGTTGTATTAGAGAACAGTTCTTCTGCTCTTGTGACCCTCAGCACTTCATGGACGCCCAGTCTTGAGTTGCTAGGTCTGTTTGAAGTCTGTCTGATTTAACACGGTGATAGTGCCACACATCATGATGAAGGTTATTCTCAATGTGAAGGTGGGACTTCAACTCCACAATGGTTGTGCAGTGATTATGCTTACCAATACTGTCATGGACAGACACATCTGCAGCTGGCAGATTGGTAAGGATGAGGTCAAGTATGTTTTCCTCTCTTTATGATTCCCTAACCACCTGCTACAGACCCAGTGTAGCAGTTATGTCCTTTAGGACCTGACCGGCTCGATCAGTAATGCTGCTGCTGAGCCATTCTTGGTGCTGGATGTTTAAACTCCCCACCCACAGTACATGTTGTGCCCTTGCCAACCTCAGTGTTTCCTCCAATATTCAACATGGAGGAGTATTGATTCATCAGCAGACAGAGGATGGTATATGGTTATCAACTGGAGTGTTCTTCCCACATTTAACCTGATACAATTAGATTTCATGGGATCCGGAATCAATTCTGAGGACTCACAGGACAACTCCCTCCCAACTGCATACCCCACTGTGCCATCACTTCTGCTGGGTCTGTCCTGCCAGTGGGACAGGTCCTATCTAGGGATGGTGATGGTGGTGTCTCGGATATTGCTTATCAGGTTTGATTCCATGAGTGTGACTATGTCAGGCTGTTGGCTTGACTAGGCTGTGAGACAGCTTTCCCAATGTTGGCACTTGCATCCAAATGATAGTAAGGAGGACTTTGCAGAGTCAATGGGCCTGATTTTACCATTATTATTTATAATTCCTCAATCAATGCCAAGTAGCCCATCCAGTATTGTTTCTTTACACTGATTAATACATTGAGTGGGTTGCTTGACCATTTCAGAGGGTATTTGAGAGCCAAACACATTGCTGTGGTTCTGTCAAGCCAGGTAAGGATGGAATATTTCTTTCTCTGAAAACAATTGTAAAGCAGATGGGTTTTTTCAAAGATCAACAATGATTTCATGGTCAGCAGTAAATTCTTATTTTGAGATATTTGTAATGAATTTAAATTCCACCATCTGCCAAGGTAGGATTTGATCCCTGGTATCCATCAGACTCTAAACATATAATTTAACCAAATACTTACATGGAATGACACTGGTGCAATCTGATTGCATGCAATTTGCTGAACCTCTCTATTCATAGTCACAGAGTCATAGAGACATACAGCACGAAAACAAACCCTTTGGTCCAACTTGTCCATGCCGACCAGATATTCCTAACCTAAGCTCGTCCCAGTTTCCCCCTATTTGGCCCCTATCCCTCCAAACCCTTCCTATCCATATACCCATTCAGATGCCTTTTAAATGTTGTAATTGTACCAATCAACCTCCCCCACTTCCTATGGCAGCTCATTCCATACACGCACCACCCTTTGCGTGAAAAACTTGCCCCTTAGGTCTCTTTTATTTCTTTCCTCTCTCACCCTAAACCTATGCCCTCTAGCTCTGGACTCCTCACCCCAGGGAAAAGACCTTGTCTATTTATCCTATCCATGCCCTCATGATTTTATAAATGTCTATAAGGTCATCCCTCAGCCTCCGATGCTCCAGGGAAAACAGCCCCAGCCTATTCAGCCTATCCCTGTAGTTCAAATCCTCCAGCCTTGTAATAACCTTGTAAATCTTTTCAAGTTTCACAATACCTTTCTGATAGGACGGAGATCAGAATTGCATGCACTATTCCAGAAGTGATCTAACCAATGTCCTGTATAGCCACAGCATGACCTCCCAACTCTTATACTCAATGCTCTGTTAACTGATACACAGGCAACTCCACAAGGTCAATGAAGTTAATTCTCTGGGGAATAAGGAAAAGGTGTAGAGGGGGAGGACATATTATTAGGAAGATTTTAGAGCCAGAACTGGCAACTTTATGTCTCCACTTGATCAATTATTGTGAATTATGTGTTTGCTGTCTTAGAATCCTTAGCCAGACCTGTCTGTGGGGATTCTCCCAATCTATTGCCATAACTTCAGCAAAATGTCTCTTAAAATGATGTAAACAGCTGATTTCAGCTTGTTTTCTGCTGAGGTTGTGCCAGGAGAGTGGCGGACTTGTACAGAAACATGACCCCTTTATTTTTAGTACAATATCTTCAAGTTACTGGAAAATTAAAACGACAGTGAAGAGGACGTTGGAAAGTGTTCTGAATAATGTCACTGATGCTTTTCCAGTTGCTAGTTGTCCTGCAGTACACTGCTTAGTTGTTCTGCTGTTTTCCATTTTGCAATTTATTCATTTGTGATTGTTTTGCTCATGGATGAACATGACATTTGAGCCAATTTGGTGCAAAACGTGAAACAAATATTCCATCTGTATGAAACGCACAGCCTGACAGTCATGGAACAGAGGCAATGCTTAATTTTAAGGCTCATGTTTTGTGTTTCTTTGTTTGCCATTCCCTTTCACACATTTTCTACTATTTTTCCACATAACTGTGCAAAATATCATCTCATGCTGCTACGTCAAAGGTCATCAGGGGAAATGATCCCACTAGCATGTTTGCAACTGTCAGCTGTGGTATTTAAAGTGACATGACTGGCTGAGATCTGTTCTTTTTTTTCTTGTGGCGACCCTCAGACTTTCTGTGTATCCCTCCTTCAGTCTGTGGGCAGCTTTAACTGTAGGATAGTGCAGTTGATAGATTTTTGCCCTTGAGTTGTGAGTTATTCTCTATTGATGTCTGTCTCAAATAGCTTTGTGTTGGTTTACAGCAGGATTTGCATGTGTTCTGGTAGTCTAGAAGCTTTCACAGCCTGACAGAATCTGCTATGGAGTCTCTCACTGATCTTGCTTAGAAGCCTTATTCTTAGCTACAGTAATTTCCTCCTACCTAGCTTATATTTGGGATGTTTCTGGTAAGAAGCCAACAAGAACAGGACACCTCTAACATCCAGCACATGGATTAAAACACCAGTATTCAGTAAGCTGCATTCTTACAAAAGGACACCTAAAACCTCATAGCATATTTATATTTTATGAGAAAAATGATTAAAGATGATTTCTCACTGAAAATAACACTGAGTGATGCAGTTGTCTGTCTACATATAGCTCAGCTACTGAGAGTAATCCGAATGCATTCAGGATTATAAATATTATGTTAGGGCTGTGGGGTTGAGGCAATTAAAGATATTTTGGAAGGGTATGTATCCAAAAGCAGTTGATAGATGTCTTGAAGGGTGTTCAAGAATGGGCAATTGAGCTGGAGGAAGTAGGTTAGTTAGAGAAAGTCGGACGGTGTCAGTGGGGGTAGGGTTGTCTGGAGAAGGTAGGTTTGTATTTCACTGATAGTGTGTACCCTGGAGGGAATAGAGAGGTGTCTACAGAGAGGTTTATGAATCCTGGAGCAGTGAGGAGATTGATCTGGAAGCATAGGCATCCTGAAATTGGGTAGGATTGACTTGAAGTAGCACTTTGATGTGAAGCTCTTGGAAAGACAATTTTTGTGAACCATCCTGTCTTCAAGGGGAATATGCCTGTCATCTCTTTTCCCATTTCAGTTTATCCTCCTTCAGAGTGAGTTGTGTGCTCTGGTTGGTATTTGGCATCGTCGAGAGTGTGGTACTGATGAAGGGCTTGTGCCCGAAACATCGATTCTCCTGCTCGTCAGATGCTGCCCTTTCTGCTGTGCTTTTCCAACACTACACTTACGACTCTGATCTCCAGCATCTGCAGTCCTCACTTTCTATTACTTGGTATTTGATACGTTTCACTGAGGCCCATTTACTGCTCATCATTGGCAATGAACAGGAAGACCATTCTATAGGGCAATCCTTTAAGCACAAGAATCTAGAGTGTAGTTTGGTTCCAGCAGTCAACAGCAAATGTAGATTCTATTTAAGTAGGCAGCCTTTGACTGGCTAATGTTAGGTGTCTTGAGTCTTGGTAGAGTAGCACTCATTCAGGCAAATGGCGAGGATCCCATCACATTTCAATGCCTCATTGATGTTAGCTGCATGATTTCAACAAGTGAGGAGGTGTCCCTTGATTCCCACTAATTTCTTTTTTTTTTCTCTGGACCACACCCAGTTAAATGCTGTGCAGACGGATATCGAGCAGAGACTATCACCTTGCCTCTACAATTCAGCTCTTTCGACCATGTTTGGACTAAAGCTGAACAAAAAAAATCAGGAATCGAGTAGTCATAGCAGAACCGAGGCTAAGCGTTGGAGAGCAAGCTGAGTAAGTGTTGCTTGATAACAGTATTGATAGCACCTTCCATCACTTTGCTGATGCTTAAGAACAATCTGATGGTGTGGAAATTGCCATATTAGATTTTTCAAGCTTTTGTGCTCAGTATGTACTTGAACAATTTTCATCCTTGTCAGGAAAATACCAGTGCAGCATCCAGAGTAGAACAATTGATTCTAGGTGTGGCTGGTTCTGGAAGTCTTCAGTTCTGCATCAAGCATCTTGTCACAGTCTTTCCTGTATCCAGTGTGCTCAGCCATTTGGGGCATCAGGGTGGCTTAGTGGTTAGCATTGCTGCCTCATAGCATCAGGGACCTGGCGACTTTGGGTGACTGTGTGGCATTTGCAAATTCTCCCCCTATCTGTGCGGAATTCCTCCAAGTGCTCCAGTTTTCTCCCACAGTCCAAAGATGTGAAGGTTATGTAGACTGGCCATGTTAAATTGCTCCCCATGATGTGCAGGCTAGGTGGATGGGACATGGTTAATATGGGTTATGGAGATAGAGTGAGGGCCTTAGTAAGGTTAAGATGCTCTTAAGAGGGTCGGTGCAGGCCTGTTGGGCCAAATGGTCTCCTTCCACTCTGTAGGGATTCTATGATTTACTCATCGACTCAAAGATGTTTACAGCACAGAAGGAGGCTGCTTAGCTCATCACATCTGCCAACAAAGATTTGACTTCTTGATATCATGTGGTGTGGACCAAATTAGTTGAAGAAAGTCATCTGTGATGGTGCAAACCTCAGATGGAGGTCATGATGGGCTGTGTCCTCAGAGCTGAATCAACTTCATTAGTACGAGTACTACTAAGCTCCATTTTTATTGATGGACCTTGAAGAGTTAGCATCCTTTCTGTGTCCTTGCTAGCAGTGTTCTTGCTACGTGGTGTTCAACATTGTGGAATACTGACTCATTCATTGGGGGAATCCAATGAATGGTAATCAGGAGATTTCATACCACGTTACATTGAAAACAGGAGCAGTGGTCGACCATTTGGCCCTTGAGCCTGCCCCACCATTCATTACAATCATGGCCAATCATCCAGCTCGATGGCCTATTCCTGCCCTCTCCCCATCCCTTGATCCCTTTAACAACAAGAGATAAATCTAACATTTTCTTGAAAACAAAATGTTTTGGCCTCAACCACTTTCTGTGATAATGAATTCCACAGGCTTACCACTCTCTGACTGAAGAAATTTCTCCTCATCTCAATCCTAAAAGGTTTACCCCTTATCTTTAAACTATGACCCCTAGTTCTTGGGAACATCCACCTGCCTCCAACCAGTCCAGTCCTGTTAGAATTTTACAGGTTTCTATGAAATCCCACCTCATTCTCCTAAATGTCAGTGAATATAGTCCCAATTGACTTAATCTCTCCTCATAAATCAGTCCTGACATTTTGAGAAGCCATTTGGTCAACATTTGCTATATTTCCTCTACAGCAAGAATTTCCTTCCTCAGATAAGAAGGCAGAAACTGCACACAATATTCCAGATGTGGTCTCACCAATTCCATCTGAAACTTTGTGGAGTTTGAACTCTCTTGGTTCTATATCACTGAGCCACTACTGGGTGTTCTTTGCCAGTGGAACTAGACATTGGTGGGAATGTTGATGTGAAAGTTTGGGACTAGAGTTCGAAATCTGGTTAGCTGGTAGACTGGAGCTTGGTTAGTCTGTGAGATAGAGCTCCCAGTTTTGACACCAGTCCCCAGATGTTAGGAAGGGAGATTTGATAAGGTTGGCTGGGTTGGGAGAGCTCTCATTTAACATACACTGGCACCTAGATCAATGGGCCAACCACATTGTCCTGGGTCTCCAGTCACATGACCAGCTAAGGATGGCAGATTCCCTTCTCTAAAAGAAAATAGTGAACCAGATGGATTTGGCCATATTTTTGCAAAAAAAATATAATTAGCTGGTTTCCTCGGCGGTGATGGGATTTTGACTCATTGCTGTCATGGGACATTCAGTTTCTGCAAAGTCAGGCTCCATGGCCCTGCAATCAGTCTTCCACTTGTCCATCTGGAGACATTCCCAGGGAGATTGGAAAAGCCTTGTCTTACACCCTGTGCGGCCCCACAGGAGTCTGTAGCTGAGCCAAGCTTGGCCAGACGCTGGGGTGAACATGGTGGGAAATCCAAAGCAGGCCGAGGCTCTGTGTGTGTGTGTGGGGGGGGGGGGGTGCCCCTCTGGAGCTGCCCCTCTGAAGCTGCTCCTCTGGAGCTGTCCTCCTGCTTCCCCATCATTCCCTCTCTATCCAGGGCTGCCCACTGCCACCTGCCCCAGCTTCCCAATCAGAGGCGGGATTGGGGCACCTCTGATTCCTAACCAATGTGAGGGGGGCACACCCCAGCATTGCCGACCCTGAATTCCTAAACAGCTCCCCCTCTCCACCCACACATGTAGCCGCTAATCCGTGTTTCTGATGTGTGAAAGTGCAAGTGCATTTGGAATTAGACCCAGCCTAGTTACCACTCACTGCACTGGCCTCTGGCCTTTTGTCCACCTTGAGAACTCCCCACATGGACGGCTTTCTGCTCCCTCCTGGCTCAGGCTCCTGTTTAATCATTGGGCATATCTGCTCCTGTTGGAGTGGTGCATCCTCTCTCCCTCCCTCTCTCTCTCTCTCTCTGTCTCACTTTGACAAGCTGCTGATGACAGATTCTCTGCACGTCGGACCACGTGAACCCGCCCTAGCAGCTCCATAAAACATTCATTCTGTTTCTGCACCGTGAGCCTGCAATCGGTGACGCTCGGACCTGACAGCGGGTCAGTCTCCTCGCTCTCTCTCTCTCTCTCTCTCTCTCCCTGTGTATGTCTCTCTCTGTCTCTAACTCCAGCAGCACCAGCACTAGGGGGACAGGAGGCATCCTTCAGCATTTACTGTCCACCTCCCCAACTCCCGGCGGCTCTAATGGATCGGACTTTGCTGACTTCTGGGGCTCTTTGATGCCGACACCAGGCGTCTGGATGTGGATCTGCTCCCCTCTGTGTTTCGCTCCGGAGCGATGCTGACTGCGCCGGGGGACCGTCCTGTGCAAACCGCCCGCACGCCTCAGACTTAACTGCCGCCCCAGCCGCCCCATCCCACAGCCTGGTTCCTCCCGGAAAGCGGTCCCGCCGCTCGGCGATCACGGACAAGGCGATGGCCGAAGGTAAGGGAAGGTTTCAAGGAAACCAAACTAGAACAACTTTCCTCTCGGTCTTACCTGGGAGCTAGGGGGACGAGGGCAGGGAGCGGTTAACAGCAACTTCAAGCAGGAAAACTGCCTTTAATAAACTCAGGGGAGGGGGGGTGGCTGAGGGGAGGGGGAGCTGGGGGGAAATTGCAGCATTTTAGATTGTGTCGAGATTCAGGCTGAGTTGCTTGTCCACGGGGAATTTACCGGTTAAAGCAGGGGCGCAGAACACGAAACGGTGGGAAATGTTCCACACTTTGTGAACAGCGTCAATGAGGAAGGAACGGGTTTAATGTCAGAGTGCTCTTCAACCGGACTGGCTGTCCCTAGTTAACAGTGGCTCTGACTGAACCGCGTATCCAGAAAGATCGACATCTCTCTCCTCTCCTCCCCCATCCCTCTATTCCCTCCCTCCCCACCCCGGGGGCTAGATGAATTCCCAGAGAAAAGTTGGAAGGGTGTTTTCACAACCCAATACTACTGACACCGGCTAATCTCTCAGAGGGTAGAGTGGGGAAGGCTGGGGGTGTAGGATTTGCAATCTTTGGTCAGGAGAGGTGACCAGGATTCCCTTTAATGAACACTGGGAGACAGACCGTAGGATTATGGTGGTTCGGGAGAATTGTTCAGGCATTGCAGCAGTGAATGTGACAGGACAGGCTCTCTACTTAACAACCCGGAGCCGGTATCTCTCCCTCTCTCTCACTCACTCACACACACACACATGCACAGGTGTTCAGGTGCTGCAGTACCTGAACGATTCCCACCTCTGCCCCAGCCCCCATAGAACCCGGTCTTAGACAGAAACGTCCTGTGAGCTACGCAATGGCGAGTTTTCCTGGTTTCCGATAGGTTCGAGTGTGTGGAGGTGAGGTGCAAATGTTTACCAGGATCAGGTCTAAGTGAGGGGCGAGGGAGATCAAAATCTGGACGGGAGGGTGGGGATGGGTGTTGGGGGTTTTCCTGATAGAAGGATTCAGACAGGTACAGAGAGGAATTGAAATTCTTTTGAGATAGGCACTCAGAAAGAGCAAGATACACGAAGCGATAAAAAGATAGACGGAGCTACGCATAAATACAGATAGACTGGAAAGTAACCGAATAAATTAGACAGAAACTAGAATAAAGACGTACAGAGACTTGAAGGAAGCGACAGATATATGGATACAGAGGATAGTAGGCGGTCGGATAGATAAAACAAATTTATTGATTGAAAACTGGGCGAATAAGGATATAACAGTGAGAGGGTACAGGTGGAGAACGGACTGAAATTGAACAGGAGGGACAGATGCATAGAAATGAGAGATGTGCGTGCGTTTACAATTAAGTGATAAAAGTATAGGTTAGTATAGAGAGGAATCAAGATCGATGAGCACAATGTTGCGGATGTTGGAAGTCTGGAGTAAAATAAAGATCCAGCCAATTAGCGGTACAGAGACTGGATGAGAACAGGAATACAGAAAAAGATCTAGGGAGAGGAAGAGAAAGATGGGATTGCCAAAGGGATAAAGACTGCAGGAACGGGGGAAGTATAAGTAGTCGGACACAGAGATGTGTAGAGAACTATAATTAACTGTGCTATATGGAAGCGGACCGCAGGAATTGGTGAATTGTTAGAGCCGACAACCATTGAGTAGAAAGTGGGAAAGTGAAACACAAAGTGATTCCCCAGGAATTGTGTTGAGATGTATGGCCAGGAAGAGTGCCCTGTTTCACTAATGGCTCACTGTTCTGGCAAAGGGAGGGGTCACCTTGGATGTCTCCACGTGTCGGAGTTTAACTTGTAACTGCTCCGTCGTTCTCCCACCGCCCAGCGGGAGCGTGGCTGTAGCTTTCTGTCAGTCAGTCCCCAACCTTAAACTGACAGCAAATGGTGACGGGGAAACGGCAATGGTGTAGATATAACCCCCCCCCCACACACACACACTCACAAACACACACACAGCACCCCCCACACAAACTCACACACACACACTTACACTTACTCACACACACAAATGCATTGTCTTCACTGACAAAACATCCACTTTATACCTGGAATAAATTGAACTCCGGGCGGCTTTTGAAATGACCCTCGCTAAGTTCAGACAATGACAGTGTGCGGGAAAGGGGGCGCTCCATTCCCACACCTGAGCACAATAGGTTTTCCATACTGCTCTGGCCATTCCATAGATGCAGAGAGTATCTGTGTGTGTCTGTGTCTGTGTGTGTGTGTGTGTGTGTGTGTTGGGGGTGGGGTGAGGGTGGAGTATGTGTGTGTGGTTGGGGTTTGGCGTGAGTATATCTTGGTAGAGAGGGAGGCAATCAGCCTGGCGTGTAGGCGGCCTGGAGTATGAGAGTGTGGGTGCTGTAACACGCTGATGAGCAGGGCTGTTGGTAATATCAGGGGAGCGGAGCTGAGTTATTCACGGCTGTCATTAATAGAAGTGCAGCTGGACTGAGAAGCTGCCCACAGACACTCGGGTTTGTGCAGTGAGGACAGTGTGTGGCTCCACTCAATCTCAGGCAGCTAGCCATCACCGGCCATAATGACTATGCTATTATTCTCCTTGGTCTGCAGGAAACCGGCTCCTTTTTCTCGCACTCTGCCTGCAGTATCTCCCTAAAGCCGAGGCCTGTCCCAACGACTGTACCTGTTACAGCGAGCCCATGACTGTCAGCTGTCAACAGCAGGGTTTCAAATCGATTCCTGACGGGATCCCGCTCAGGAGCCAACGGATCTTTCTGCAGAACAACAAGATCCCCTCGGTGAGCTCCACCAGCTTCAGCTCCCGGCAGAACCTGACAGTGCTGTGGCTGCACTCCAACAACATCAGTGTCATCCAGGCCGGGGCGTTCGAGGGCCTGCGGCGCCTGGAGGAACTGGACATCGGGGAGAACATTAACCTCCGCTCTCTGACTCCCAGCTCGTTCCACGGCTTGGTGCGCCTTCACACTCTGCACCTTCACCGATGCGGCCTCTCGCAGCTGCCCACGGGCATCTTCAGAGGGCTGGTCTCCTTGCAGTACCTGTACCTGCAGGAGAACGTGCTGGAGAGGCTGGAAGATGACCTCTTCGTGGACTTGGGCAACCTCACCTCTTTATTCTTGCACGGCAACAGGATCCAGAGTCTGTCGGAAAACGTGTTCAGGGGCTTGCGGAGTTTGGATAAGCTGTTGCTGCATCAGAACCGCATTGGCTTGGTGCACAGGAGGGCTTTTCATGATCTGGGCAAACTTGGCTTGCTGTACCTCTTCAATAACAACATCACCGTGCTGAGTGGGCAGACCATGGACCCTCTGATCTCCCTGCAGTATCTCCGGCTCAACGATAACCAGTGGATCTGTGACTGCCGGGCAAAGTCCCTGTGGGAATGGTTCCGGCGTTTCCGGGGCTCCAGTTCAGTCTTGGAGTGCCATGTCCCGCCGCGGCTGTTTCACAGCGACTTGAAAACGCTGGATCGCCGCGACTTGGAGACCTGCTTGGAATCCTCTCACCAGATCCGCACCAGCATTTTCAGCACCAGGACCCGAGCGGGTAAACTGCCCACGGTGGAGACACCGAGGTCCGGCTCGCGTGATGGGGCCATCAAGTGCTGCCAACCGGACAGCGAGCAGTCCTCCCTCATTTACACCAAAGCCAAACCGGCCCCTTCATCGTACAACAGCAGAGGATCCACCACCAACTCGCTCAAGGACAAAGAGAACATCTCCAAGAACAGGTACACCGAGAACGACCTGACCAAAAACGGGACCTATAAAACTGGCTTGAGCGACGCACCCATGGGGACTTTCTCTGCCAAACTGGACCAGTCCCTAGACATGCTCAGCCCGGAACTATTAAACAACCTGGAGGACTCCACGTCGCCCACAACGAAAAAGAAACGGAAGTGTTACAAAAAGCCGAAAACGGACTCATCCCCATGCCGCCTCAGTAACGGCTCCAACAGAAAGCACTTGTGCCAGACAGCATTGGCCAGCGCGTACATCCTGCTGCTCTTATTGCACCCTTGGTGAAAGGGGAGGGGGGAACAGTGAGCACTTTCACTGACCTCCACAGACATTTGCAAGAGAAACAATTATTAAAAAGTGCAGAAAGCTTTGATCGTTCGAAACGAAAATAACTTGGATGCCTTTATTAAAATAAAATGTAAAACCAGAGTTGTGTATATACCTGTATGTGCTCAATCATTAAGATAAGGGATTCGACCTTTCAAAGCCCATCGAGATTCAAGCTTTGGCAAGAAAAAGGACTGAAAACGACAAAACAAAAATGTTTCAAGTTTGATTTACTGATGGAACATCGAGTCAGTTTTACGATGCAGGGACAGTCTTTAACAAAAACGAAAGAGGCGGATCGATAACTAGGAATCCATGTTCGGGTATTCGCTATCTCCTTTGTTGAATTCTGATTTGAGGATGGTTTGATTTGATTTCCCGTGTGGAATGTGATTCATTGGGCTCCGCTGTTGTTTTATTCCCCTGCTCCTAACGTGCCGACTCTCCATCATTCTCACTCCCGCTGCATTTGTTCCAGATGCTGTCAAACGCAGGCAAAAAAAAACCCCAACAAAACCGTGGACCCGTTCGATTTTATTTGTGTAAAAGGTTGAAATATATTCAAAAAAAAATTAAAAAGCGATTTTTTAAAATATATCCTTTTCGTCCTAAGACTCTATGGGATCGAACGAATGTTTAATTGCCCTGGGTTTTGGAAGGTACTCAGTTACCTTTTCAAAGTTACAGATTTACTTAGCGTGGAGATCAAAGCCATATCGAAAACACCGAGGCAGAGGTGAGAGGGGTGTTTCAGAATGTAAGGGAGTTTAGTGTTACTCCACACGCTGCTGCTCAAGCAAAGCTTCGAGATGTTAGTTACTGAAAATGCGTACTTGTCTTTATTTTTGTAAACTGGTCAATTTAAAACAAAACATAAACATGCTTACACGGCATAGATAGATAGAAATTACGGCATGGTTACAATCACAACCATGTGCCAATGATTAGAAAAAGGGACTAATGCATAGGATAATGTAATAGGCCCATCTAATCCCAAATAACTGCACTCCAAAAGGGATCGGAAATAAAGAACGCCCCTCCAGAATGGACTTTCTCCACGCAGCACCCGCCATTTACCCCCTCCACATACACCGCATATGTTTTCAATAGCTTTCTGACCCTGTTTATTAGCCTTCAGTTTGTATAGCCACCGTTAACCGGGTCTCAGTGTGGCTCGAGGGATGAACATGGATGAAGCGGATCTGGTTTGGAGCCATCAATGAACAGTGTAGCGAACCGGCAGAAAACCAGGCCATTCGTCCCACCTGCTGCATGCCCTTATGTAAGTCCCAACGAGTCTCGTCGCCCCCACTGTTGATCGTGAGCCCATCAGTAAAACATCCAACCTCCCGACTTGTGTAGGTTAGCAATTTCGATCTTGTTCAATCTCCGCTGTCCCTGTAGAGGTTGCCTTGCATACTGGGCTACAGACCCACGGGTGTGCAACACCCCCCTCTCCTCACCCCTCACAAAGTGACCTGTCAGTATGTGTGGATATATGTACGTAAGTACTGTATGTATCTCCTGTAAGTACTATGAATGTATTGTATGTATATGTACAGAATGTATGTACTGTGTATATACTGTATGTATGTATATGTACGTACAGAATGTATGTACTGTGTGTATATGCTGTATGTATAGAATGTATGTACTGTGTATATATTGTAAATATGTACAAAATGTATGTACTGTGTATATACTGTATGTATATATATGTACGTACAGAATTTACGTACTGTATATACTGCATGTATGTATATGTATGTACAGAATGTATGTAGTGTGTGTATATACTGTATGTATGTATATGTATGTACAGAATGTATGTACTGTGCGTATGAACTGGATGTCCTGTGTGTAAGTGTGTACTGTGGTATGTATGGAGCGTTTTGTTAGAATGACTAAAGCTTGGGATAGGAGGTCGCAACTGATCCTGACCCTGCTCCAAGCTGAATGTTCAAACAGGAACCACTGAATGGTTTCTCCCTCTGACTGGGGGGGGGGGGGGGGTGGCAGGTAACCCCGGACACATAGAGAGGATGTGCAGTGGTAATTGAATTTGGGGCAGACCCTGTCGGTCAAACTGAAATATTTATCCGTTCAACCGGTAGGGGCAGAACTTTAGCTGAAACTCAATGATTCTTTTTTAAATCCCCTGTTAGTGTTAAACATCCGATTTACTGCCTCAAAAAGCCTCCAGTCCAGAGATCTTTTTTTAAAATTTGCTCTCTGGCTTTCTCAGCCCACCCGATGTAGAAGTGATGAGCAAAGTGGGAGCAATTCACTGCTCAACATAGTGCTGGAAACAAATGGGGGAACGACAGGGTCGAGCTGCTGTGCTCTTCCAGCACCACTGATCCAGAATCTGGACTCTGGGCTGCAGAGGGGCGGCCTGGCGAAGGGCGTGCCGTTGTGCTGCAAGTACCCACCAACCCAGGACCCATGCGCTCATTCGCTGCAGGGGCAAAACTGCTCAGACTGTTTCTGACAGGATGCATGCACGGATTGAGGTGAACAAAAAGAAACAGCAGCAAATCGGAAACCAGTGCTGTTCAATTTCAACAGAAACACTTCAAAGGGATCTTCCTGCATTGCCAAGTTAAAGAAAATAGAGCGAGAGGAGAAACGAAAATCTAATAAGATTGCCAGGGGCTATTTCCATCCGAATTTCACTTTCTTTAATCTTTTTTTTTTGCTCAAAATTAATTAAACATTAATGGAAGTCAAAGCTTCAGAAGTAGTGCTGTGTAAAATCTCTGACAAATGAGGACTGGGTACATCTCTCTGTACCTTAACATTTATTGAGTGGCCCGGATTAGATTTCTGTCAGTCAGTCTCCAGTGATTGCATTCCTGTCGCTTTGACCTTTCTCCGTGTTGAGAAATATTTCATCTTCTCGTGCCTTCAGAATCCCTGCAATGAAGGCGTCAGTCCACTGGGGAACGGGGGAGTTCATTGACCGCGTCCAAACATTGTGCAGAGTCAAAGCGGTTCCACGACTCTGCCCGTGCCATTCAATGCATCACGTCCAAATTCGTTGAGTCATGTGCTGGCAATGCCAGAAGTACGGAAACAAATGCCGTATGTTGGATTGGGTTGGAGAGAATAACCAGTGGAAGTCGTGGGAGGAGCGAGTTACAGATTTGGAATGAATTGAGGATTGGGTGCAGTACCGGAGTTTAACAATCCTCAGGCAGCAGATGCGTCCTCGCTCCGTGTGCTGAGCAGAAACAAGACAGCTTCTTGTCAATAATATCTACATTCATAAAATATTGATGTGGGTAGGGTTTATCCCAGTAGAATGACGTCTTTGATTCTCCCATTCGGTTGGTGAATGGTAAATATCCCGTCGCAAATTGTAAAAACAAAACCAAGAGGAGTCAGTTCACAGCAACGTTGTCCGATTGACAAAACTTTGAAGAAGCTTCTAGCTACAGCGGCGGCACTTTAATGTTTCCTGTAAGGACCAGGTCATTAACTCCCAGGAGCGCCCTGCCGAGGTATCTTGTCTGGAAAAGGTTGCCAGAACGCCAGGGACCACAAGCGAGGTCAGCCAGGCAGTGAGTGCAACGCTCCTCGTTTACTCTGTCTGAAGGAGCATCTGTCTCACTCAGTCCCTGGGGGCTTCTGAAATGATGGTCAGCGGCAGACTGCTGTTCTCCAGGAAAACAATGTTGCAACATTGAGAGGGTTTTAATCCTGTTCAAAACCTCATTAACGTATTGTTGTTGAACAATGGGTCCACCTACCAGGTTAAACCCTTGCGGGTTCGAACAGTCCCTTACCCAACTTGCAGGAGGCAGTGATCTGATTCTTTTTCTTTGTGTTTGTGTTGGTTTGAGAAGCACAGCGAACTTATGATGTAGGCCACGGATCCGCACTCATTAGCGGAATTGACAGCTGGGGGAGGGAAGAGGGCGATCCCGGAGCTTCTGTTATGAGTTCAGCAGGAGAAACTATTTTAAATAAATAAAGTAACATATATTTGCATTGTTTCGGCTTTCTTTCAGGTGAACAATTGTGTGTTACCGGACTTTAATACAGAGGAAAACGACCTTACTGGTTTCCTGACAGTTTTTAATGAGTTCCAACTGATCAACAGCTGAAATTTGTGTTCTGGTTTTAATTGCATTTCAATCCAAATTCGCAGTTTTAGATTGACTTTTCTTAATTGGATAAATACAGCCTTTCCGATTACTTAAATTCAAAATGACTACCAAATTCAAGCCAGCACGAGTTGTATAAATCACTTTAACTTTCCGGCATTTTGCTGCATTGCAGTCGTTTCCAGTATCTGATGCCGTGACCCAACCCCAATCTCAGTAGGTGACAATGCTGGTGAGCAAAATAGGCTGCTCAAAGAATGTGGAGCTGGAGTACAACTTATTTCACACGAGGTAACTGCAGATGTTGGCATTTAAGCAGAGCAGAGAATAAATATCTTTGATTGCAGCATAACACAAGGTGGTGGAACCCCCATATTCTCATCCGACTGGAATACCTTGGACAGAAGTAGCCACATGTATTCACTCCATTCTATAAAGCCCAAAATGATAGTGTTCCCAGGTACTTATCCAACAGAATACTCCCAAAGCAATACAGCTCCCTTGTATTCATCTTGCGATATTCCCACAGATATACGAGCATAGAAATTGGAAGACAAGAAAAAAACTAAGGGCCAACTAACTTGCCTTCTACCATACTGGGAGTCACATGGTACAACAATATAATTAAAATTAGTCTTTATGTAGCATTGCTCATAATCACTTGAAATCTCAAAGTGCTTTGCAATTAATGAAGTGCTTTTGAAGTGGAGTCATTGTTGCACCGTAGGAACTGAGGCAGCCAGTTTGCACAGAGCAAAACTCCCACAGACAGTAAAACAATTATCACCAGAATAACGGAAGATGATAATACTAATGGTGCCGGAGGTGTGAAATATAGCCAGAAAATGATGAAAATACTTTGCAGGTATGGCAACGTCTGTTCATGCTATAGGTCGATGATTTTTCATCATAACTCAGAATAATGGAGTTGCTTATCCAAGCTGGAATATAATATTCCAATTAATGTGAATCTCATTTGCCTATCTTGCAGTATAATCCCTAGACAGATAGGATCAGACAAACTAGATGTTTTTTTCATATAGATAATAAAGTACCTCTCAGAACACACTGTCAGATTATAATTTTTCTTACTGTAGAAATGGTCCCAACAAATCCTGTTTATAATACCTACTTCCTGTAGACGCTATCTTGCAATAGTCCAGCAGTAATATCCTCTCTTTGTACACATTACCCGAGTCTCTGATTATAAAATCCTCTTCCGTAAACGTACTGTCCTGGGATTATCCGATTATAATAAACTCTCCCTGTAAACACTGTCCCAGGGTTAGACAGATTATAATTTTCTCTCACTGTCCAAACAATCCTGACAAATACTGATTACAATATCCTCTCTTCGTACACACTGTCCTTGGAGTATCTGATTATAAAATCATGTCTTTGTATGCACTGTCCTCGGATGGTCTCATTATATTATCTCCTTTTTGTACACACTGTCCACGAATGGGCCAAGCATATTATTCATTCCCTGAACAGATTGTCCTAGGACATCTGATTATAATCATGTCTCTCTGTACTCACAGTCCAGAGCTTGTCTGATGAAAATATCCTATGCCTCGACACTCTGCCCAAACACAATATCTTTTCTCGATAGACTGTCCTGGGTTTGGTTCTAATATCACCTGCTTGCATTCACAGTCATAGAGTCATAGAGCCATACACAATGCAAACAGACCCTTCAGTCCAACAAGTCCATGCCAAACATAATCCCAAGCTAAACTAGTCCCATCTACCTGCTCCTGGCCCATATCCCTCCAAACTATTCCTATTGCTGTACCTATCCAAATGTCTTTCAAGTATTATAATTGTACCCTCAAGCAACTGGGACATTCTGGTGATACTATCCTCTGCTTGTAAGTTTGCTCGCTGAGCTGGAGGTTCATTTCCAGATGTTTCATCACCGTACAAGATAACATCTTCAATGGGCCTCCAGGCGAAGTACTGGTGATTATTCCCTGCTTTCTATTTATATGTTTGGGTTTCTTTGGGTTGGTAATGTCATTTCCTGTGGTGATGTCATTTCCTGTTCTTTTTCTCAGGGGGTGGTAGATGGGGTCTAACTCAATGCATTTGTTGATAGAGTTCTGGTTGGAATGCCATGCTTCTAGGAATTCTCATGCATGTCTCAATTTGGCTTGTCCTAGGATGGATGTGTTCGAAGTGGTGTCCTTCCTTATCTGTATGCAAGGATACTAGTGAAAGAGGGTCATGTCATTTTCTGCCTAGTTGATGTTCATGCATCCTGGTGGCTAGTTTTCTGCCTGTTTGTCCAATGTAGTGTTTGTTACAGTCCTTGCAATGTAAATGACATTAGTTTTGCTTGTTGTCTGTACAGGGTCTTTCAAGTTCATTAGCTGTTGTTTTAGTGTGTTGATGGGTTTGTGTTGGTGGGTTTGTGGGGTCTGAGTTAGTCTGCCAGCAAAACTAATGCCATCCATCCTAGGACAAGCCACACAGAGACATGCACAAGAATTCCTAGCAGCATGGCATTCCAACTGGAACTCTATCAACAAACATATCGAGTTAGACCCCATCTACCACCCCCTCAGAAAAAGAACCGGAAATGACATCACTACTGGAAATGACATCACCAACCCAAAGAAACCCAAACATATAAATGGAAAGCAGGAATCATCAGCAGTGCTTTGCCAGAGGCCCACTGAAGATGTTAGTTAGTAGGGTAACTAAATGTCTGGAAATGAACCTTCCAACTCAGCAAGCAAACCTACATCCAGCACCTCAACCTGTGCTACAAACCTTCTCAAAATTCACTGATACTATCCTCTCCCTATAGACACTACCCCATGGACAGTATGATTATGGTATCCTCACTCTGTAGATAAAGTCTTGGGGACAGTCTGATTAGAATATCTTTTCCCTGTACACACCGTCCTGGGAAATCTTTTGATAACAGCCTTCCTCTGGAAACATTGTCCTGGGACAATCTTATCTTAATATTCGTGTTCTGCACATGGTCACAGAGTATCTAATTATAGTATCCCTCACAGTATACAACATCCCAGGGACAGTTTGACTAAAGAGGAACTGGAGTTCGTTGCTAGGCCCCACATGCTATTCCACCATTCAATGTAATCATGGCTAATACTCAATCACATCACCTTAATCATACTCCCTCTCCATTACCAGTGACACCTTTAACCTCTCAAAAGCTAACTATTAAATATTTTCAGTGTCCGTAGGTATCTCATCACAATATTATTTCTGTACACACATTATATTGGGACAGTCAGATTATAAAATCCTTTCTCTGTACACACTGTCCCAGGGACAATTTGACTATTAGACAATTCTTTAAATACTCTGAACAAAGGTGTGTGTGATTTTAATATCCTGTCTCTGTACCCACCATCTTGGGACAGTTTAATTACGATATCCAAAAGCAGTATACAATGTCCATGCAGTTTCGGTTTATAATATTATCTCTGTGTACACATAGGATAGACTGACCTGCATATCCAATATCTGTCTGTAGACATTTTGATTATTGTATGATCAAAGTCCTAAGTATTCTGTTCATAATATCAACCCCTTTAGACTATACAATGCGAGGATGAGATTATAGTATCGCCTCAATGTAGAAACTGTCCAAACACAGTCTCATTAGAATTTCCCCTGTCTGGACTCACTGTCTTGGTACAGATTGATTACAATATCCTGTCCCTGTAAACACTGTACCAACACAGTCTGATTATAATAACCTCTCTTCAGACACACCATCCCAGAATATACTGACTATAATGTCCACTCTCTGTTCAAGTTGTCCCGGACTGTCTCATTATAATATTCGGTGGCTCAATAGTTAGCACTGCTGCCTCACAGCACCAGGGTCCCAGGTTCAATTCTAGCCTTGGGTGACTGTCTGTGTGGAGTTTGCATGTTCTCTCCGTGTCTGCGTGGGTTTCCTCTGGGTGCTCCGGTTTCCTCCCACAGTCCAAAGATGTGCGGGTCAGATGAATTGGCCAGGCTAAATTGCCCATAGTGTTAGGTGCATTAGTTGGAGGGAAATAGATCTAGGATGGGTTACTCTTCAGAGTGTCGATGTGGACTGGTTGGGCCGAAGGGCCTGTTTCCACACTGGAGGGAATCTAATCTAATATCCACACTCAGTACACATTGTCTGTGAGACCTGATTAAAATAAGCTCTCTCTGTATAACCATATCCTGGGAAAGGCTGATGTTTTTTACCTAACGCTGGACAAACCTTCCTAACTAATTCTGATTACATGCTCTCTCTGTACACACGGCAGGGAAAGTTGTTTATGACATCCTTTCTCTGTTCATACTGTCCGAGGACAATCCAATTATAACATCCTCTCTCTTTACAGAATGTCCCAGGACAGTCCAATTACAATATCCTCTCACTGTGAACATTGTCCCGGGACAGCCTGGTTGTAATACCTTCTCAATGCATCCACTATCCTGTGATAATCTGATTATGATATCCTTTGATTGTATACATTGTCCTGTTCATATTCATTTAGAAAATGAGTACTGCAGATGCTGGAGATCAGAGCTGAAAATGTGTTGCTGGAAAAGTGCAGCAGGTCAGGCAGCATCCAAGGAGCAGGAGAATCGACGTTTCGGGCATGAACCCTTCTTCAGGAATCCTGAAGAAGGGCTCATGCCCGAAACGTCGATTCTCCTGCTCCTTGGATGCTGCCTGACCTGCTGCGCTTTTCCAGGTGTTCATATTCATATTCA
The DNA here is from genome assembly GCF_004010195.1 of Chiloscyllium plagiosum. Lineage (NCBI taxonomy): Eukaryota > Metazoa > Chordata > Chondrichthyes > Orectolobiformes > Hemiscylliidae > Chiloscyllium > Chiloscyllium plagiosum. The sequence goes on from NC_057734.1 coordinate 20,064,492, forward strand.
GTACACACTGTCTCGAGATAGATTCATTATAATGTCCAGTCAGTGTACAAACTGTCCAGCGACATTCTGATTATAATACCCTTGAACTGTCCAAACTGTCCTGGGACAATTTTATTATAATATCAAATGTTTGTACAAACTATCCTGTTAGGGTCGAAGTATAATCAACTTTCTCTAAATGCACTATCCTGGGACATTCAAATATCCAAAGTCTGCACACACTGTCCAGAGATGTCTGATCATAATATACTCCCAATTTGTGTTCCCTGGTTTGTAAGTGTACTTGCCTTTCTCTGTACACACTGTCCTGGGACATTTTGGTTATACGATACTCTCTGTATACATTGTAAAAGGATAGCCAGATTATAATATACTCTCCCCGTGCATACTGTTTCAGGATACTCTGTGTACAATATTTTGTGAAGGCCTGATTATTATTTTGTCTCCCTTACAACACTGTCTTGCAACAGTCTAATTATTATCACCTCTCACTGTACAAATTGACCCAAATGTTTTGATTATAATCTTCTGTCTCTGTTTACACTGTGCTGCATGGGCCTGATTATAGTATCTCCTTCCTCCACACAATGTCCTGTAAGAATCGAATTATAATATCCTTGTTCCACACTGTCTGATTCTGACACCCTGTCACTGTACACACTCTCCTGCAAGTGTCTGATTATAACATCTTTTCTGAAGAAGCAACATGGCAAATCACAGACAATAAAGGGGCTGAGAGCTGTTGAACAGTTGGAGTTGATAAAGTGTGGCACTGGAAAAAAGCACAGCAGGTCAGGCAGCATCTGAGGAGGAGAGTCGCCGTTTCAGCAGGACCCTTTTATCGGGTCCTCCTCGGACGCTGCCTGACTTGCTGTGCTTTTTCCAGCACCAGACTTTATCGACTCTGACTCTCCAGCATCTGCAGTCCTCACTTTCTCCTAGCTGGACCACGAGCTGGAGCCAGGTGTCAGGGTGTATATTGGCTGCAACTGTTTGCCAGATTGGGGTATGCCACAAGTAAAAATTGGTAGCTGAGGATATTGTGGGCTGGGGAAGGGGACTGAGCAATATTGACCAGATGCAGTCCTGTCTCAGGCTAATCTTGCAAAGCAGGTGGCCACTCCTCCTGAAATGACAGGGACACAATTAATGTGAATTATCTGCCTACGATCTTGCCAGAGCAGGGGGGCTCCATCCTTTGGGTGAAATCTGAAAGATCCCTGGAGTTGGCCTCTCTGCACAATATTGTTCTGTGACTATGAATCATTTTAAATAATTTGCAATTTATCAGAGAGCACCTTCACCCATGCCTCAGCAGTGCTATGCTCTTCAAATGGGACTGCCAGCAAGTTTTTTCTTTATTATTCATGGACGTGACTGTCATGAATGAATGAATGATTTTATTGTCATGTGCTTTTTACTGTGAAAAAATACAATCGTAGAATACCTACAGAGCAGAAGCAGACCATTCGGCCCATACAGTCCATACTGACCAAATGGGACTAGCTTAATTGTGAAAACTGGGCAGCACGGGGAAGTTAGACTAGAAGGCCTGTTTCCAAGCCATAGATCTCTTTGACCCTCTGAAGAGCATCCCACCCAGACCCACTCCCCTACCCCATCCCTGCAACTCTGCATTCCCATGGCTAATCCACATAGCCTAGACAGCTCTGGACACTCCAGGGTAATGTACTGTAGCCAATCCACTTAGCCTGCACATCTTTGGACTGTGAAGGATACTGGAGCACCCAGTGGAAACCCACACACACACAGGAAAAATGTGCATTTGGAATCAAATCTGGATCCCTGGTGCTGTGAGACACCAGTGCTAACCATTGAGCCATTGCACCGTCCAAAATATTAAGAGTCCATGATCCTTCTGCCTCTGCTTCAATGCTGCCAGCACCGGAACTAACCAATGCTGAAGTCGCTGCTCCTCAGGTGCTGTCTTTCACCACTGACCCGACATCATGAATGCTGCCTCCACTGATGTAGCAGCTGATGCAGGTCCTATGCTCACCCATCCACAAGTTGCCTCCTTGCCGTTACCAGAGTCCCACTCTGCATTCACCGGCCGCCTCACCAGGGCTCACCAGCTGTCTCCATGCTCCGGACCCCAACGAAGCCACCATCCTACCACTTTCCACCTTCCTCACCAATGTCAATGTCCCCAATACTGCCATGATCAAGTAGTAGAAACAAAAACTAAAACGAGATAAACACAAGAAAAGGAAAAAAAAATGAAGTGGATGGAGTGGATGAGGCCCAAGCTCAGGAGCCCAGTCATTGCCTATTCTACCACTGCCATCTTGAAACTTGGCTCAGGCACAAAGCTCGCATTTGTTGCCCACCTCAAGTTGCCCCCGAACTGAATGGTGTGCTGGGTTGTTTCACTGGACAGTTAAAAGTCAATCACATTGCTGTGGATTTGAAGTAATACATTGACTAGAACAATGTTGGATAGCAGATTTTGTTATTGATGGTCATCAATACTAAGACTCTCTTTGTATTTCATGAATTGAATTTCATTGCTATCATGGTGGGATTTGAAAATATATCTAGGACATTAACCTAGGCCTTCAGAAATAGTAATTCATTGGCATCACCATGACACCCATTATGGCTACAACAGAAGCGAAGTTTCCTCTCCATCTCCTTTGGACCAGTTGGGTGCCTATCCCGTCTGCTGCACTCAGTTAGATAGCATTCCTGGGAGCAGTCGCTTAACAGGACCATCTCCAGTCAGATGGGCAGCCAGGCATCACCAGGATATGGTGAGGAGAAACATTTGGGCCAGATTTCTGCACTTTACTACAGACAACAAGTTCCTGCCTTTGGAATTTGATGTGAATTTGGATGCAATGTGTGTATCATGTGGATAAAAGTAAGGAAAGGGAGACTTGCATTTGTAAAGCGTCTCTCCCAACCAGTGGGAAGTCAAAGTATTTCACAATTAAGTATTTTGAAGTATAGTGCTGTAGGAAATGTTTATTCTGCGAGTTTCCTCAAACAGCAACGACCAGACAATCTGTTTCTGTGATCTTGATTAAGTAATAAACATTGACCAAGGCCCCAGGGGTAGCTCTCTTGATTTTTTTGAAATAGTTTAATGGAATCTTTTACAACCATCAGAGGAGGGAAATGGGACCTTGGTTTAATGTCTCATCTGAACGGTGACAACTCTACCTCTGATATTCGCTCATTTAGATCCAGGTGGACTCAGGAAGTAATATTGGGGGAGGAGAAAAGAAATGAATTGAGGGAAATCATCTGCATACAACTGCACAGAAAAACATGGATCCAGGTGAGGTAAATGCCACATGACTGGAGAGTTGTTGGAAAAGAATGGTCAAATTAAATAATTCAAGCAGAATAAAAAGAATGAAGAACACTCCCAAGACAGTCAATGTCTTTCACACTGTTTTAGAGAAATGGGCACTTTGCTCAGGAATGTTCTTCTGTTAAGTATGTAAGTTAGCTCGCTGAGCTTGAAGGTTTGTTTTCAGACATTTTGTCAACATACTAGGTAACACCATCAGTGAGAGTTGCCTGTGAAACACTGGTGGTACGTCCCTTGAAAAAAAAACTAGAAATAACATCACACACCTTACGAAACCAAGACCTATAAATAGAGAGGTGGGACATACCACCAGCACTTCACCGGAGACTTACCATCAACCTGAGCTACAAATCTTCTCAAAAATCACTAATCTTTTTCTGTTGTGTTTTTCTCTGCTAATTTAAACAGTGTCATACAGTTTACAGATTAGATTAATTCCGTTCTGCACTGCCTCGAATTGAATTGATTAAAGATACAAAAATGATGTGTATTCCTCGGGGATGAAGATCATGCAACAAATTCTTCAAATGCTTGAGGAAAGCATCCTATACTAAGGCAAGCGCCTGTGGAGCTACCATTACAAGTCTTTTTAACACAAGGAAATTATTCTTACTTCTTCTGTTTTGGTTGCTTGCAGATTATGTTATAATCCTTAACATTCCATGTATTGATTGTTTGATTGTTCTCCACTGTGGAGAAAATTGAAAAGCCAACCAGGCTAAGTTTACTTTAAGGCTTGTCTACAGTGGGATTAGATTGTCTCAAATGTGGGAGAATATGTTGCTTGTGTTTATCTGAGTTAATATGTGATGGTATAAGAGTTTATATTTGTAAGAACCTTCATGTCTATGAAGGGTGTTTCTCCCATAAATACATTCACATGTAAATATCGGCATGTACTTATATAGACACTTAAAATACATTTATTTGTTTACACATGTATGTATATCACACATATATAGACACACACACACAGATTATCCTTTATCAACATTTAAACACATAGAGACCTATAAAATCACATAGCCATGCACAAATGCCTGCAATGTTTACTCCAAAATGATAGCCATGATGTGGAGATGCTGGCATTGGACAGAGTCAGAAGTCACACAACACCAGGTTATAGTCCAACAGGTTTATTTGAAATTACAAGCTCTCAGAGTGCTGCTCCTTTGTCACTTCACCTGATGAAGGAGTAGCGCTCTGAAAGCTTGTAATTTTAAATAAACGTTTTGAACTATAACATGGCGTTGTGTGACTTCTGACTCTACACCAAATGTACAGTTATCCTTGAGGTGGAGGGCTAATTTTTTTCTGTAATCTCTCTGATCCAGAAATGTATTTTTCTGTAATATTAAAGATATTATGTGTGTAAATCCAATGTTCTTGTCATTTCTTTTTCCTGACAGTTAGTAACAGATCATAGCAGACCAGAGTGGTGGCCTGTGCCTCTTGCAGAATTTATTAACGTTTTTCAAGGAAGTCTCAAACAGAGTAAATCGAAGGGAACCAGTAGATATGTTGTATTTGGACTTTCAGAAGGCATTCAACAAGGTATCTCACAAATGTTTAAGTCATACGATAAGACCCTAATGTGTTGGCGGTAATATATTTGGAGAATTGGCTAATGGGCAGGAAACAGCGAGCAGGGAAAAAAGGTTCTTTTTCAGGTTGGTGACCCATGACCAGTGGGGTTCCACAGGGAGTAGTGCTGGATGCGCAACTATTTACAACATAAATTAATGAGTTGGAGGAAGGAAGTGAATGTACTGTAGCCAAATTTGCAGATGACAAAAAAAAGGTGGAAAGGCAGGTTGCAAGAGGGATACAAACAGTTTACAGAGAGATAGTAGTGGGGACAAGGAAATGGCTGAGAAACTGAATAATTACTTCACGTCAGTCTTCACGGTGAAAGACACAAGTAATATCTCAAAAATTGAAGAGAGTGAGGGGCAGGGCTGATTATGTTGGCCATCATTAGGGAGAAGGTGCTAGAAAAAACTGAATGGTCTGCAGGTAGATAAATCACCTGGACCAGATGGACTACACCCCAGAGTTCTAAGGGAGATAGCTGAAGAGATAGTGGAGGTGTTAGTGGTGATCTTTCAGGAATCACTAGAGTCAGGAAAGGTCCCAGAGGACTGGAAAATCACTAACGTGACACCCCTGTTTAAAAAGAGAGTAAGGCAAAAGACAGAAAATTACAGACTGATTAGCCTGAACTCAGTCGTGGGTAAGATCCTGGAATCCATTGTGAAGGATAAGATTTCTGAATACTTGGAAGTGTATGGTAAAATACGGCAAAGTCAGCATGGTTTTATCGAGGGGAGGTCATGCCTGACAAATGTGCTGGAATCTTTTGAGGAAGTAATGAGCAAGTTAGACCAAGGAGAACCAATGGATGTTGTCTATCTAGACTTCAAGAAGGTCTTTGACAAGGTGCTGCACAGGAGGCTATTGAGTAAAATAAAGGCCCATGGTGTCAGAGGCAAGGTGCTAGCATGGGTAGAAGCTTGGCTGTTTGGCAGAAAACAGAGAGTGGGGATAAAAGGGTCCTTCTCAAGGTTGAAACTTTATTGCTGGAACAGCACAGCAGGTCAGGCAGCATCCAGGGAACAGGAGATTCGACGTTTCAGGCACAGGCCCTTCTTCAGGAATGAGCAGAGAGTGTTCAGCAGGAGAAGATAAAAGGTAGGGAGGAGGGACTTGGAGGAGGGGAGTTGGAAATGTGATAGGTGGAAAGAGGTCAAGGTGAGGGTGATAGGTCGGGGTAGGGTGGAGGCGGAGAGGTCAAGAAGAAGACTGCAGGTCAGGAAGGTGGTGCCGGGCTGGAGGGATTCGGCTGAGCCAGGTGGGGGGAGGGGGGATGAAGAAACTGGTGAAGTCCAAGTTCATCCCCTGTGGTTGGAGGGTTCCCAGTCGGAAGATAAGACGCTCCTCCTCCGACCGTCGGGTTGTTGTGGTTTGGCGGTGGATGAGTCCAATGACCTGCATATCCTCGGTGGAGTGGGAGGGGGAGTTGAAATGCTGTGCTACATGTTGGTTGGGTTGGTTCGTCCGGGTGGCCCAGAGGTGCTCTCTGAATCGCTCCGCAAGTAGGCGGCCTGTCTCCCCAATATAGAGGAGGTCACACCGGCTGCAGCGGATGCAGTAGATGATGTGGGTGGAGGTGCAGGTGAATCTGTGGCGGATATGGAAGTTTCCTTTGGGGCCTTGGAGGGAAGTGAGGGGGGAGGTGTGGGCGCAAGTGTTGCACCTCCTGCGGTTGCAAGGGAAGGTGCCCACCTTGTCTCAGCCGGATCCTTCCCGCCCGGCACCGCCTTCCTGACCTGCTGTCTTCTTCTTGACCTCTCCGCCTCCGTCCTACTCCGACCTATCACCCTCACCTTGACCTCTTTCCACCTATCACATTTCCAACTCCCCTCCTCCAAGTCCCTCCTCCCTACCTTTTATCTTCTCCTGCTGAACACTCTCTGCTCATTCCTGAAGAAGGGCCTGTGCCCGAAACGTCGAATCTCCTGTTCCCTGGATGCTGCCTGACCTGCTGTGCTGTTCCAGCAATAAAGTTTCAACTTTGATCTCCAGCATCTGCAGACCTCACTTTCTCCTTCTCAAGGTGGCAGCCGGTGACAAGTGGTGTTCCGCAAGGCTCAGTGTTGGGACCTTAATTTTTCACTTTATATGTTAATGATCTAGATGAAGGAACTGAGGACATTCTGGCAAAGTTTGCAGATGATACAAAGTTAGGTAGAGGGACAGGTAGCATTGAGGAGGTGAAGAGGTTGCAGAAAAATTTGGACAGGTTAGGAGAGTGGGTAAAGAAGTGGCAGATGGAGTACAATATGGGTAATTGAGACATCATGCACTTTGTTAGGAAGAATACAGACATGAACTATTTTCTAAATGGGGAGAAAATTCAGAAGTCTGAAGTGCAAAGAGATTTGTGATTTGCAGTCCAGGATTCTCTCAAGGTAAACTTGAAGGTTGAGTCAGTAGTTAGGGAGGCAAATGCAATTATGGCATTTATTTTGAGAGGACTTGAATATAAAAGCCGGGGATGTACTTCTGAGGCTCTATAAGGCTGGTCAGACCACATTTGGTGTATTATGTGTAGTTTTGGACCCCATATCTGAGGAAGGATGTACTGGCCTGGAGTATGTTCGGAGGACATTCACGATCATGGTCCCAGGAATGAAAAGCTTAACATATGAGGAATACTTGAGGACTCTGGGTTTATATTCGATGAAGTTTAGGGGGATGAGGGGGGATTTAATTGAAACGTACAGAATAGTGAATGGCCTGGACAGAGTAGATATTGGGAAGATGTTTCCATTCAGAGACTAGGACCCGAGGACATAGCCTTAGAGGAAATGGAAGGCGTTTTAGAATGGAGATAAGGAGCAACTTCCTCAGACAGACAGTGTTGAATCTATGGAATTCATTGCCACAGAAGACTGTGGAGGCCAGGCCATTGAGTATATTTAAGATGGAGACAAATAGGTTCTTGAGTATCAAGGGGATCAAAGGTTATGGGGAGAAAGCAGGAGAATGGGGTTGAGAAATGTATCAGCCATGATTGAAAGGCAGAGCAGACCCGATGGGCTGAATGGTCCAATTCCTGCTCCTAGGTCTTATGGTCTTATATTAACATTTTAAGTAAGTGGACAAAAAGTTTGCAAATTGAGAATAATGTGGGAAAATGTGAATTCGTTCAATTTGGAAGGGATAATGAAAGGACAATATATTATTTAAATGGAGAAAACTGCAGAAAACTGCAACTTAATGTGCCTTGGGGGGATTTGTGTATGATTACACAGAAAGCCAGCACAAAGGTACAATAGGTAACTAGGAAGGCGAATTAAATATTGACCCTTACTTCAAAGGGGTTGGAATATAAGAGTAAGGAAGACTTACTGCAACTGAAACCACATCTGAAATACTGCGAGCAGTTATCATCCCCTTACCTAAGGAAAGATATCATTTCAGTGGAGGCAGCTCAGAGATGATTAACAAGGCTGATCCCTGGTAAGGAGAGATTGCCTTGTGAGCAAAGGCTAAACAACTTTAAGACTCTACTCACTGGAGTTTAGACAATTGAGAGGTGATTTCATTGAAACATTTGGGATTCTTAAGGGGCTTGTAGGATACTTGCAGAGAGGATGTTTCACCTGATGGGAAAGTTTAGGACCAGAGGGCATAGTCTCAGAAAAAAGGGGGCACTGATTTAACCCTGAGATGAGGAGGAATTTTTACTCTGGCTGTTGTAAATCTTTGGAACCCCTTGCCACAGAGGACTGTTGGGACGGAGACCTTATGTACATTTAAAGCTGAGATAGCTTCTAGATCAGTCAGGGAATCAATGCAGGAGAGTGAATTTGAGTAATGTCACATCACCCATGATCCTATTGAAGCGTGGAGCAGGCTCCAGGGGCCGAACCCGATGAAGGGCTTTTGCCCGAAGCGTCGATTTTCCTGCTGCTCGGATGCTGCCTGACCTGCTGTGCTTTTCCAGCACCACTCTAATCCTGACTCTAATCTTCAGCATCTGCAGTCCTCACTTTTGCTTCGAGGGGCCGAACAGCCTACTCGTGTTCATTTCTTATGGTCTGCAAAAGCCTGGGGAAATGTAAACGCTAGAAATGATTTGGTTCTGCAGGTCAGTCCGCAGCCATTACCAAAACAGAAAAGATACCCTTTAAAGTTATGAAACGTAAATGCGAACTAGTTGGACGTTTCCAAAAGTTGTCCGATTGGATTTACGCAATGGCATGACCTTCTTCAATTTCAAAGTAAAATTCTCCCGCTCCTTCTGGGACCTTCAAGGAATTAGTTTGCAAAGTTTTGTTTTGTGCGTTTGTTTCCGATTTCCAGTATTTTTGAAACTTCCTGTTGGAAATGGTTACCATTGGTTCTAGTTTTATTGATATTTTATGAGCAGGCTGGGAAACGCCTTCATCCATTGCATTAAAAAAAGTGTCCCCTGTACAAATATTCTGAGAATATGAATGACCGCTCAAAATGCAACACACACACACAACAGCGGGCAGTTATTAATATGAAAGCACACAAGACCAGCATGATATCGCTGTGAAAATTTATGCATGAGCTCAGTCATCCGCACTGATTCGCTGCAGACAGTATAGGTCAGAGCTCTCTGGTTAACACAAGCGGTCTAAATTTAGGAATGCAGCCTCTTATCGCTGGCTAACCTGGGAACGCTCAATCCCGCTCAGTGACGTTCAACGGCTGCCTCTGCGTAGGGTGCCTGATTCATCAGAGAGATGGAGTTCAGCAGCACCTCCTTTCCTTGTCTCAACACACTCACGCCAATCGCAGTTTACTCCAACTGTTGGGAAAAGTACCATTACTTCATGTGGATATTAAACACACAAGGTTTGGTGCTTGCCTTAAGTGTGATCGTTTTAAAAAGCCACCGCTTCAGAGGGAGTGGCAGACGATTTCTGTTCCAGCCTGAACAGTACTGCACACAATGATAATTGGTTGCTGTAAAGCTCCGGAATCCCTTCGCCCTCCACTTATGTTTGTGCAGTCACCGGGCCAGGCTGGCCGCGCTTTCTGCTCCGTCATAACAAGTCATAACAGCCTGTGTTTGCCACTTCCCACCACCAATCATAATGTGGTTGTGAAAGACTGGGTTTGATATTTCACCAGAAGTGTCCTCCAGAACCAAAACATAATCTGCCACTACGTTCACAGACGTCAATATAGAGCCATAGAGTTTAACAGCACTGAAACAGACCCTTTGGACCAACTCGTCCATGCCAGCCAGATATCCTACGTTAATCTCGTCCCATTTGCCAACACTTGGCCCATATCCCTCTAAACCCTTCCTATCCATGTACTATTCCAGATGCCTTTTGAACGTTCCAATTGTATCCCCTCCACCACTTCCTCTGGTTGTTCATTCCATATATGTACCACCATCTGCTTGGGAAAGTTGCCCTTCGTACGACTACATTAATACATTCTCCTTCCCTTTCCAATCCTACTGAAATAAACCTTTTTTTTGCAGCAAACATGATTTTATCAAAACATTAGTAATGATATTGAGGGCAATGACGAGTGCAGATAAAGATTCCATCAATGAAAGCTCTGCTACATGCCATTGCTGCCTCACTATAAATAAAGCACCACTGCAATGCTTATAATGCAAGTGATGTGTGGCCATAAAAACAACAGAGAGTATCTGTAGATAAAATAAACCAATCACTGTTCGAAGAAAATCTAAATTCCATCTTGACAAGTCAATTCAAAAATGCCCCGGGACTAGTTTGCTCTACCTGCAAGACTCACCATCTTAATTCTGGAAATTCTGTTGAAGGGCAGGAAGATTTCAAAAGCAATTGGAAATGTTTCTGCCAAATGTTGGAGCCAGTCTTAAAAGTCAAAAGGTGAACAGATCTGTTTTCCTTGGTGTCACTGAGAAGATGCATTGGATAGCTATCATTTCAATTACACAGAATTTGTGATATAGTTTGAGGGACACATCCACCTTCAGTGGCATATGATGCATCAAAGATAGGTTTTTCACATACACACAAAAAAAACAGGAGAAGCCACTGATCGATACATAATTGAGTTATGAACTCATGACACAATTCTTGCTTATGAAAAGTTGTGTTTTGTGTAGTGTTGATACCAAAATTGATTGCAAGCTGCCAGTCCCTCTACTTGATAGATATTTGAATGACTGTCCTTTGTGGATGCAATGAATGATGATCAGGCTCCAGGACTATAGCCTGAGGATATCATATACTCCAGGAAAATCTTTGTATAGCTTTGGTACACTGTCAAGCATTGCAGATCAGAATGAAAAGGCTGATGGGGATATTCAAGATTACTTGAACTGCATGTTTATTAAGACTCTATGACCAGAAGAAGAATTTAATCAGGGTTGAGATCGAAAAGAGTGAGACCTTTGAGATCTCAAGGAAATACTAATAGAGGAACAGCCACAAGTAAAACATGATAGCTCTCCAAATATATGAGTGTGAAAAGGGAAATCTTGAAATTATATATTTCAGGAGTGCACAGTGAGGTAAAGCACTTGGCAGCCAATTCCTTATTCTTTGACATGTAGCCACTATTGTAAAATAGGAAGGCAAGGCAATCAATTGCATCAACAACTAATACCAATAACATAAATTACCTGGTATCTTGTTTAATGATGTTGTTTGAGGGACGAATGTTGAACAGAATTTAAGTAGAGGTAAAAACAATACCTGCAGATGCTGGAAACCAGATTTCTGGATCAGTGGTGCTGGAAGAGCACAGCAGTTCAGGCAGCATCCGAGGAGCTTCAAAATCGACGTTTCGGGCAAAAGCCCTTCATCAGGAATAAAGGCAGCGAGTCTGAAGCGTGGAGAGATAAGCTAGAGGAGGGTGGGAGTGGGGAGAGAGCAGCACAGAGCACAACAGGCCAGTGGGGGAGGAGATGAAGGCGATAGGTCAAGGAGGAGAGGGTGGAGTGGATAGGTGGAAAAGGAGATAGGCAGGTCGGACAAGTCCGGACAAGACAAGGGACAGTGCTGAGCTGGAGGTTTGAAACTAGGATGAGGTGGGGGAAGGGGAAATGAGGAA
>NC_057734.1:20077373-20085321 GCF_004010195.1 Chiloscyllium plagiosum
TGTCTCAAATGTATGTGGGGAGTTCCTGGACTAGGGGGGATAGGACAGTGTCGAGGTAGGTAGAGATGAGTTCATGGGGCAGGAGCATGCTGAGACAATGGGTCGGCCAGGGTGGTCAGGCTTGTGGATCTTGGGAAGGAAGAAGAACCGGGCAGTGCGGGGTTCCCGGACTATGAGGTTCGAAGCTGTGGGTGGGAGATCTCCTGAGGTGATGAGGTTCTGTATGGTCTGGGAGATGATGGTTTGGTGATGGGGGGGTGAGGTCATGGTCGAGGGGGCAGTAGGAAGAGGTGTCCTCGAGTTGGAGTTTGGCTTCAGCGGCGTAGAGGTCAGTGGGCCAGACTACCACTGCACCCCCTTTATCCGCTGGCTTAATGGTGAGGTTGGGATTAGAGCAGAGGGATTGGAGGACTGCGCGTTGTGAGGGTGAGAGGTTAGAGTGGGGGAGTGGGGTCGACAGGTTGAGGCGGTTAATGTCCCGGCGGCAGTTGGAAATGAAGAGGTTGAGGGCAGGTAATAGGCCAGTGCGGGGTGTCCAGGTCCTCGGATGCTGCCTGAACTGCTGTGCTCTTCCAGCACCACTGATCCAGAATTTAAGTAGAACCTAGAGTGCTCTTGTGGTGCAACAGTAGTATTCCCTCCCAACCCAGGTAAGTGAGGTTCCAGGTCTCACCTGCTCCAGACCTGTGTCATAATATCTCTGAGCAGGTCGATTAGGAAAATATCTATCAGTAGAACTCAGGACAGGTGGAGTGGTAGTGTTCCCTACCTGTGAATCAGAAAGCTTAGGTTCAAGTTCCACTAAGTCCACAAATATGTCATAGCCTTCCTGAAAGGTTAGCTAAAAAAATGTCTGTAAGTAGAACTTGCATGTAGCCATTATCCTTAGAATGTGCCCTGGAGATGGTGGTGCTTGGTGGCCAACATATGGGTCCTGCAGAATAAGTGGGAAGCTGAATTTGTCAGGTGACCTCCAAGTTGCCTCTGTTGGGTTTTTGGCAAGTTTGATAACATTGAAAACTGACTATTAATGAGATAGGTTCGGCCATCAACAAGGTGATGAACAAAGAATAGTTTCCCTTAATTGGAAACTTGCCACTGACTAGCAAGAAACTTGCCACTACACTTCTGAAAAGCATAAAAGATGGGGCAAAATGCTTCTAATGCCATGATTAGCCTTGCTGGAATTCTCATCTGATTCTGCTACAAATCTTGGCATTGCCATATCACTCAGGCTTCTACAAGTTTCTGTACTCTATCTTTCTCTATGAAGCCACTAAACACAAAGCCCAAACTCTGTGTAAATTTGAGATATTGTAAGTAATTAGCATTGTTAATAAATTTCAAGACATCCATCTCAACCAGCAGCCAGTCTTTGTGCTCTATGTTACAATGTCTAACATATGGAAATACTCAAACAATATCATGTTGGCAGTAATTTTTTTATCCAGAAATAGCGTTGGGATGGCAGCCAGTTGATACTTAAAGATGATAACAGTAGTAACAAATGTGAAAATTTTTCCTAACCATTTCTAATCACCTGCATGCATTCAGAGCTAAAGTTCAAAGCCAAAGTGCCACAACCCAAATGGTGAAGGAACATTTGTCAGTACATTTTTTATTCAAAAGTAGGAGACCAAAATTTATCTATCCATCTGGCATGAAGGAACAGATTATAGAAATAGAAAGTAGATTAGTCTTTGGGCTCAATGCCAAACCACCAGGAATATTGCAAATGGTGCAATGCAGCTCCACTCCATTAGTGACTCCCAAGTAAAGTGATCCTTGGGCAAAGCTCAGGCAGAATCACATTTAAAAAAATTTCCTCTATCTAGACATTGATTGATTCTTCCATCTTACTGCTCAGAAAAGGTGTGAAAAGTGACAAAAGCACTGAATACTCCATCTTTTTGCATACTTTTGGCATAAATGCCAGGTACAGTCAGTGGCCTGCAACTTTTAAAAGTGGCAACAGCAGAAAAGTAACATACTGACCTCTTCTGTGAAATCACATGAGTCCTCATCACACAAGACTAAAGTTAAGAGGAGATATTGTCCAGCATAAGGCAAAGGAATACACAGTTTAATGTCCTTTGAATGTCCTTGGGGTAGAGGGTTTTAAACTGACATCATGGTTCGCTAGTTAGTGCCTTGGACCATTAGCAGTAGCAAGTATTGTCGAAATCTGCAAATCAACTTCTCAGCTTGGTGAACATATTCACAACTGCAACAAACATCACCCAAGCTACACATCTTTACACAAATCTTGGTATCCTTTGAATTTTAGGTGTCATGACATTTCATTCCATCCAATCAGTATTGTCATCAGGTACTTTTTCTTTTTGAGATACAGAGGGGGCTACATCCATAAAGTTATTCTCTGTGTTTTATCAAATGAAGCTCATCGAAACACAAGCTTATTTGTGTATTCCATGTATGTGGTAGTTATATTTTTAGGCTTCGTCATTGTAGGTGAGTTTCCATCTCTGGAATGGGAACATTCTCACAAAGTTGTAAATTGAAATAGGAGGTACTTTTTCACACGGATTGCTGCTATTTAATTGCATGTAAGGAAGATGTTAATTTTAGCTCAGCCTTTTTTGGGTCCTTGTTGGCCTTCAGTCCATGTTGGCTTCATGAAATTTGGTCAACCTGTGTGTCAAGTGATCACTGAGGCCATTTAATGTCAATACTTTGGTCCTTTTATAAACAATATGTTTGCTTACACCAGTGATTCTATAGTGAATATTGACCGCTATGCATAGTCATTTCTAACTATTTTCAACTCATGCCACTTCCTATATGCCAAGCCATGCCCATCCCATTTATCCATCCTTCCCCTGCTATCCCTCTTGTGCCATCCACTCCCACAAATGCCAATTCCATCTCATTCCATTCCATGCTCCCCATGTAATAACACTCTTTCCATCCCAATTCCAATTCCTTCTCAACCTCCCTTGCTGTTCCACCTCCATTTTCCATACCCATCCTTCCTATTAAACACATTTATCATTGAAACAGTCTCTCCAACCACTTTTTTTGTTCTCTCCATCAGACCACATAGACCATTGTTACAGCCAAAAAAAATTGGCTTACAGACATGTGCTCCTGTCCTCCACTTCCCCTACACTCCACCCACAATCCTACACACATACTTGCCCATAGTCCAAAGATCAACCCACAAAGAGATATGCCCTTAAATTGACTGATCAAAACAATCCAATGAGACAAAAATTAATATATTATGAATACTTTGGGTTCTAGATGTTTTTCTAATTTTCTCCCTTTGGGGGTATGGTATGGAAGGTAGGATTCTATTTTTTCCTATAATTGGTTTAAGATTATTGAGTTGAAACCAATCATCCACACACAGCCTGCTAATTAAATCTTGAGTGACATGGGAAACCTACGCTTCTGCAAGGTTTGCACTAGATGGAATTACACTATTTAGTGAAAGAGTGGTCTTGCATCATGACTTTTGGGCCAGTTATACTACCCAGAACTTTGAAGATGGAATTCTGGCCGCAGTTACTGTCATATTTAATGTTGGTTTATACCTGAATAAAGTTAGTTATTCTTTTAGATTGAGTCTCGGGTTACTAAGAAGCCTGAATTTGGTTCAATATCAGAAATGTAATAATATAAACAAAGGTTTATGCAGTCAAACTGCTTCCATTAGAAACAATATTGTGTGTGGATCTTTAAAACATATTTCAGTTATTTTGTTTAAATCGTGATCATAAAACCCAAGGTGAGTGCAGGACAAATTTGCCCACTCGGCAACAGATGTGTAGAACAGTTTCATTTCTAGCTGTTACTTAGAAAAGCCATGATGTGGAGGTGCCGGAGTTGGACTGGGGTGGACAAAGTCAGAAGTCACACGACACCAGGTTAAAGTCCAACAGGTTTATTTGAAATCACAAGTTTTCGGGGTCTTGCTCTTTTGTCAGGTGAAGACTTCACCGGACGAAGGAGCAACACTCTGAAAGCTTGTGATTTCAAATAAACCTGTTGGACTTTAATCTTCTGCCAGGTGGCTTCTCACTTAGAAAAGAGTTTACTGCACCAGTTAGTCATGATTTGTGACTCACTTTTAGTCATTCCACATCTTTTTCTCTGAGATAGGGATGAACCTTTGAGGTCATTTGTAGATGTTGGCTATCTACATTTTTTTTTTAAAATACTGTCTTTCAGATGGAGAAAGTAGAAAAATGAAATCAGTAATAAAAGATTCAGCACAGTTTGTGCTGTCTGCACTGCTAACCGGGGACAGCAACGAAACAACTGATATGTTCAAGAGATGAAAGGCTTGGAAAGGATTATTCAGCACTAAATGCACAGTGTTTGGCCATTCAGTTTGTATAATACAATTTGGAA
Organism: Chiloscyllium plagiosum; assembly: GCF_004010195.1. Taxonomy (NCBI): domain Eukaryota; kingdom Metazoa; phylum Chordata; class Chondrichthyes; order Orectolobiformes; family Hemiscylliidae; genus Chiloscyllium; species Chiloscyllium plagiosum. The sequence continues at coordinate 20,081,751 of NC_057734.1, forward strand.
AAAAGAACTTGCATTTGTAAAAGACTTTTTCACAACCTGTGAATGTCGCAAGGCCAAATAAATACTTATTATGTGGGGATATGTATCCATCATTTCCATTACTCAAATTACAGTACATTAGACTTTCCTGTCTTTCAATTATTAGTGAATAAGTAAGGAATTAAATGGGTCTGCAGTTCCAGTGGAAAGGACTAATGATCATTTGCCCAATGATCACTCAAGAGGGCTGCTCCAAACCACAATGATACCTGCATAGTTGAACAATTAAGAAAAAGTACAATAATTTTTAATGAAATTGTCAAAAGCCAACAATGATAAATTTGTTTAGGATTATAAGGGGAGAAAAAAAAGACCAAAAAAACAATGTTACTTAACTTCAAATCAGATCTCAACAGAAGCTAAGGCTTTTACATACCACTGCAACACTTGCAGAGGACCCACAGAATTAGAGGACTAAGTAATGCAGAAGGGTTTGCTAACCTCGGACTCTTTGTCCTTACCACATTAAAATATCACAAAGTTCATCACAGAATTAATTTCATTTCGAAATGCAGTAACCACTGAGGTAAGCATGGATGTTATTCAGTCCAAACTGCACCAGACAAATATGATTGAAACAAATAGACAATTAACCTATTTCTGATGGTGCGAGCTGAGGTTGAAGCTTTGAGCAGGACAGTGGAGAACTCTTCACTGTCTGCTGTTCATCAAATTTGCTATGGGAACCCATAAAAACACCTGTACCAACATGACAGGTAGTCAATCTTAATTTAATGTTTCATCTAAAGGATAAGTATTCACTCAGTACTATTCTGGCATGTCAGTTGTGATGATACTTGCAGTTCCTGGGAGGTATTTCAGATTCACAAAGTTTTGATTCAGAGGAACAGTCCTATGAACCAAGTGAGACCAGAACAAAGACAGTGATAGAGAGGGAAATTGATAAACAGTGACAGATTATGTCATATTTCAATTTCATTACATGGGACTTATGGATTTTTACCAATAGTTTTTGACCATATTCCATGTCTTAATTCGATTATATTTGTTTCATGATATTGAACAAGTCAAATTCTAATTTGATTATCTGCAATTTTATTTTGTTAGGAATCAGGAAAACTGGGATGACTTGCTGTTGATGATAGATCATCTAGTTTAATACAGACCTGAATTCCTGTCTTGAATCTGGCTGTTTACAGGGTGCAGGGTGTGTCTGGATGATAACCATTCTGATAGCTTTTGCATTTCATTGACTTAGATCTCTTGCAATAGGATGAGTGTTGTTGCCCTTAATGAGTGCCTTTTCATTAAATTTTCATCAATATCCAGCCTCAGGTATTTTTTTCAATTGGATATAGTTTATGTTGGGACTTTATGTGGGTTCGATATGCTGCTTGCTGTCACCTTCATTTGTAGAGATAATATCCTGGCTAAAATGGACAATCAAGAGTGACACAAACCAGGAGTCAGGACATTTATCGGGCAACATGAGAAAGAAAGGAGATGGGGGCCTTGGTAGTGAATAAAGCCAAGATTTTCACACTATGAAAGATATATTGGAAGAGATTTTAAGGTCCATTGCATGATGTAACCAGAACAGCTGCCTCTCCATCCAATAAAAAATAGCTAGAGATTAGAACTAGCCTTCCCACCCTCGTCATTTCTGCCATTACTATCTTGCCAGGGTTCTCATGATAGGTAGCTGCTTAAAACAAGTTGCAGCTTGTATGGGGGTTGTTTAAATTGGGGTCCTTTGATATAACAAGGATCCCAGAATAAGTGTTGCATCTCATTAGACTGAGTAGCAATTTGCGTACTGTGGCCAGAATGCTGTCATTCAAGAGGAACCTAAAGGTGAATCAAGTTACTTTGTGGGTAGTGAAAGACCTTGAACACACCTTGTTTCGTAAGAATAATCAGGACTGTGCTGCCATAACAGAGCTCCATTCCTTTTGAGAATAGACCACTCTGCACTCTTTCCCACATGCACCACAAGGCTGTATTTGTCTCGACCAGCAAACCAAACAAGACACCCCCCGGTGCTTCCACAGTCCCCTATCTTAATGAGGCCCAGCCTTCAAAGTAGATCAAGTTGACTGTTGGCACAATCAGATGACTTTCCAGAGCATTCTATATCAAGATAAATCTACTTCATTGAGTGTTAAAGTATGTGCTAAGAGTGAGCAATGTTAAGTGTTGGCACAAATGGATTATTATCATATTTTTGCCCAGGCTCCTAAAATCTCTCCTGGGAGTGATTTAGATTAACACACAGGCTCAGAGATCGTTTTGCTGGGCCATTAAGGGCTTATTAAGCACCAATTAATGGTGAGATGTGCAAATTTACTCATGGTTGCCTCTCAGTGCACATTGCATTAATTATGGTGACTATAAATTTGCCCTTAGAACATTTCAGAAAGGTCCAGAAAGGTAAAAGATGAGACACTTAAATGGATAAATCAACAAATTAGTACCCCACAGCAGAATGGATACATCAAGAAGTCACAGATTCCTGGAAAAATTAAAGAGACACAATGATGAGCAAGAGGGGAGGAGTCAGGATGTGGACATGGTATGTTGTGGAACTTTGATAGAAGGGGATCTGAAGTCAGAAGATGAGGAACAGCAAGATTTATTACACAGGACATTTATTGAAAATAACAGAGATGCGTAACCACATGAATTATCACATAAGGAAGTCACATCTTAGAAAGGAAGACAATTTGGTGATAGAATCTCTTTGAACCAGATCTGAAACTAAGTGGCAATATCAGCACTGTCCAATATCAATAAAAGCAATACAACAATTTTGGTATGTACTCCTCCCTGACAAAGACCATTCTGTTTGCAATTCAGTTACCCAGGTCACAGATGAGCTATTTCAACAGGCTGTTGAACACTTTAAAGTCATCACCTTGAAAGAGCATCATGATTAGCTGATAGGGTTTGATGAAAGGCACACCAGCCAAAGGTTAAGAAAGATCATTGATGCATCCATGTGGATGTTCATTCAAACATCTGTGGAATATCTCTGGAATTCAACTGACAACAAAAACCAAAAGGTTTGTTTCCAAATAGTTTGTGACCATTACTAATGAATTATGCATGTAAAAGCATGATGTTCAGAGGGTGCTTCTGATTGTTTGAGGTGGGCCTCTTCATTCCAAAGTGGTGACTGGTTTAATTGTTGCTTCTTGCAGTATGTGTATTGGTCTCTTGTGACCTTTCCAACCTGTTATTGCTGTGTGATGTACTCATGGAAGGAGAATGCCACTGAGGTTAAGTTCAGTGTGATTCAATTGCCTAGGCCTTGGCATGTCAAAGAAAATGGAGAGTGCTGGTGCTGGAAAGGCGCAGCATGTCAGACAGCATCCAAGGAGCAGGAAAATCGGCATTTCAGGCAACAGTCCTTCATTAGGAATAAGGCTTGTTAACCGAGGGGGTGGAGAGATAAATGGGAGGATCAGAGTGAGATAGGTAGATGTAGGTGGGGGAGTGATGGTGATAGGTTGGAGAGGAGGGTGGAGTGGATAGGTGGGAAGGAAGATGGACAGGTAGGAAAGGGCATGAG
>NC_057734.1:20085746-20113182 GCF_004010195.1 Chiloscyllium plagiosum
ACCTATTACACTCTCAGCTACCTTCCCCCCAGCCCCACCACCCTCCCATTTATCTCTCCACCCCTGAGGCTCCCAGCCTCATTCCTGATGAAGGACTTTTGCCTGAAATGTTGATATCTCCTGTTCCTCAGATGCTGCCTGCCCTGCTGTGCTTTTCCAGCACCACACTCCCGACTCTAATCTCCAGTCCTCACTTTCGCCATGTCAAAGAAAATGCCTATCCTAACCCGGCTGCATGGCCTGGTTGTTTTTACAATTTTCTCTCACCGCTTTTCCAAGAGAGGATGGGATTACTGAAGAGCCACACACTTCTGTTTTCCTGTAGGAACTGAGTCCTCACATCTTTCACTGTGGTCTTGAGTAATATGAACCCTTCATTCAGGTTGTCTTGATTCTATGAACATGTGTGCTGAAACCACCCATTATTAAATTAGGGAGCAAGTCCCTAAATGTCTGAACCATGACATTGTGCTCATTTCTGAGAAGTAGTGCAAAGTGTTCTTTCTTTACTTACCTGAGTTTTGCACCTGTCACCAAGTCACCCTTTCTTTAGATGTGCACAGTACATGAGTTCTGACCAGCCAGCTCAGAGCCAGTTCCTAGAGTGAGGAGAATCTCTTAGACCACTGTTAACTTTTTAGTTTATTTTTAATTTTTCTTTTTTTTTAGTTTTTTTATTTATATTCCACCACCAGGGAGAAAGGAAACATCCAAGTGGCCAGTGACAGGCAGTGTCCTTCTCAGCAAAGGGCAAAGCTGTGTGATCAAAAAAAAGGTGAAGAGGAGGGCAGAGATTAAATCAAAATAGAGTTGGAGGGGGAAATAAAACACTCTAGTCTACACGGTGCCCACCTCCCCCTGAACAAGACCCCTGTTAATTTTTTTTTAATTCAAATTCCACCACCAGAAAGAATCCCCTGTTTATCTTTTTTTTTTAAATAAAACCCCCACACTACCGCCTAAGTGCGGTAGTGCTTATTTTATTCCCAGCACCCATGGTGTGTGTGTGCAGGTGTGAGACACAGTGAAAGACACAAAGTGCACGAATCTTTATTCAATTTCCACCACCACGAAGATAGGAAAACACCCGGGTGGCCAGTGACAAACACTGCCCTTCACATCAAAGGGCAAGCACACCTGTTGACACCCGGGCTCTAACGTAACCGCGGAAGAGGGGCAGGCAGTCGGCCCTAACGACCCCCTCCCCTGCCCGCTGCCTGGACCTGTTGATGGCCAGTTTGGCTAGTCCGAGGAGCAGACCCACGAGGAGGTCTTCAGACCTGCCCTCCTTTCTCCGTACCGGGTGCCCGAAGATCAGGAGCGTGGGACTGAAGTGCAACCAAAGCAAAGGAGGAGGTTTTTCAGGAAATCAAAAAGGGAGTGCAAACGCCCACACCCAATATACACATGATCCACAGACTCCACAGCGCCACAGAACAAGCAGTTGGGCTGGGAGTCCGTGAACCACCGCAATCTGCGGTTGCAGGGGACCGCTGCGTGCAGCACCCTCCACCCCGGATCCCCGAGAGAAAGGGGGAGGACTCCCGCGTAGAGAGACCTCCACTGGGGATCCACACCGCCCGGTGGCAAATGGGCACGCCAAGGCGGGATGGGGGAGAAGAGGTGGATGGTGTGCAGCAGCAGTCTATACATCTTTGAAAGGGACAAAATTAAAATTTCGGAGGCGGCTCAGGTAGTGAGGCACAGGCTCCCGCGGGAAGTACGGGACCTTGGGGCCAATGTGAAATTCCGTCCGGGCTGGGGTGAGCGCGGACGGGATCCCACCGCACACCTGAGCGTCCTCTAACTGGTGCACTACGTCGGGTCCGAGCACCGCCGTTTTAAGGCGTCGGATGGCAGTGACCACGTACCGGACGTCTACCGCTGCCCTGCTCGCTATGTCCTGCGGCAGCGTCCAGCCCAGGCCCCCGGAAGACCCCTGTTAATTTTTTTTTTCTGTGTGATCAAAACAGTGAAGGGGAGGATAGGGACGTTTTTTGGTTATTTTTTTTTCTTATTTTTTATATTAACCCCCACACTACCACCTAAGTGCGGTAGTGCTTATTTTTTCCCCAGCACCCATGGTGTGTGCGCGCAGGTGTGAGACACAGTGAAAGACACTAAGTGCACGAGTCTTTATTCAATTTCCACCAACACTCCTGTTTTTTTTTTTTGACACAGTGAAAGACACAAAGTGCACGAATCTTTATTCAATTTCCACCACCAGGAAGATAGGAAAACACCTGGGTGGCCAGTGACAAACACTGCCCTTCACATCAAAGGACAGTGCTGTGTGATCAAAACAGTGAAGGGGAGGGTAGGGACTAAATCAAAATAGAGTTGGAGGGAGACATGATGCACTCCACTTCCTGCGGCGCCCACCTCTCCCTGAACAGCTCCAGGGTGTTGGTGGACACCGCGTGCTCCTTCTCCAAGGACACCCGTGCTCTAACGTAACCACGGAAGAGGGGCAGGCAGTCGGCCCTAACGACCCCCTCCCCTGCCCGCTGCCTGGACCTGTTAATGGCCAGTTTGGCCAGGCCCAGGAGCAGACCCACGAGGAGGGAGAAAGGGGGAGGACTCCCGCGTAGAGAGCCCTCCACTGGGGGTCCCCACCGCCCGGTGGCAAATGGGCACGCCAGGGCGTGTCCGGACGGTGGATGAGGGAGAAGAGGTGGATGGTGTGCAGCAGCAGTCTATACAGGGCCCTTCTTTTCACCTCCTTAAAGAAAACAAAATTAAAATTTCGGAGTCGGCTCAGGTAGTGAGGCACAGGCTCCCGCGGGAAGTACGGGACCTTGGGGCCAATGTGAAATTCCGTCCGGGCTGGGGTGAGCGCGGACGGGATCCCACCGCACACCTGAGCGTCCTCCAACTGGTGCACTACGTCGGGTCCGAGCACCGCCGTTTTAAGGCGTCGGATGGCGGTGGCCACGTACCGGATGTCTACCGCTGCCCTGCTCGCAATGTCCTACGGCAGCGTCCAGCCCAGGCCCCCGGAAGACCCCTGTTAATATCTGTCAGCCAGGACTCCTTGATTGGCCCAAGGTAACAGCCAATCAGAAAACTCATACAGAATGAGATCCACCTGACCAACTTCATTCCAATCACTACGCACTCCGTTACATTTCCATGGTTAATGGTCATGGAAAGGATGCAGAAAAGATACACAAGTGACTTGCCTGGAATTGTAATTTAAGGTTCTGAAAAGGTTTAGCTTTTTCTTTGAAACAAAGAAAGTTAAGGGGAACTTCATAGAGAAGTTCAAAATTATGAAAGCCTTTGGGTTTTCAACAGGAAAGGCTGTTTCTGCTGCATGGCAGATGGGGCACACAGAAGCAAAGATGAGAGATTATGACTGGAAGGAAAATATGACATTTGCAGAATCTTTTTCATGCATCTGATAAAATGGAGTGCCTAACTGGTGAATGCTGTTATATATTACCCAATGGCAGAGTACCCTCCCTAAACAGCAATGCCCAACTGTCCAGTAAAACCTGCAGTTTTGTTTTGAAAGAGGCAAGTTTTTTTTATTTCTTTGACGGGATGTGCATTCACTAACAAGACCAGTAGTTGGTTATTTGAAACCACCCTTGAATGGAATGGATCACGACGTCATTTCAGAGAGTGGTCAAGAGTCAACTACAGTGAAGTGCATCTGGAATTGCAAATAAAGACAACAGATTTCTTTCCTTAAAGGGCATTGTTGAACCAGATGGGTTTTAATGATAATCTGTTATAATTTTGTGGTCGCCCTTCCTGAGACTTGCTTTTAATTCCAGATTTATTAATTGAATTTAAATTGCACCAGCTGCAGTGATCCAAAGGCCCCGAAAGCATCAATGTGAGATTCTGGATTACCAGCCAAGTGACTTTAGCGCAACACCCCATCTCATCATCTAAATGGTTGGCACACATATTTATTTCTTCTGGAATATCTGATCCTGCAAGGTTGAAATTGCAAAATTTAGTGAGGGCTAGGGCAATATAAGACATCTGTTCTGAGCAACCAGCAAATCTTCAGTTGCTACTTCTGACCTATCCACATGTATAAATCAAATTCAGACAATGGGAGAGAGCTGGGTGTCAACTAGCAAATGCCCATTTAATATTAATTGCCCACCCACCCAGCTTGGTCTAGGTAAGTGAGGGTTCACTTTATCCCTCATGTTTTCCATGTGAAGTCCTTTTATGAGTACCATTAGTAAATTGTATTGAATTAATCAGGAGAAAGATTTTAAAAAGCAGAATGTCAGGGATGTGCCAAGAGCCTCATTACTGTGTTGAGCACATCAAAACCCATGGGCGTTTCACAGGCTGTAGCAAAAAGATCTGCCTGGATGTTCTATAAAATGTTCCCAAATATTTGCCACAGATATCCTGGAAATATTATAAAAGCACACAGCACAATTGTGTAAAGCACTTGCTAGTAATATATAACTGAGTAGATCTGTGAGTTGCAAAGCACACAACAGATTCCAGTATGATAAAGCTCTTTGTCAGGTGTGTAGGTCTGTATTTGCAACATAGTTTTAGCACAGTTGCAAATATTTTTTCTATTTACAGAGTTAAGCAAGATTAACTGATTTAAAATTATGTTTTGTTATTGTTACAAATACTTTTGTTCTATTTCTATTTAAAACGCTATGGGGTTTGGTTAGCTCAATTGGCTGGGATGCACTGATGCTACCAGCATGAGTTCAATTCCTATGCCAGCTGAGGTTTTTATGAAGGACTGTTCTTCTCAATATTTTTCAGATGTGGTGACAACCAGTTATTTCTGTCCTAATGAAAGAGCAGCCCTATGCTCTGGTAAGACTGTGGCAACTTTACCTTTTAGTAATAAATCACAAGTATTTATTGCATTAGAGACAAATTAGCATGTAGTTTTGACATCTTCCAAAGGTAGCTAGATATAGGATAGAAACAATAGCTACAAATTTTGTAGTGTTCACCTATTTATTCTGCAAAGTGTCATTTTGCCTCACTTGCAAACATGTGAAAGTTAATTCAGTGATGTGGACAGATGGGTTCCTCACAAAAATAATGAAAAATTAGCCAAAATTGGTAAAAGAACCTAAAAATGCCCCTTGTATTCCACTGACATTTTCATGCTGAACCTGCCAATTACTCATCTTGGAATAATAGCATGGTGGAAGACTCTGGTAGCATATAAAGTCTAGATGCAGACAGGGTGGACTGAATGCCCTGTTTCGGTGCTGTATTTTGTATGTAACATTGTACTGCATGAGGTAACTCCAAGGGCTTTCCCAAGAGCTGGCAGGACCATACCAAGGTATGCTTCTTGGAATACGAACCATCAGTTATGGAACTCCCGAATAATTTGGTATCTCAGTAAGTCCGATTGGAATGGTCATAGGTTTAATTCTCAGTCTGTGCTGAGTGTGCTGCTCTAATGTGTTACATTATAAGAAATTGTGTTCTTTAAATATTTATAGTCATCTTAGATTAGGGAAAAGCAGTTTATTCTCCATTCCTATCCTTAGCTTCCCACCTATCCTTATGGAATTATAAATGTGGTGATATCAGAGGAAGGCAAAATTATACTCAAATAAAACCATAAGACATAGAAACAGAAGTCGGCCATTTGGCTCATCAGATCTGCTCAGCTATTCAATAAGATCATGGCTGATCTGATAATCCTCAACTCTACTTTCCTGCCTTATCCCCTTAACCCTTGATTCCCTTTCTGATTAAAAATCTGTCTCTCTCCCTGTCTTGAATATACTTAAATGACCCAACTTAAACAGCCCTTTGCAATAAAAAAATCCACAAAGAGAAAATGCTCCTCATCTCTGTTTTAAATGGGTGACTTGCCCTGTTATCCTAGACTGCCCCACAAGGGGAAACAACCTTTCCACATCCACCCTGTCAAGACCCTAAGAACCTTTGACTGTTTCAATAAAGCCTCTTTTTATTCTTCTAAACTCCATTGAGTACAAACCCAAACAACTCAACCTCGCCTCCCTACCCAGAATCAACTTAATGAACCCTTTTAGGACTGACGCAAATGCTAATATATCACTTCTTAGATAAGGGAAGCAAAACTGTTCACAGTACTCCACAGTACTCATTGGGGGAGGCAGTGATGTAGTGGTAATGTCATTGCATTAGTAACCCGGAATGTCAAGCTGCCACCCTTAGTGACATGGGTTCAAACCCCACTGTAATGAAACTTGAATTCATTAAAAATCTAGAATTAGAAGTTAATCTGATATTAGCCATTAATCACTGCCAATTGTCATTTTAAAACCCAACCTTTTCAGTAATGTCCTTTGAGGAAGGAAATATATCATCCTTACCTGGTTTGGCCTACATGAGAATCCAGACCCACTCCAGACCCTTAACTGACCTCTGATATGGTTCTAAAAATTCACTCATGGTATGAGGCAATTAGGGATGAGCTAGAAATGCTGGACCCGCCCATGACAGCCAATATATCTTTGTGGCTCGGTGTTTATGTTTTCTTTGTGCATCTCCCCCCTCTCTCAAGAATTGCAAAATTTGTAATTTGATATCATACCAATTAACAAACAGTTGATTTGATTTATTTGATTTAGAGTCATAGTCATACAGTCATAGAGATGTACAGCACAGAAACAGTCCAACCCGTCCATGCCGATCAGATATCCCAACCCAATCTAATCCCACCTGGCAGCACCTGGCCCAAATCCCTCCAAACCCTTCCTATTCATATAATACCCATCCAGATGCCTTTTAAATGTTGCAATTGTACTAGCCTCCAACATTTCCTCTGGTAGCTCATTCCATACACGCACCACCCTCTGAGTGAAAACGTTGCCTCTGAGGTCTCTTTTATACCTTTCCCCTCTCACCCTATACCTATGCCCTTTAGTTCTGGACTCCCACATGTCAGGGAAAAGACTTTGTCTATTTATCCTATCCACGCCCCTCATGATTTTATAAACCTCTATAAGGTCACCCCTCAGCCTCCGATGCTCCAGGGAAAAATTGATTTGCTTTACTTATGTAGGTCATTCAGTCATACCATACTTTAATATCATCCACCACAATAAAGCTTCCAGAAAATTTATTGAACAGAAATGTGTTCTTGGCAATATATAAAAATATGCATTAAAAGTTCAACCTCCACTTAATGCACTGTGTACTAAGATAAATTTCACCCCAGCAATAATTCAAAATAGCATGTAATTAAAAATGGTTGTCAGTGGGGAAGAATTGCTGCATATCTCAAAAATGTAGCCAGCTACATTCCCGTAATCTGTATTAAAGTTGGAAGATCAATGAATTAATAAAAGCAGTTACAAAAAAAAGTAATATTTAAAAACACACGCTAAACATAAAGGCAAGTAAAGAAGGATAATATGGCAAATATCTTTAAAAAGCATAAAAATTAAGTAAAAAGCAAGCTCAGAGAGATGATAAAGGAGTATAGTTCAAATCAGGCAATAAGAGAAATAGCAAGAACTTTTTAAAGCACACAATAAAAATGGATAGTTAAAGAATGGGTTCATTCATAGATGTACTTTCTGTTGGAGTAAGGATTGTAATTACAGGTTTTACATGGGAGGCTGAAAGTGGACCTTTAGAAGTAGCTAACAATTGCAGATTGCAACATTTGCAGATTGACATTTGAAGCACAGTAAAACTTGAACCTTTTTAATCAAGTTCATGTGGTTTGCATTCAAGAATACAGAAAGAAGTTGGGACACATTTAACAGAGGCACAAATCATAACATTAAAGATCTTTGCAGATGAGAATTGTGTCAAACAAATGGTAAGAAAATGTCACAACTCTGTTTAAGAATGGGATACACAGGATATTACAGGCGCGTTAGATCTGTTCTGCAAGTCTATTGAAGGTGGTTTTGAAGGCCTGCTGCCAATACATATAAAGTTGAGTGACCATGTTCTAGACGCTTTGCAGCCCCATCGTGTCTTTTCTATGTCCCCTATTGATATTTTTAGTTAACCTCTTCAAATTTGATATTACACACTGCTGGAGTGAGTACGCCTTAAACCTTGGCCTCCTTGTCCAGAGGTATGGACACCACCATTCTGCAAGATGAGGAGGTGATGGCTTGATGGTACCATCACTAGACTATTAACCCTAAGACCCAGGTAATGTTCGAAAGACCTAGGTTCAATTATACCATGGCAGATGGTGGAATTTGCACTCAATAAACATCTAGAATTAAGAGTCTATTGGTGACCATTAACCTGTTGCTGACTGTGAGAAGTGGAGATCCCGTCTAGTTCATTGATGTCCTTTAGGGAAGGAAACCACTGTCATTACCTGGCCTGGGTTTCATGTGCCCTCAGACCCACAGCAATGTGGTTGACCCTTTGCTGCCTTCTGGGCAATTAGGGATGGGCAATAAATACTGATCTAGACAGTGACACCCACATCCTGTGATTGAAAAACTAACGTTTCTGCTCAAGTTACATGTGGTACTCTGATAGCATGAAATCCAGATTCTACAGTACGGGATGAAATCATGAATACTTATGAAGGTACTGGTAAATTAGAGACAGTCAATTTGGAATCATAGCCATAGAGTCACACAGCACAGAAACAAACCCTTTAGTCCCAACTAGTCCATACCGACCATAATCCCAGATTAAACTAGTCCCACTTGCCTGCGCTTGGCCCATATCACTCCAAACATTACTTATCCAAATGTCTTTTAAACATTGTAACAGTACCCGCATCCACCATTTCCTCTGGAAATTCATTCCACATACGAATCATTGTCTGTGCCCCTCATATCTTATTAGAATCTTTCTCCTCTCACTTTAAAAATATTCCCGCACTCTTGAAATTCTCCACCATAGGGAAAAGACACCTGCCAGTCACCTTACATATGGGTGGCATGGTGGCACAGTGGTTAGCACTGCTGCCTCACAGCGCCAGAGACCCGGGTTCAATTCCCGCCTCAGGCGACTGATTGTGTGGAGTTTGCACATTCTCCCCGTGTCTGCGTGGGTTTCCTCCGGGTGCTCCGGTTTCCTCCCACAGTCCAAAGATGTGCAGGTGAATTGGCCATGCTAAATTGCCCGTAGTGTTAGGTAAGGGATAAATGTAGGGGTATGGGTGGTTTGCTCTTCGGTGGGGCGGTGTGGACTTGTTGGGCCAAAGGGCCTGTTTCCACACTGTAAAGTAATCTAAATCTAATCTAATCTAATAACCCTCATGATTTTATAAACCTCTACAAGGTCACCCCTCAACCAGTGAGAAAAGTCCAATAGATTTACAAAGAGAAAATCATCTTGATTAAATTAATTTGAGGAAATGACAGAAATGTACAGATGAATGTTTGTGAAGTATCCTGTAAGAGATCAGCTTTAAAAATTAATAGTAAAAACTGAAGCTATTGGAAATACTCAACACAACAGGCAATGTCTATGGAGAAACAAAGAGAATTAATTTTGTACAAAACTGAAACATTAGAATGGGAACTATTTCAGATATCACAGGTTTTATGCAAGTTCAGAGATCAGGTAAGGGGTGGAAGAAGTAAAGAACAGAAGGGAAGGTCAATGGGAGGGAGAAGTAAGTAAATAATAAAAAGGATGATGACACAAGTCAAGAGGAAGGGAAATGTTGCAGGTAAAGAAGAATGTGTTTGGTGGAGGTGTATGTAGAAATTACAACATCATTAATAACTGCTGTTTGCAAGAATGGTTAGAGTCAAAAAATACAGCAGATGCTAGAATCCAAGGTAGACAAGCAGGAGGCTGGAAGAACACAAGCCAGGCAGCATCAGGAGGTGGAGAAGTCAACGTTTTGGATGTAACCCTTCTTCAGCATTTGACTTCTCCACCTCCTGATACTGCTTGGCTTGCTGTGTTCTTCCAGCATCCTGCTTGTCTACATTTGAAAAAATGGGGCAATGGTAATGAGTTGAAATTATTGGGTTTGGAAGGTTGAAAATTTCCCGATTGAAAGGTGAGGTGCTATTTCTGAGTTTACATCGAATTTCATTGGAACAGTGTAGAGGGTCAAGGATAGAGGTCTCAGAGTGGAAGTGGAACATAAATTAAAATGCGATATCCTGTCTTGAAATCTGCTTTAAAATTTCTTCATTTCTATTATTTGATAGTTCTAATTAAAGATCATTCCCCTGAAAAGGCTGAAGATCTTCTGTCTTTATTTCAGGTTTTCAGTATCAGCAGTGTTTTGCTTTATTTAAAAATTAGCTTTAGTTTAGAGTCAAGAATATATGGATTTTGGCTCAGAGTCCTTCTAATAACCAAGCGTACACAAATAAATTAACCCTTCAGATTCTTGTGGTATGGTGGTATTAATATTTCCTTTACTCATATCACAATTAATGCAGAGTTGAAAAATGTGGTGCTGGAAAAGCACAGCAAGTCAAGCAGCATCCAAGGAGCAGGAGAGTCGACGTGTTGAGCATGACCTCTTGATCATGTCCCTGACGAAGTGCTCATGCACGAAACATTGACACTCCTGCTCCTCAGATGCTGCCTGACCTGCTGTGCTTTTCCGGCACCACATTTTTCGGCTCTGATCTCCAGCATCTGCAGTCCTCACTTTCTCCTCACAATTAATGCATGCTACATTATTCATTCACTTATCTGTATTGGACAGCAATTTGTGATCTGTGTCAGGGCATAGGGATTATGAAATGCAAAGAAGAAAAGCTTGGTTGTCCTTGTCAACTGGGTATGTTCAATGTTCTCACAGAATTGCATAGTGTCTCTATTTTTATCAACAGACTTTGACCTCCAGCATCCTTGGTCTTACTTCAAGTGAGAATGAAGCAGTAGGAGTAGCAGCAAAGAATGCAACAGTGAGTGATTTCCTTCAACAATAATTAAACATTGAAGTCTTGTAACAATGAATGGAACAATGGGACTGTTGATTCTGATGTATAAGGTAATGGCACTGAAAGTGTTAATGTTGGATTCAGCACTGGATTCCACCCAATCTGTTGACATTATACATTTCTAGGTTGAGGAATCCAACTCAAGATCCCAATGGGTTATAGACAAAAGAAAACTGCAGGTGCTGGAATCCAAGGTAGATAAACAGGAGGTTGGAAGAACAGAGTAAGCCAAGTAGCATCAGGAGGTGGAGAAGTTAATGTTTGGGGTGTAACCTTTCTTCAGGACTGTACCCAAAACATCAATCTCTCCACCTCCTGATGCTGCCTGGCTTGCTGTGTTCTTCCAGCCTCCTGCCTGTCTACCTAAGATCCCAGTGGGGTCTGACATGTCATCCTTGGGTCCTGATAAACTGTTATTTAATTATTAATTATGTCTAACTAACCAACATCACTTCTACCTATTGTTATCATACAACAAACTGCATCTTGCTGTTAAAACAAGTTCCTCCTCGTGTAAAGACTCACTAGTGGTTCATACTCCACCACTGTAAACCAAATAGAACCTTAGGCTCAGTATAGAGAGTCACAGCACTCTACTCCAACTATCAGCAGGTTCTCGAAGACATACAATTGGTTCCTCTGTTGAATAATCCTTGGAATCATTTTCTCGTTGACTTATTTAGTTCAGTAATTAAGAGGTTTCCCTCTACTGAAGAAAGATTTATATTTGATTCTGGTAGGTTTCAGAAAATCTCTTTTATTTACACTATAGCAAATTGTGCACATCAACAACAGTATATACTCATGTAAAAGTCAATTTTTTTAGACTATTTTTAAAGCTTCAATTTATAGGGTTGACAATTATGCGGGCTGAAATTCATGCTGTATTTTGAAATATCTGGATGGGTTTATGAATAGGAAGGGTTTGGAGGGATATGGGCCAGGTGCTGGCAGGTGGGACTAGATTGGGTTGGGATACCTGGTCGGCATGGATGGGTTGGACCGAAGGGTCTGTTTCCATGTGTACATCTCTATGACTCTATGACTCTATTAGCAGTTGATTTGATTGCTCAACTAATCCCAGGTAAAGAAGAAAAATACAATAAATTACAGTAAAGGTAAGTACTGGATAAAAGCAAGAGAAACAAGCATGAATTACTGGTAGTAAATTTTATTTATACATACCGGTACAAAACGTTAACACATAAAACATTCATTAAAATCCTGCAAAATCACACTGTTCAACGTCGTCATGGCCTGGTATAATGGCACACTTAAAATGAAACATTTATTAAATTCTGAGTGTGTAAGCATCTTGAACTTCCCCACAATTCTTCTATTTCCTTCCCATTTACTCTCGTATGTTATGAACCTCAGCAACATTAACAAATTTGTGAAAGAGTTAAAGATATATGTAGCTAATTTATTTCACTTTTATTCAGATGTAATGCCACAATTAAAATGATTAATTTTTTAACAGTATTAACTTTTGGATGTATAGTGAACAAAGTGTGCTAAGTACCAACAGACTTATTACCGGTCTGAATGAATGAATGAATCAAAATGTGCTGTAGTAAACCAAGTGGGCTAAGGAGAGTTATGAATGAATGAATAAATAGAGATGCAATATAGTAAACAACGAGCAATGAGTAGAGTTACCAGTATGAATTAATGAATGTGATTTCATTTAAGTGGGTTAATGGGAACATGCAGTTTCCTTTGTAAGAGGTTTATAATGTGATATAGTATGGTGGACTTTTACACAAAATATATGGAAAATACAAGATTTTTTTAACAAAAATAAGGGGTTCAGTTTTACAAGAGATCAACTTTTGCTCGAGTATACACGGTATATCTTTCCCCTAGTACAAATTATTTTGTCTCTCTTCTCAGTCTCGCACATTGCTAATAATGCCACTGTCACATCATCTTATATGTTACTGTCTCATTCCTCCAGTGGAACCAGTGGAGATGGCGAGGGGGTGCAGCAAGAAAAATAAATACAGCACTACACAGCAATACTAAATTGATCAACAATTAAGAAGAGATTGTGATAAGGTGACAATAAATCACAGCTACTTAGTCAAGGGGAGAAACATAGGAAGCTTCTAAGAAAGCGTGGCTTGCAATGTCCTTGGACCAACCAAGCCAACAATTAAAGGATGCAGCAATGGGGTCTTGCATTTCAGTTCAACAGATTTGGATTAGGGACATAAAACTATCTGAACCTCAAATAGCATCGTTGCAAAAGCCTCCCAAAATTGTGTGGAGCACAATTTAATTCTGTCATTCAGCAATGTGAGAAGGCACCATACCCCTCATGATCATATACCTCCTTACAACAGCTCTTTCTGAGGGACTGAGGTTTTGTATGCATATGGTGAAATGCTCCCTATCCAAGTACCAGGAAGGGTAAAAGTAACTGTGGATCAGTAGTTATGGATGAACTTCGACAGTTCGACAGGAAATCCTCACTGTTATGACTATGCATCCCATCCCAAAGGAATAAATATGTGTAGTGAGTGGCGGATAGCATTGGGAAGGTGAGTCATGATGGTGTGGGCATGGGTATGGTTGGATATGGCACTAGATAGCAATATCAGCAAGTTCTGACTTTAATAGGTAATAAAACATCCCAAACAAAATAGATCAGTGACACATAGAGTGCTTTGTCATGAACTCAATACATCTAAACCCTGGGGAATCGAATATTTTGAACGTCGGTCCGTACAGAGAATACTTGCCTGATGGTTCAAGAAATCGTCCTAGTTATTCTGTAAAAGAAACAGACACTGTAGAGTGTTGTGTATACCCAAAAGTAAATTATCCCACTGCATAAAGGAATAATACATGATTTAACAATCCCTCTATGCTACTGGGCATCTGGAAGATTTCAGCACAGGCAAGCCTATTTGTGATTGCACTTTAAGTATATGGGTCTGTCCGTGTCTCTGTGCATGTGTGCATCTCCATGTGTATGTCTGTGCATGCTTTTTGGGAAACAGAGAAAGCCAGTTTACAGGGAAGCCACAATCTTGTAATCAGGTCATAAAGACGAGATATTTATGCTTGCAGCTGTTCAGAATAAATTAAACAAGCAGGAAGATTTGTTCACCAATTCACAGGATAGAACTCCTGAGGGAGCTGGTCCACGGCTTTATCGAGACACTAATGAGCTGACAGAGGCAGCTGATAAGCTGTGATTCACAGCACTGCAGATCAGACAGCACCCTACCAGCTGTCCTGCTTTCTGACTCCCGTCATAAGCTGCCAGGATCTGATAGAGGAGTTTCGTAACCAAAATCTTTATCCGCATTAGACTTTTCTCTCAGAGATCTTCTTACCATCTGCCAACTGCCAATCAATAATATGGTCAGGCCACCAAGCCATGTACACCCCTTAAAGAGCCTTTGGCAGCTTTTGCATCTGGCTTGTGAACGCAATCCAGTAATCACCTGTTATTTCCAGAAGATATTGAACAATATTCCAAGTGTGAAACTTTTAATGAGGTAATTGAATTTGAAATTTGCTTTTTTTCTTCCAGTTTTGTTTTCTTCCTCCTGCTTTTCAATGACTCTGTGGTGGCTATGGTTGCAGAGCACTCTGTAATTAGTCATTTGTGACCTTTAGTTGTGAGTTTTACATTTTGGTGCCATACTGCCATTGTTGTTTCCTATTCCCTCCTCATATTTACAAATGGTGCTGGAAAGCAATTAGGAATGGGATACCTGAATGACTCATCTCTCCCAACCTAGGGGCAAAGTTAGCATGATGACTGTAACGTTTGTTGAAAACTACCAAGCCAGTACGGTAGAAGGATTGGAATTAGTACCAATGGCTCAATTGAACTATTGGAGAAAAGATTACAGAATATATGAAGCAACTGGATTGAAAAGTGAATGGCAACGTCACACTCAATGTGATTACGAATTTAAAAATTCAGTCTGGGGCCAGTGACAATGAGAGTTCTACAGAACCCATTCTGGGTGTCTCTATTTTTCATAACTGGAAGAAAGTATTGCACTGCTCTGTTCTAATTTGTTACGTTACATTAAACATCAGTGCACATAGTTTGCACTTGTAAGGATGCAGTGTCTGGTCTTTATTTCAACTACATTCTATGCAATCCAACATGTAAGCTCTGGTATGATTCATTTCACAATTCCAGATGATGATAATATTCAAAATCTCCCTCACTTTACTTACACTGAAGCTATTGCTGATCACTACATTTCATCCAAACTAGCGTCAGATCATAATTCATCAAAGATATGTACACTTGATATTATGCAGCCAACAAACATGCATTTCACTCTTCTCAATCCCTTCCAATCATCTGTTACCCTGGTTATATGCTCTCACAATCTCTTCCCATCATGTTATTACTATAAGCACAAGTGATTAGATTGATATATTCCACACCATTACAAACATAGATGATTGAACTTCTCCACATTCTGTCACTCCTTTATTCTTGCCTTAGGCTCACCTAACCAACATATCTGCACACATCACATTCTGATTCTGTAGCCGTCCAGGACATCAAGATACTAGAATAGTTTTACTTCCTGTTTCCCACAGATAGTGCAACATTATAAAATGATGATAAAATTGAGCTACAGGATCAGTAACAAAGCAGACAAAAAAAACGTGAAGGTATATGGATAGATTCTGTACTGGTGGGAACGTCAATATGTTTCATGTGGATGACTAAAATGCAAGTGCACATTTGAACAAGAAATATTGTGAATGGTTTTCAATTTGTTCAATTACCAAGGACGACTATTCCTGCTTCCATAACATTGCCCCAATTTCATCCCTGGCTTGCCTCGACTAATCTACCATCAAAACCTTTATCGATGTAAACAGTTCCATTCACCAGTACCCCTGCACTCACTGACAGAATTACACATTGTCAGACTGCACACGAATATAACTTGACTCACTGTCTTTCCTAGTGAGCATTGCAGTTATTATTATTCTCCTGTCCTCTCCATATAACCTTGCACATTGTTCCTTTCCAAAGTCAAATGGTTAAGGCATGGACGTATCAAGAAAATGAACTTGTAAATACAAATTGCCCAAACTGGATTCCCTTAAATACTCGGGACAGTTTCTTCTAATGGCATGTGTCACAAGGAACAGGAAAATAAATGTTCAATTACAAATTTTACAGTATCAGATAAATTATGTTTAACAGAAAGCCTTATCAGCCTGAAGCTCTTTTCTCTGGAAAGCAGTAGGTTGAGAGATGAACATGCAAACACCCAAGTTAGGAGCAGGAGGAAGCCATCACACTTTTGAGCCTGACCTGATTTGATTGTGGCCTCAGTTCCACATTCCCACCCATTCTGATAAACTTGGACTCCCTTGTTAGTCGAGAATCCATTTTGTCTTCACCAGTCTCTAGGGAAGACAGTACTTTAGCGGATTCTTGATTGTTGTGACTAAATGTAGAGGCAGACCTAAAACTCCTCCTTCTCAGGGACCAGTTGGGTTTCCTTGCAAAGTTCCATTCTTCTCAGCTCATTGCATATGCATGCACACGTGTAAGCAGCACTCAACCTCTGTTCATCGCCCATAACCCCTCCTGGAGATGTCAGAGAGCAGGCAAAATGCTTTGCTCTATAGCTTTAAGGCTATGCTTCAGTAACACTTCTCCAGAGATTCTCCTGAATGCTGACCAGGGGAGTAGTTCCTTTCTTTAGTAATGGCAACAGGAGTCCATCCTGATTGACAACCTGGATGGAGATTAGCACTCGTGTGCAGCTTAAAATAACCTGATTTCAGTGCCACAATAGAATAAATAATCTGCATTGATCTGCCATTGTGCGTACCGCTATCAACACAATGCTTCACGCCCCTAGGAGTGAGAGTTAGCATTGTAAGTTTTCAGCTGCAGAGGACCAGCGTATATAAGATTGGATAGGCGAAAGTGAGGACTGCAGATGTTGGAGATTAGAGTCAAGATTTGAGTGGTGCTGGAAATGCACAGCAGGTCAGGCAGCATCCGAAGAGCAGAAAAATTGATGTTTTGGGCAGGATGAAGGGCTCTTGCCCGAAACGTCGATTTTCCTGCTTCTCGGATGCTGCCTGACCTGCTGTGCATTGCCAGCACCACTCTAACCCCTATATAAGATTGGATGTCAGGGATCTCCATTAGATACCTCAAATGCAGTCATTGTCTGTCATTTGGTTACAGCTATTAATGTGACATTACTCATACCACTGTGGTACTGCACCTAACATTTAAAACATAAAAGGAACTATAATACTCAGTAGCTGATCCACCATCAGCTCACTGACCCAATATCACAATGAAGAGAACATGGCCATCTATAGCTTTTCACTAAAAGCTTACATAGGTCAAGGATTCAATCACAAAAGATGATTTTAGAGTTCATGGGTATCTCAGGTATACACATTGTATGATGGTTTATTTTATTTTATCAACTGTAGGTACTTAATGGCACTGACTACATTTAATTCAGAACTCTTTAACAGCTAACATCCACCATACCTTAATCTTCTTACACAGCTTTCTCTGACAGAAAATAACTCTATATTGATGTTCTGACCAGGTAACTAAACAGGTGGTCATTGATGCAAAAGAAACAAATTGACTTTCAATTATTAACAAAAAAACCTTAATATTTTACAGGTATGAGACAAGCAGTCCCTTGAAACAGACATACCTCTGCCAAAATTGGCACAACCTTCTGATTGTCAACATATATTAATGCAAAGTCATTCATCCTCAGATGTGGTCACTATCAGGCCTCATTTCAGTACACCCTGGCTCCCTTAGCATCTCCATCAGGCTTCTCCTACTCCCTTGTCTGAGGAGATAGGCCTAACTCGCCTATTGTAATTTCTCACTCTGTTATTGAGTTAGTGAACCTTCACTGTTCTGGAGATCCTATCCTGTGAGTGTAGGAGGGCTGCTCCTGAGTGGTCCAGACAATGGACCCACATCTTCAGAAGAGCGATTGTCAGTTCAGTGCGTGGTCCTTGTGGATGCATTGGGCAGCTTTAAGGCATTGTTCGACATCGGACTGAGAGTTTTGCATGAAGGCATTCGTCATGCCTTTGGAGTTCCTCCTCATCACCCAAGGAGCAGCCCCAGAGGTAATGGGGGGGGAAGTGACCATTCGAGGAACTTGGGATTCGTGCTGAATGAAAATGACGTAGTTGCTTCCTGAACCCAGCTGTCACAAATGAACCAGACATTGAAGAAGTGAGACCCCTTTCTGTTGAGGAATCTGATTGGATGATGCCATGGAGCTCTGAGTGTCATTAATATGCAGTTGATAGACTCTTGAGGTTGAGGGAATCCAGAAATGGCCAAAAATTCAACACCTCAGGCACCTTAGCTGTCATGGTTCATGGTTGCCAATAGAGAGATGCCACGTGTCCCCAGATGAGGTTTAGAAGAAGCCGAGAATCAGGAAGGTCAATGCTTCTGTGATCTCTAGTGTCATAGGGATAGTGCTGCATCCCTAGGTATATCTGCAGATCTGGATACAGGAGGTGGCAGATAAAGGTGACAGCTTCCCTAGTCAAGCTAAAACATCTCCAGCACTGCCTTTCATTCATCTGCAGGCAGATGCAACTCTTTTCAGTTGACCCTTCCTTGATACTCTGCTCCACATGTTGAAGATCCTGTTTCCCCTCTTCAGGGTTTGCTTGCTCAGCCATAGCCACATCCTTCTGAGCCTAGTTCTGGTTGGCTCTGGGCATCCCTTCTCCTTCTTCTTACCTTCAGTAATGCTGCTACAGCTGCTGTGTTAAATTGGTCAAAACATTAGGGATGGAAATACTAATTAGATTACTTATAGTGTGGAAACAGGCTCTTCGGCCCAACAAGTCCACACCGACCCTCCGAAGAGCAACCCACCCAGACCCATTCCCCTACACCTGACATTACGGGAAATTTAGCATGGCCAATTCACCTGACCTGCACATCTTTGGACTGTGGGAGGAAACCGGAGCACCCAGAGGACACCCACGCAGACACGGGAATAATGTGCAAACTCCACACAGACAGTTGCCCAAGGTGGGAATTGAACCCAGGTCTCTGGTGCTGTGAGGCAGCAGTGCTATTCACTATGCCACCATGCTGCCCATTGCCACCATGCTGCGAAGAAATATCAGGAATGAGATGTTTTGTTTTCCATTTAGGATCACGGTATAGTTAAGCTATCCTCTGGGCCTTTATCAGGCTGCCCAAGTACCTGGCGAAAGCCTGCCCTACAGTCACCTGTACTTGGTGAGATGTATTCCCCATTGTCCATGACAAGTTTTCCATTTCAGATGTCTATGCCTATCCTTAGATTTACACTTCTACTTATTCATTTCACCTACTCTTTCTCCCTCTTTATTGTGTTCCATCTTAAAAATGCAGTTCCCAGTCTTTCTTGAGCCCTTTGTCTCTTCCAATGTGATTCTCCCCTCTGCCTCCTAGTTTTCTTTATCCATTTCCCAAAATCCTTCCAGTACCCCCATCAACCACACCCTTTAAGATCCCTTTCCTTCAGTTCCTTTCTACATAACCAACATTGACCTGAATCTCTTAAAAGGCTCCTCTTTCAGATTAGCTGACCCAACTGAAAGGTTCTGGGAGGATAATACAAAAACTTTAACCTATGAGAGGAAACAGAATTTTTGACTCCTGCCTAAATAACTTCCCCACCCTGCTCCAGCCCTTCCAAAACTTCGAGGCAGACCTGGAAGATTCCACTAGCAAAGACCGGTGAAAATAAAACTCTCTTCATCTCTGTTTTGAAAGGCAGATCTCATACTTATAATCTGTGTCCCCTAGTTCTGGCCTCTCCCATAAGGGGAAACACTCGTTCAGCATTCACCCCATCACATTCCCTTGGGATCTTTAATATGACCTCCTCTTATCCTTCTCATCTCCAGTGGATGTAGTCCCAGCCTGTCCAAACTCTCTTCATTAAAAACCCCATTCTAGGTAACAGTTAAATGGACCTTCATAGAAATGCTTTTGACATTAACCCATTGCCCTACAGTATACAATACTGCAGAGGTAACCTTGTCAATGGTCTGAATAAACTTCAGCAAAAGCATCCCTCCTTTTATATTCAATTCATCTTGCAATAATGGATAACATTCTATTTGCCTTCCCAATCATTTACTGTAACTGCATATGAAATTTTTGTGAAACATGTACCAGCACAACCAAATCCCTCCATGCCTCAGAATTTACAATTTCTCTCCATTTAAATATTACATAGCTTTTCCATTCTTCCTGCCAAAGGGGACAGTGTCACATTTTTGCACACTATATTCCATCTGCCAACATTTTCCTACTCAATTAACCTATCCATAGCCCTTTTCAGACCCCTTTGTCCTCTTCAGAGCTTACTTTCCTAGCTCTCTTTGTGTCATCAGTGAACTTATCAAGTATACATTTAGTCCTTTTATTCAAGTCATTAATATACATTGTAAACAATTGAGGCCCAAAAACTGTGTATGCATTTAGAAGATGCTGCTGAAGGAGGTGCTGCAAAATACCTTGTGTGTGGTACACAATGCAGACAAGTTGCTTTAGTGGTGGTGGGATTGAAAGTAACAAAGCAATCAATAAATCTCAAACCCCTCTATCAAATCTCCTCAGAGTCTCCACTACTCAATGGAAATCAATCCCAGCTTCTCTAATCTATCAACATATTTATTATTCCTCATCCCTGGGACCATTGTAGCAAATTTCTTTTGTACCCTTGCAGAATTCCTCATTTTGTTCGTACACTTTGGTGCCCGTGTGATGAGGCTATATATCTTATTATTTGGGAACATAGGTTCTAAAGCAGAAGTGAATGGGTTTTTGGTTTTCAGTTTTATGAGCGTGACTTTAATTAAATGTCAGAAGCTCATTACTTTTAGTAGTGGATTGAAATAGCATTTCCAAGAAATCATGTGATCTGCAATAGGGACCCAGTAGATGTGGTATATCTGGATTTACAAATGGCATTCAGCAAGATGCTGCATAAAATAAACGTCCATTGCATTACGGATAATGTATTAGCATGGACAGAGGATTGGTTAACAGGAAACAAGGGGTGGGAATAAATGAGTGCTTTTCTGGTTGGTGATCAATGACTAGTGGTATGCCTCAGAGACCAGTATTGGCACCACAATTATTTACAGTTTACATAGATGATTTGTATTGAGGACCACATGTAGTGTGTCAAAGTTTGTGGATGACATTAATGTGAATGGTAGAGCAAACGTGTGCAGAGGACTGTGAAAATTTGCAGAGAGATATGATTAGTTTAGCTGAGTGGACAAAGGTCTGGCAGATGGAGTACAATGTTGACTAATGAGAAGTCATCCATTTTGGTAGGAGTAACAGTAAAAATAACTATTATTTGGATGGTAAAAAATTGCAGCATGCTGCTGTGCAGAGGGACCTGGGTGTCTTTGTGCATGAATCACAGAAGATTGGTTTGCAAATGCAACAGACAATTAAGAAGGCAAATTGAATTTTGTCCTTCAATGCTCGAGGGATTGAGATGAAAAACAGGGAGATTGTTTTGCAGCTGTACAGGGTGCTGGAGAGGCCACATCTGGAGCATTGCATGTAGTTTTCATTTCCTTACTTGAGAAAAGATGTACTGGCACTGGAGGGGGTGCAGAGGATGTTCACGAGATTGATTCCAGAATTGAGAGGGTTGGCTCATGAGAAGAGACTGAGTAGACTGGAGTTATATTCATTGGAATTTAGAAGAATGAGGGGGGATCTTATAGAAACAAAAAAATTATTAACAGAATAGGTAAGATAGAGGCAAGGAGGTTGTCTCCACTAGCGGGTGAAACTAGAACAAAAGGGTAAAGCCTCAAAATTAGGGGGAGCACACTTAGGACTGAATTGAGGAGAAAAGCCTTCACCCAAATAGTTGTGGATCTGTGAAATTCTCTGCCCAGTGAAGTAGTTGAGGATTCCTCATTGAATGTTTTTTAAAGGTAAGATAGGCAATTATTTAAACAATAAAGGAATTAAGGCTTATGGTGAGAGGGTGAGAAAGTGGATAGGAGGTTATGAAAAGATCAGCCATGATCCTTTTGAATGGTGGTGTCGGCTTGAAGGGCCAGATGGCCTACTCTTGTTCCTAGTTCTCAAGTTCTTGTAGCTAATTGGCTCGATAAGCTACCTGGTAAGATAATTACTGAAATGTTTACTAAGTTGAGCTTTAGTGACTCACAGAAAGAAACAGATTCAAATTCTGAAGAATAAACCCTACCAGCAGATGTGCTACAAAAAGTAGTCAGCATAATGGGAAAATGTCTTAACCTGAGTAATTTGTTCACTAATCTTTTCCCAGCCACTGTTCCTAAACATGCTCCAGCATTAACATTAAACTGATTGTCCTAAAACCGGCAGGTTTTGATCTCCTCCATGCTTTTGAACATGGGTGTAACATTTGCAGTTCTGTAGCACTTTGGCACCACCACTGTAACCAAGGTGGATTGGAAGATTGTGGCTAGCACTCCGTGATTAATCAGAATTCTAAAAACCACCAGTCTTTCAATTACCTACTTGTTTATCAATTTCTACCTCTTCCACTAACCCAGACCTCCTGGCAACAACAACAACAACTTAAAGTCACGTGGATACTTCAACAAAATTAAATGTCACAAGGTGCTTCACAGGAGTATTATAAAACAAAAGTATAACACTGATGTGTTATAAGTGTCCAAAGATGTGCAGGTCAGGTGAATTGGCCATGCCAAATTGCCCGTAGTGTTAGGTGAAGGGGTAAATGTAGGGGAATGGGTCTGGCTGGTTCCTCTTCAGACGGTCGGTGTGGACTTGTTGGGCCGAAGGGCCTGTTTCCACACTGTAAGTAATATAATCATTCCTCAGGCTTGCAGTAAGGTACCCCTTGTGGCAGGCATTTTTATTAAGGACTTGATAGGACAGAGGATTATTAAATAGGAATACTGGAAGGAAACAGTCCAAACTTTTAAAGAAATTATACTTTGCCATGATATAATATTTTACCAATTTGACGCGTCCTCATGCTCCTGGCAACTGAAACTGAATGAAGAAAATTCCATCAAAGACAAAAAACTGTGGGGGATGTTGGAAATCTGACACAAATACTGAGAATGCTGGAGAAACCCAGCATGTCTGGCAACATCTGTGGAAAGACAAAGAAAGTTAATGTTTTGAGTCTGGTATGACTTCTTCAGAACTGTCGTGGATTCAAAATGTTGAGTTTGTTTCTCTCTCCACAGATGTTGCCAGATTTGCTAAAGTTCACCATCATTCTCTGTGTTTGAAGCAAATTCCATGTTAAGTACATTTCATACTTTCTGCAAAGGACCTGTTTCATGACTTGCATTTACTGTTATAGCAGCCTGGGACCTTGATCACAAAGCCATCCAGATGATCGATGTGCACATTGAAGGTGTCAATATATTGAAGGATTATGTAATAGAATTGGATTCATCCAAAGGGGACAGTAGTTGGCAATGCAAGAAATGTCAATCTGTATAAAGACGAATGTGTATCTATTGGTTATTAGCAAAAAAGGAATTTTTAAAAAATCAGTGAGTAGAGTTGAATACTAAATATCAGCAAGTGAAATACAGAATTCTTTTTATCCATAAAAAAGGCTCTGAGTTTTTATGAGCTCAAAATATAATTAAAGATCTAATATAACATTTCACAGATTAGTTTCAAGTCAGTGGTATTCATACATATAATGATATGTGGAATCTATTGCACAGACATCATTACCTGTTATGGAAGTTAAGGGTGCCTCAAAGTCAAGAAATCTTTTGGAACTCTATTCTCTCATATAGGTTCGATTCATTTGTAATTCGGTGTGTCAGCACGGAAATAAGCCTCCAATTGCATCATTGGTAGGATGTTTAAATGGTCATCCATTGTGAATACATAATATGATAACCATTCTTCAGTGATAAGAGCTCTGAGTGTTACACGAGCTCTGTAGAATAAAATATACCAGACATGTATTTTAAGGTAACCAGTGATCTACTAGGCAGAACCACTGAGGAGGCTAAATGAGAAATTCAGAAGCATAGATATTTTTGACCTGAACACTAGCTGATTAATTCTGTGTTGCTGAATTAGAGCATGAGTGATGATAGTACTGACACTAACAAGAGGAGAATACTTGGTGGACAGCAACAGCACACCTCCTGACTTGCCCTCTTCATCTCTCTAAACAGTCTCAGGAACAAAAATGCCCAGTGCCATGTCCCTAAATCTTGGACAGCTCTTTGGCATCCAGTGTATATGGAGCAGGGAGCATCCCCTTGAAGTACAAGAAAGGAATCCAGCTATTAAACAGTGCTATGGCACCCAAATGGTCACCAGCCTGCCTCACTCAAAAACAGAAAGGTGTTCTATTACTTCAATGTTCAGCTAGCACATGACTACAGGATGCAAAGTTTGCAGATCTGTGCCTGATCGAAACATGAACAGTGATGTACATGTGCTTCAGAACTCCTATGTCTCCACAAGGTCCACCTTTGAGCAGACAACACTGCTGAAGTTGATGGTGCTGCCTAGAACACTCTGGAGAGCTTTGCAGTGTAACCTAGCAAGGGATCATCATTGTCTATGAGGCCTGAACAGCATAGCTTGAAATGCCCTCAGAGTGTGTTGGGGGTAGGGATGGTGGTGGGGTAGGTGGAAATGGAGCTGGTGGTTGCAATTCTCATTGGACAAGAAAATTGGAGAAGATGAGATTGGACAGAACAGTGTGCTACACTGTCTGCCCACAGCAGAGGTCAGAATAAAGGAAAAACCCATTGGTAATATCCACAAGACATTCATTCTAAGGCACGTCCAGCATCCATCACTATCATGGTAGGCAGCCTGAGTCTAATCTGCCAAATGCTATCTGTTCATGTAACCATGCTGATACCATAACTCAGCCTCAGCTTTTACCCTGCTGCATAACATCAAGAGGGTTTCACCCTAACTCTATTCCAGCAGTGAATTTCCACATTGGGATTTTGGGACAATGGGTTCCAGAAGCTGCTCATGAGGAATAATTCACTGAAAACAGGGTGTGAGTGAGAGCTCCAAAACTGTTTGATCACAAACAAGCTACATTTCCTGATGTGTTCAAATGCTCTTTTTAATGATTTTCCTCGTGCTGTGATGACTAGCAATGCCTGCATTGTTGTTGCAATAGCAGTGACAGGTTGCTCTTACCATAGCTTGCAATGACTGTAGTAGATGTCCTTTAGTTGTCTGAGCTTAGAGGACCCCAGCAATCCAAGGGGCACAGCACCCATGAAGAAGCTCCCTCACTATTCCTGTTTCTGCTGGGATAGTTCTGGTCACTGTCATGGGGCTGTTTCTTGGAAAACCTTGAGAGGCAGCTGCCAAGGCTGAAGCACCTCCAGCCTCTTGCTGTACTATGGCATCTCCCAGCCACACGCAGATGGAGATGCACCTGGAAGGTGGTCTAGGTTGACCTTTCACCTTTTGCTTGGCCACTCCTACTGTGAGGTCATGGCCACAGCGATGGTCTGCAGGTTTGTATTCAGACTTGGCATCTAGTCGGAGCACTGCTGGATGTGGCTGTCTATGAAGGTTGCCAACATCTCCAAGGAGGAGCCCATGCACCCATTGCCTTGAGCAATGATACAACACGGTCTGGATGAAGCCTTCCATTGTACATGCAGCTCTGTCAGATTCTACCCCACTCATGGGTGTTATTCCAGCAGATTGGTTATGACCAATACCAGAGGCTTACTATCAGGCGAAAGTGATGTATGGCCACAGAAAGCTATGCAGGCCAAGTCATTGAGTGTATTTAAGACAGAGAAATATATTGGTTCTTGATTAGTAAGGGGATCAAAGGTTATGGGGAGAAGGCAGGAGAATGTGGTTGAGAAACATATCAAACATGATTGAATGGTGGAACAGACTTGATGGGCCAAATGGCCTAATTCTGCTCATCTGTTTAATGGTCCTCCAACAGGGCTTCTCACTGTCAGGGCCCTCAGTTGTCACCCACAACGTCCACCAGCTGCTCCTTTATTTCAGTGAGGGACTCAACATATTGGGACCCTGGGCTGTTTTGCAAGCACATACCCTCTGAGCTGACTGTATTGGTGTTACTGAATGCTATGGAGGATGGAAGTGACACTGCATCCTCTGAAGCCTCAGCACTCTCTCTCCCAGCAGTGATCTGAAGAGCTTGAGAAATGGTTTATCCACGTCGCCCCCAGAACGCCTGTGAGGGAAAATGAAACAATTAGCAGCTATTTCCGTCCAGGTCCTCAGCACACTTGCTTTCATGCAAATGGAGCTGTGGGCTTCTTCACACTGAACATTACAAAGAACACAGAACAAAGACAATTTACAGCCCAGGAAAAGGCCCTTCGGCCCTCCAAGCCTGACCCAATCCAAGTCCACTGTCTAAACCTATCGTCCAATTCTAAGAATAGATGGCACAGTGGTTAGCACTGCTACCTCACAGCACCAGAGACCCAGGTTCAATTCCCGCCTCAGGCAACTGTCTGTGTGGAGTTTGCACATTCTCTCTGTCCATCACTCTGATCTCTGCATCAGGTATGGACAATCCACCCTGCTCTCTGGTCAACCTGAGGGCCTCCACCTCACTGGAGGTCAGGGTTTGAATACCTAGTATTCCTCCTCCCACCTTTGCCCTTTACCAGTTGTTGTGGTCCCAGGAGGTAGATGGGGAGGGTGAGTCTGCAGAGCATGAGATAGGTGCTCCCATTTTGATAGGTCTGATTCCTGGCCTGATAGAGGGGAACTGATAGAGCTTTTCATAATAATGAGTAAGCTGGATAGAGTGGATGGGGAGAAGCTATGACAACTTGTAAAAGGAACAAGAGCGAAAAGGTATAGATTTAAAGTTAAAAATCACACAACACCAGGTTATAGTCCAACAGGTTTAATTGGAAGCACACTAGCTTTTGGAGCGACGCTCCTTCATCAGGTGATTATGAAGGGCTCGATCGTAACACAGAACTTATAGCAAAGATTTGCAGTGTGATGTAACTGAAATTAAACATTGAAAAATTGATTGTCTGTTAAGCCTTTCATCTGTTAGAATACAGTGATAGTTTCACTTCTTTCATGTGTAAATCACAAAACCCTTTTTTTTATAGTTGCATTTTGGGGTTAGCTGTTAACAATGGTGATAGCTAGACAATATGTTGAAGGTGTTGGCCCCTGTGTTCTCTCTCTATGACCTGATGTTTAGATTGATTCTAATCTAAAAAGTGAGATAACAGAGTTTTACATAAATTCATGCAGTTTTTGAGCTCAGAGTTCTACATGAATGTATGCAGTTTTTGAGCAAAGTGCAATGTAACTCTGCAAGTACAAATTCACCACACAAAATATATGTGTGCATGTGGGTCTTTGTCTGTCTGTGTGTGTGTGTCTGTCTGGGGTGGTGGTTGTGAGTGTGAGAAAGTGTGTGTGTGCATGTGTAGTAAGTGCAGAGTGTCTTAATCTGTGAGGGGGTGCATGTGTGAGTGTGTGTGTCTATAAGGGTGTGTGTGGGTGTCTGTGTGCACGTCTGTGTGTACCTGTGTCC
>NC_057734.1:20114359-20144383 GCF_004010195.1 Chiloscyllium plagiosum
ATGGCTGTTTTAATGTGTTTTGGGTGGAAGCTGGAGAAGTGTAGCATTGTGAGGTTGTCTGTGGGTTTGCGATAGGGTGTGGTGATGAGGTATCCGTCCTTGATGGAGACGCACATGTCCAAGAATGAGACAGACAGTCGAGAATAGTCCATGGTGAGTTTGATGGTAGGATGAAACTTGTTGATGTCACTGTGTAGTTTTATCAGTGACTCCTCGCCATGGGTCCAGAGGAAGAAAATGTCATCAATGTACCTGGTGTACAATGTTGGTTGGAGATCCTGCATTGAGAAGAAATCTTGTTCGAACCTGTGCATAAAAATGTTGGCATACTGGGATGCAAATTTGGTCCCCATGGCTGTTCCATGTGTCTGGATGAAGAGCTGGTTGTCAAAGGTGAAGACATTATGAACGAGGATAAAGCGGATGAGTTGTAGGATGGTGTTTGGAGATTGGCAGTTGTTGGTGTTGAGTACTGAGGCTGTTGCTGCGATGCCATCCTTGTGGGGGATGCTGGTGTAGAGTGCGGAAACGTCCATTGTGACGAGGAATGTTCCCGGTTCGACTGGTCCGTGGGTGCTGAGTTTCTGTAAGGAATCCGTAGTGTTGCGACAGAAGCTGGAGATCCCCTGTACAATAGGTTTGAAGATGCCTTCCACATAGCGAGATAGATTCTCACATAGGGTTCCATTGCCCGACATGATGGGACGTCCCAGTGTGTTGGCTTTGTGTACCTTTGGAAGGCAGTAGAAGTGGCCTACACGAGAAGTACGTGGGATGAGGGCGTGTAGGGAACTCTGAAGGACTGGATCCAAAGTTCTGATCAGTGTGTTTAATTCTCGGGTATGTTCTTTGGTCGGATCAGCTGGTAGTTGCCTGTAGTGTTCCTGGTTGTTCAGTTGTCGGTACACTTCCTTGCAGTAATCTGTTCTATTCTGAATGACAATGGCTCCTCCTTTATCTGCTGGTTTGATGACAATGTTGTCATTGGTTTTGAGACCTGAAAATGCGTTGCCGGAAAAGCGCAGCAGGTCAGGCAGCATCCAAGGAACAGGAGAATCGACGTTTCTGGACCTGGATGGCATTGCGTTGTGAACGGGTGATGTTTTGCTCTACCTTGTGGATACGGCTGATGAATCTGGCATTTATATATTTCCTGACAGTTTGAGCATACATGTCAAGCCCAGGACAGCGGCCCTCCAGTGGGGTCCATGTTGACACCTTCTTCGGTCGCTCCTCTACAGATCCCTGTGATGACTGTTCTAGTTCATCAGTGGGATCACTGCCGGCACCTTGAAAGAATTCCCGGAGTCTCATTTGTCTAATGAACTCCTCTGTGTCTGGTGCCAGAACCAACGGGTCCATTTTGGTGGTGGGGCAGAAGTTGAGACCCCTGCTCATTTAAAGTGTTTTGCAACAGGAGCAAATATGATGTGAGAACAAGAAACTTTTTAACATGGCAAATAAGGTCATTTGACTTATTAGGGGAGAAAGTGAGGTCTGCAGACGCTGGAGATCAAAGCTGAAACTTTATTGCTGGAACAGCACAGCAGGTCAGGCAGCATCTAGGGAACAGAAGATTCGACGTTTCGGGCACATGCCCTTCTTGACTTATTATACCTGTACTGACTCTTCAAGTGAGCATCATTGCCTACTGCCAAACTCCTGCTTTATCCCCACATTCTTGCAAATTATTTATCTCCAAATAATCATCCAATGCCATTTGAATGCCTTAATTGAATCTCCTTCGCCATACTTCAGGGCAGTGCATTCCACTACCTTCATTGCTGATCTGATTTTAACCTCAACACTATATTCCTGCATGTCCCCATTAATCATTCATGCTTTTGGTAATCGAGAATCTATCTATCTCTGCCTTAGAAATATTTAAAGCTTCTGCATCCACTACCCTTTGAGGAAGGGAATCCCAAAGACTCACAACCCTTGGAGAGAAAAATAAATATTCCCTCATCTCTGTTTTAAATCGGCAACCTCTTACTTTATAAACGATGACCCCCTAAAGATTCTCCCACATCCACCTGGTCAAGTCCCTTAAGATCTTCTATGTTTCAATTAGGTCACTGCTGATGCTTTTAAACTTTAAAGGATACAGCGCTAACCTGTCTGACCTTTCCTCATAACGCAATCTGCTCATTCCAGCTCAATTCACTCAACCACGTTGTCATCAAATGGTAGAAAGACACGACTGGCTAACTGACATGTATTCTAAAAAATACTCATTATTTGAGAAACTTGTCATTGAGACAGGTTGCATATAATTCCTGACCAAATGGTGAAATTTCTGCATCTGTAGGAAATGCTTCAGGAAGTGGAAAGGAACGACGGTGGTGTCCCTTTTGGATAATCTATGAGGGCATTGAAATATTTTATTTGCTCACTGAATGGCTAATATGCAAGTAGCTATGTGCATATATAATCAGTGTAGATTCAAATAATAAGCAGTAGGTGAATGCTAACGTTTGTCGGACTGCAACTGGAAATGCCTTTGTGTGTGTTACAATATAAAAGGCACTACACAAATGCAGTTTGTTGTTGGAATTATTTGTTCTTGATCTTGGATTAAATGTTGTGTAAGCCATAGTCTTATTATGTTTATCATTTTTAAATTTGCTCTATTTATTCCTGTAATATAATATTGATACACTTGGTAGTGGAAATATCTGAGATTCTACAATGTCCAGAGTTCATTGGATGCCTATTCCTCTGCTGGCTTCCTGAGTCCACGCCCTTTGAAGTAGTGTTGAATTATGCAGTGTATGTGTGTTTCAGACGAGTTATGTAACGCACAGAACTGCTGAATTCTTTCTGGCTTGACAAGCTTGAGAAACCACTAAATATTTTTCTTTGACATGTCTGAAATAACAAATGATAACCAGAAATGAAAGAACTTGCAATTTCAATTGTGGGCCTATCCCCGATACTGAACAATGCTTAGCATTTGCCTTTGAAAGCTTGCACTACTGGAGGCTATTGGAGGCTTAGACAATAATGAACCAGACACAGCAGCACAGCTGAGCTGCATTAACTATTCATGTGATTCTCTTGTAAAAGAGCAAATTGTCTGATATTAATATTTTTGCACAAGTCCCTTGTACTTGTAACACAATTAGTTATCACCCTTCCTTCTCCCTTATGCAGAGACCAGCAAAATCAGTTTAATTCTCTTTATGTTCTGCTTATTTTTCAATAAGTAGTGTGCAATGTTTACTGTGGACAAAAGAACAATATGCAATTGTAATGAAAAAAATGGATTCTGAAATAAAAACAGAAGGTACCAGAAATACATCACAGGTCCCACAACTGAAAATGGAAATGATTGGTCTATCATTTTAAGTGGTTAGTATTAATTAGAATTCAGTTATAATGAGGAATCTTAAGCCAACTTGTTAACACGTCGTTTTCTTTTCTGTTGTTGTCAGATTTGTGTTGTATTTCTAGAGTTTCTTTAGGGTTTCATGACCATAGGAAGCCACTTAGTAATTTAGTAGGAGTCTTTGCACTGATATGTAATTCATGGAAGATATTAAGAGTTTCTTCTTCACACGGGGTGAAAACCAGCCAGATTTAAACAGCAGTAAACTTCAAAGTATTTCTGAGGAAGAGCAGCTTTCTTCATCCCACTGAGACTTGTGTCATATAACCCAAGAAGTGAATAATTAGAGTGGAAGAGGTCTAGATAGACATGGAGAAGGCTCTTACATTGCAGGTTAAATTATATTATTTGGATAGACCAGAAAACATTCTATTGATTTCTTAATGATATACATACATTAGCCCAGCGTCCAAAGCCTCAGATTAATTATTTTAAAGAAATTTTGTTAATAATTCTACACGCGGTATCCCGGATCTCCCTGTTGGCTTCTGCAGGCAATCAGAGACATTATTGATAATGACCTTTTGTGAGTTGAAAATGCTGTTAGTGATTAAGTGATAAGACAAATTTCCTCTGATAATTCAGGAAGTCCACTTCTGCCTTTGGCCTCTTCAAATGATAGGATGCTCAAACTAATAACAGGATCACTGGCCTATAACACAGGATCATCAAGGAATCACGAGATAGTGTCTAGTCTTACCCAATAATGTCGTTCCTATGATATAAGAACCTGATAGCTGCATTGTAACCACTGCTGAAGGAAAAGGAGTGTTGCAATGACCCTTCAACACTCTGGAAGCAAATTTAACATCACAATGGGCAGTAATGTGCCAGTCACATATGTAAAAACCATGCACAAGGGGATGGGGACATCCCATTTTATATAAGTTGTATATTGAGCAGCCGATCTGACATTCTTCATCCACTTTGTTGAATTTTCCCTCCAGCCTGTGTCTACTCAAAGTATCTGCAAAAAAATGTCAACAATAGAATTCTTTGCCTCTAGAAAGTGTCAGTGAAGCTTCACGTTCTGCTTCTTGTGTCTGTGGAAATTCCTTCCAGACTCTGATGCTGCCTGAAACTCTGTTCCAATTATACAGAAGTTCAAACACAATTCACTGGTATCTTGCTGAACTAGGGTTATTGGAATTTGCTTTGTGTTGTGCTAATTAGTAGATTGTGGAGCTGCAGAAGAGATCTATCAAATCTTTCTATGCTCCCCCACCAGGGTCATAAGCAAAGTTAATGTTAAGAAAAATCTGTCTCACAAAACACATTCGTCTTGCATTCAAGCTATCTGAGCCTACAAACTAATTGTGTCTGAGTGTACCTAATCATTCTGTGACATATTATTTCAGACTTGTGTCAACATTTGTGCAAAGAAGGTAATTCTTGTATCTTCTTTACATTTATCTTTTAATTATTTAGACTTATGATATCTGTCTTCATTTTAAAGTAGTATTCGTGATTTACAACAAAATTGGAACAGGCTAAGCTAATTCGTTACGAGATTTCATTCATCCCTTAGTGTAGTCACCTCCAGCAGCATTCTTTTGTTACTCAATTAATCTTCGAGTAAAATATATATAGTACATGGTTTCCATGTTACGGAAAACTACTGTGAATGCTTTCTATGGCAATTTGACATTAAAGTGTCGGTTATATTACCTTGCAATGCCTGTAGATGTCACTGTATTGGGAGTTTCAATGTAAATTTGTTGATTTGTGTGTCATGGGTGCCAGTGATTTTCTGTTATAATTTCTCTGTCAATCCCTTGCATTGCTTTATCTATCTCATCATAATCACAGTATTGCCGAGAAACTATTCTCTTTTCTCCTCCTGCACAGTTAGCTCTGGTGCCCCTCAAGGATTTATACTTAGTCCGTTTCTATTTTTCATGTATTTGCTGCCCTTTAGCAACAGCATCTGAAAACACTGCATCAGTTTCCAAACAGCTAACAACAGCCAGTTCAATCTCACCGCCGACTGTCACTAAATTGTCAGATTGCTTATCTGCCATACAGTGCTGAAGCAACAGAAATTTCTGATGACTATATATTGAGAAAACTCATGTTATTTCTTTAAGACACAACACTAATTTCATTCCTCAGCCAGAACCTCTAATCCTTTCCCGAGAAAATGTCTGAGACTGTATCAGATGGTCTGCAATCTTGGTGTCAAATTTAACTCTGAGATAACTACTCATCTGTAATATCCCTCAGACCACCTTTGTTCAGTTCTGTAGTGCTGTTTGTTTCTGAGCGTCTTCAGCTGCTGCTGATAGCCTCATTTAAAACTTGGATATCTCTAGATTTGACCATTTTAATGCACTGCTGGCCAACCTCCCCATATTCTGCCCTCTGGAAATTAGAGGTAATTCAAATCTTTGCTGGCCATTTCTTGACTTGTATCAGGTCTCATTCATCCATTGTCCCTTATGCCAGCTGACTTTCATTGGATGCTGCTTAAGTAATGTCTCAATTTTAAAATTCCCATGGGGTTTTCAGATTATTCCTTGTTTTAGAATCTCCTTCAGCTTTAAAACCCTGAGGTAACTCCACTTCTCTGAATCTGGCTCCTTGATTGTCTGCAGTTTTAATTAACCCATCACTAGTACTTCTGCCTTCATCTGTGAAACCCTTAAGTTCTGGAAATCACTCCCTGAAACTTTTCACCTCTTTACTTATTTTTCTTTTTTAAGGCATGAGAGTCATTGAGTCATAGAGACATACAGCATGCAAACAGACTCTTCAGTCCAACTCGCATGTCAATATCCCAACCTAATCTAGTCCCGTTTGCCAGCATTTGGCCCGTATCCCTCCAAACCCTTCCTAATCAAATACCTATCCAGATGCCTTTTAAATGCTGTAATTATACTAGCCTCCACTACTTCCTCTGGCAGCTCATTCCATACACACAACACCCTCTGCGTGAAAAAGTTGCCCTTAGGTTCCTTTTAAATCTTTCCCCTCTCAACCTAAACTTATGCCCTACAGTTCTGGACTCTACCAGCTTGTCTATTTATCCTATCCATGCCTCTCATGATTTTATTAACCTCTAAAAGGTAT
Organism: Chiloscyllium plagiosum; assembly: GCF_004010195.1. Classification (NCBI taxonomy): domain Eukaryota; kingdom Metazoa; phylum Chordata; class Chondrichthyes; order Orectolobiformes; family Hemiscylliidae; genus Chiloscyllium; species Chiloscyllium plagiosum. The sequence continues at coordinate 20,120,820 of NC_057734.1, forward strand.
TCTCCCTGTCTCTGGCACTCCAGGGAAAATAGCTCCAGCCTATTCAGTCTCTCCTTATAGTTCAAATCCTCCAACCCTGACAACATCTTTGTAAATCTTTTCTGACCCTTTCAAGGTTCACAACATCTTTCCGATAGGAGAGAGGCAAGAATTGCATGCAATTTTCCAAAAGTGGCCTAACAAATGTCCCCGACAGCCGCAATATGACCTTCCCAACTCCTATACTCAATGCTCTGACCAATAAAGGAAAGCATACCAAACGCTTTCTTCACTATCCTATATACAGTACCTGTGACTCCACTTTCAAGGAACTATGAACGTGCACGCAAGAGTCTGTTTATTCAGCAATACTCCCCAGGACCTTCCCATTAAGTGTATACATCCTGCTCTGATTTGCTTTTCCAAAATGCAGCACCTCACATTTATTTAAATTAAAGTCGAAACTTTATTGCTGGAACAGCACAGCAGGTCAGGCAGCATCCAGGGAACAGGAGATTCGACGTTCCGGCACAGGCCCTTCTTCAGGAACTGAAGGGCCTGTGCCCGAAACGTCGAATCTCCTGTTCCCTGGATGCTGCCTGACCTGCTGTGCTGTTCCAGCAATAAAGTTTCAACTTTGATCTCCAGCATCTGCAGACCTCACTTTCTCCTCTTTAAATTAAAGTCCACCTGCCCATCTGATCAAGATCCCGTTGTACTCCAAGGTAACCTTGTTGACTGTCCACTACACCTCCGATTTTGGTGTCATCTGCATACTTACTAACTATACTCTCCATGTTTGCATCCAAATCATTAATATAAATGACAAAAAGCAGTGGGCTTAGCACTGATCCTTGTGGTACACTGCTGGTCACAGACCTCCAGTCTGAAACGCAACCCTTCACCAACACCTTCTATCTTTGAGCCAGTTCTGTATCCAAATGGCTAGTTCTCCCTGTATTCCATGAGAGCTAACCTTGCTAACCAGTCTATCATGAGGAACCTTGTCAAATGCCTTACTAAAGTTCATATAGATTGTGTCCACCGCACTGCCCTCATCAATCCTCTTCATTAAATCCTCTTGAAAAATCTCAACCAAGTTTGTGAGACATGATTCCCCACGCACAAAGCCATATTGACAATCCCAAATCAGTCCTTGCCTTTCCAAATACATGTAAATCCTGTCCCACAGGATTCCCTCCAACAATTTGCCCACCAGCGATGTCAGGCTCACCAGTCTGTAGTTCCCTGGATTTTCCTTACCACCTTTCTTAAATAGTGGCACCACATTAGCCAACCTCTAGTCTTATGGCACCTCACCTGTGACTATTGATGATACAAATGTCTCAGCAAGAGGCCCAGCAATCACTTCCCTCGCTACTTTAAACCTAGCTCTTTGACCAGACTTTGGTTATATGTCTCAATATGGTCTTATGTTGCTCAAAAACAAATTTTGTTCCATACTGTTCTTTGTGAAGGGCTTGGAATGTTTTACTGAATTAAAGTTGAAGTTCATGGTGTGATTATTGGGAAACAATTCAATGTCTTTCCAAAATAACCAAAAGTTTCAAAAATAAAGAATGTGTTTCACAGTACTTTGAGTAAGTAAATTCATTCATTCAAATGCGCAGTTCTTATTTCCTTCAGTAAAGTCTCATTCACTGTTCTGTTAAATTTTGTATCCATTTTTGTCCTTGTCATTGCATAGGTTGATGTATATATGAAACAGCCTTAATTTGATAATCTATCTGCAGTGGGTAAAGGACGCACTATTTCTTTTCCAGGAGCCAATAAAAAAAGTATTTAAGTCTGAAAACAAATTGGTCTCAAAATACTACTCCTAATCCCCCATCTCTACTTGGCACTCCATGGGGTAACATAGACATGTTATCAATAACATCACTCACGGACAGCTAGAACACAAAACATAGACAGCAGTAAAGGGCAGCATGGTGGTTCAGTGGTTAGTACTGCTGCCTCACAGCTCTAAGTTCCTGGGTTCAATTCCAACCTCAGGTAACTGTTTGTGTGGAGTTTGCACACTCTCCCTGTATCTGCATGGGTTTCCTCCCACAATCCAAAGATGTGCAGGTTAGGTGAATTGGCTGTGCTAAGTTGTCCATTGTGTTCAGGGAAGAATAGGTTAGGTGCATGAATCAGGGGTAAATATAGAGGAATGGGTCTGGATAGGATACTCTTCAGAAGATTGATGTGGCTTGTTCAGCTGAAGGCCTGTATCCACACAGTTGGGATTCTAATTCTAAAGTAGTGAGTGAGTTCAGTTAATAATTTGACATGATCACCCATTAACGACTCCTTTGCATTCAGTCACACTACAAAGCCACTCTTCCCAATGATATTTATTTAGTATCCAACACTGTGGAATACCAGTGAAACAATATTCTTTGATTAACTTTTGACTGCTCCTAAAAATACTCTAGGAATTTCACAGCAATTCATGAATATTAATAGCTGAATGTGTTGTAAGTGCATTTGCCTCATGTTAGGCTGGAAGCAGCAATGCCTCTTGGTACTAGTTAGCTCAGGACCATTCTACCAATAGCAAGCATGGTCTATTTTGCGAGACGCTTTTCTCTTGAGCTGCACTGTGCTCATACTTTTATTGAAATTCCAATGTCAATTCAGCCCAGTCTGCTTGCAAATACCTTGCACAATTTCTACAGCAGTCATTGTGCTCCAGTAAATATTTCTAATACAAGTCAAACTTGACTTAATAGAAGTGGGAGCTCTAGCAGGAGAACAACCAGGATTCAAAAAGCTAGAGCTTTGTAAAGAAGATTCTGATATTCCAAATAGGAAAGCATAGTGAAGGTCCAGGCCCAGATTGTCCTTGCTAGGTGTATTTTATGAATTCTTCATCATTGTTTCACTTCATGTTACATTAAGTGTGGTTTAACTGGACAGGGCTATCCTTCTGTGTGAGCGGGGGCTCAGTGGTTAGCACTGCTATTTCACAGCACCAGGGACCAGGGTTCAATTCCAGCCGTGGGCAACTGTCTGTGTGAAGTTTGCACATTCTCCCTGTATCTGCATGGATTTGCTCTGGTTTCCTCCCACACGATGTTGAGTGAATTAGCCATGCTAAATTGCCCATAGTGTTCAGGGATGTGCAGGTTTGGTGCATTAGTCAGGGGTGAATGTCGAGTAATAAGGTAAGAGAATGGGTTTGGGTGGGCTATACTTTGGAGGTTCAGTGTGGACTTGTTGGGCCGAAGAGCCTATTTTCACACTATAGGAAATCTATGGAATGGAGGAAAGATTTTTGAGGTTGGGATGCATTTTATAAGATCAGTATGGGACGGAAAATCTCGCAACGCACTGTCTACAGAAATATTTGTCCCACCTCAAACCCATTTTTCGCTGAGTTTCCAATTCTAAGGACTTCAAGTGATGCCCCTTAACTCATTGCTCACTTACTCTAAACCCTGGTTACAGTCAAATCACATCTGTTTATATGTTACGGCCAGTGACTCTTTGTCAGAACAAAAGGTCACTGGACTCGAAATGTTAACTCTGCTTTTATAGAGTCAGAGAGACGTACAGCACGGAAACAGACCCTTTGGTCCAACTCGTCCATGCCGACCAGATATCCCAACCCAATTTAGTCCCACCCGCCAGCACCTGGCCCATATCCCTCCAAACCCTTCCTATTGATATACCCATCCAGAAGCCTTTTAAATGTTGCAATTGTACAAGCCTCGACCACTTCCTCTGGCAGCTCATTCCATACAAGTATCGCCCTCTGTATGAAAACGTTGCCCCTTAAGTCTCTTTTATATCTTTCCCCTCTCACCCTAAACCTATGCCCTCATGTTCTGTTCACGCCCACCCCAGGAAAAAGACTTTGTCTATTTATCCTATCCATGCCCCTATGATTGTATAAACCTCTATAAGGTCACCCCTCAGCCTCCGATGTTCCAGGGAAAATAGCACTAGCCTATTCAACCTCTCCCTATACCCCATATCCTCCAACCCTGGCAACATTCTTGTAAATCTTTTCTGAATCATTTTAAGTTTCACAACATCTTTCCAATAGGAAGGAGACCAGAATTGCACACAATATTCCAACAGTGGCCTAGTCAATGTCCTGTACAGCCACAACATGACCTCCCAACTCCTGTACTCAATACTCTGACCAATAAAGGAAAGCATACCAAACGCCTTCTTCACTATCCTATCTACCTGCGACTCCACTTTCAAGGAGCTATGAACCTGCACTCCAAGGTCTCTTTGTTCAGCAACACTCCCTAGGACCTTACCATTAAGTGCATAAGTCCTTGTGGCACTCCACTGGTCACAGGCCTCCAGTCTGAAAAACAACCCTCCATCACCACCCTCTCACCTTTGAGCCAGTTCTGTCCCCAAATGGTGAGTTCTCCCTGTATTTCATGAGATCTAACCTTGCTCACCAGTCTCCCATGAGGAATCTTGTCAAATGCCTTACTGAAGTCCATATAGATCTCATCTACCACTCTGCTCTCATTAATCCTCTTTGTTACTTCTTCAAAAAACTCAATCAAGTTTGTGAGACATGATTTCCCATGCATAAAGCCATGCTGATTATCCCTAATCAGTCCTTGCCTTTCCAAATACATGTACATTCTGTCCCTCAGGATTCTCTCCAACAACTTGCCCACCACAAGGCAGTGGTGAGCTGCCTTCTTGAACTACTGCAGTCTTTGGGGTGTAGATACACTCATAATATTGTTAGGAAGGATTTGGACCTAGAAGCAGTGAAATAACAGCGATATTGTTCCGAGTCAGGATGGTGCATGTCTTGAATGGGCAACGTCCAGCAGACAGTTTTCCCATGCATCTGTTGCTCTTGTCATTCAAAATGGGAGAAGTCATAGATTTGAAAAGTACATTTGAAGAAGTCTAGGTAAGTTACTGCAATGCATCTCATTGCTAGCACACACCACTACCACTAGGCGTTAGATGTGAAGGGAATAAGCATTGAAGGTGGTGGATCGGATGTTAATAGATGCTTTGACTTGGATGGACAGTTGCCTCTTGAATGTATTTGTGGCTTCACCTATCCAGACAAGTGGACAGTATTCCATCACATTCCTGAAGTGTGCCTTGTGAATAGTAGGAGAAAGTGAGGACTGCAGATGCTGGAGATCAGTTCTGAAAATGTGTTGCAGGAAAAGTGCTGCAGGTCAGGCAGCATCCAAGGAGCAGGAGAATTGACGCTTAGGGCATGAGCCTGAAGAAGGGCTCATGCCCGAAACGTCGATTCTCCTGCTCCTTGGATGCTGCCTGACCTGCTGCGCTTTTCCAGCAATACATTTTCTGCTTGTGAATAGTAGCTAGGCAATGGGGAAACAACAGGAGATTTAATGCTGCAGCTTCTGACCTGCTGTTGTGGCCACAGTACCCATGTATCAGGTCAAGTTCAGACTCTGGGGAACGGTAGACCTCTGATGTTAGAAGCTATCAAGGGGTGATGGCTGTATGCAGTCTCATTGGACATGGTCATTGCATAGCAATTGTGTGACATGAATGTTACTTGTCACTTGTTAGCCCAAGCCAGGATGATGGCTAGGCCTTGCTGCATTTCAAAATGGACAAGTCCAGAATCTGAGGAGTTGTGAATGGGCTTTTAATCTCTTGCTGTTGAATCCCTTCATGAGTGTGCACCCAGATCTCTGGGATGATACATCCCCAAAAAGCAAAATTGAGTGCCCCATGATGTGTTCGAGCACCGAAAAGCTGTTTATATGCAAGCCAAGAGTCTTTCCTACAGTGACTTGTGAATGAATGGAAATCATTCTGCCTACTTTAAACTGGTCTTCTCAGCTGCCACAGAGGTGTCATAAGCCAAGGCCCTAGAGGGATGCACTGATCAATCAAGAGCCAAACTGTCACTTTCCTGTACAGATCGAGTACTGATGGAATGCCTTAAAGTGAAAGCACCACAGCAGTAGCCAGGGTAATACTGACAGCTACATTTGAGATATACATTAGTAAGTGGAATCCTTTCCACTTCATGTAGTACTTAATGTGAGGGAGTGTGCAACTCAGTATCAGTGCATAATCTAGTCCCCAGTCCTCAGACCTTCAGGGGGATGACCAATCCTAAAACTGCAGCATCCCCTCTTTGTTCCAGTGGTTGGTCTTGGGGAAGGAAATTAATTTGCTTGTTTACGAAAACAACACAAGAGTGACTTACTTAATACATCTGGACACAGAGCTGATTAATGATGTCTCCAGCAGCAGCCTGGAATGATCCCAAAACATGAAAGTTAAGGTGTATGTGACCTTGACAGCCAGCTAGCAGTGCAGATCCTGTGAGCAAGTTTTGTGCAGCAAATTCTAACAGCCCCTACATAAACTGATGCTTCTAAAGGAACTGAACTAAGTCAACATATTAGCTGTGAAAGCAGCAATCTGAGTGGGTAGTGACAGATCATGTTTGTCCAAACTTAAATCAAACCAAATCCACCTTGCTCTTTTTATTGTTAAAATCACAAGTAAAGATGAGAAGTAAAAACAAATCACCATGATAAAAAAAATGCTCAAAAGTCATAATTGTAAGTTGACATCACAGAACTCCTTTTTCTACAATTGGTTACATCTCCTTTGTGCCAGTTTATTTGACCATTTAAAGACCTTGTCTTGCTGCTGTTGGGGTTAACCGATTTGCAGGCAAGAGTGTGGTGCTGGAAAAGCACAGCAGGTCAGGCAGCATCCGAGGAGCAGAAAAATCAATGTTTCAGGCAAAAGCCCAGCCTAGACACCATCCATGACCAGGGAAAGCATGTGGGCCACTTGTCACCTTGAGTGTGGAGAATGTCTTGTTCAAAGGTAATCAGCACGTCACCAAATTACAGGACATTGGGAAAGAGGTGTGTCGGTGAGAAGTACACCCCACCTTGGTACCGCCTCTCATACACACTCTCCCTGCTAATTCCCAGTCTATAAATCTCAGCCATTCATTACTTACTTACAATCTGGGTGCTTCAGAACCCATTGGCTGACTTCTAGAACCAAGAAGTTCTAGAAGATAGTTCTAGAAGCTGAACTATGGATATCTGGCCAAGAGTTCTCTCAAGGGGAGACCTCTGACCTGGGTTTTTCATTCTAGGTGAACACTTACGTAGTTTCCTCACCATTGCCTGATTAGCAGCCTTTCCAAAAGAATCAGCTCTGGTTTCCCACTGACTTCCATCCAGATGACAAGACTCATAATACCACAACAAAGTTCCATCAAGTAATATACTGGCACACTCCCAATGTACAACACCAATGTAGTCACTGAACACTGCAATGCTTTTGCTTTGAGCAACTTGTGTTAAACAGATAGCATGTATTAATAAGCTGCTGAGGCAATCTCAATATGCATATATTCAGCATGCTATGTATGGATGCTGAGGAGAAAGTGAGGTCTGCAGATGCTGGAGATCAGAGCTGAAAATGTGTTGCTGGAGAAGCGCAGCAGGTCAGGCAGCATCCAGGGAACAGGAGAATCGACATTTCGGGCATAAGCCCTTCTTCAGGAAGAAGGGCTTATGCCCGAAACGTCGATTCTCCTGTTCCCTGGATGCTGCCTGACCTGCTGCGCTTCTCCAGCAACACATTTTCAGCTATGTATAGATGCTGACCTCTGTGGACGTTCAGTCTGTTTGCTGTATTCAAACATTTCCTGAAGTTAGGGACAAACTTCACACTACATTTGGAAGGTGGAATCATTGCTTCTGTGTCTATTTGCAACAAACACTTCAAAGAGACCTGCAGTAAGCTTCAAAGTCTGCTTGCTCTTCTTGAAAAATCAATCCTTGCTAAAAGAATGCCTGCTCCCTCCAGGACTTTAAAAGTCAGTGTATTGGACATTACTTACAGAATCCTTTCCAAGAACAGACTCATTTTTAAAGGCATCAAGCAGCCCTTTAACAGCTCTAATACCTGATAATCTGCTTCTGCAAATCAAATCTTTGTCAAGTGCTCCTGTCTGGTTTATTACACTAATAAGATGGACCTTATAACTCAAGGTCAGCAAAGTGGGGTGCAGTAGCTTTTATTGCTGGATTAGAACCATGTATTTGAGACTTGATTAGAGAAGGTGAATAATATCACGTTCTGAGCCATTTATGAATGATGATGGTTGAGTGGCAGGGTGGTTTACAACAAGATCTCAGTGTTGTTTGAATCTGTGTTTGCGCTGTATTTAAGATTAATAAGCAACTTTAACAAAACTGCCTCTCAACTCCAATCATCACATGAATCATGGTAGAAATATAAAATGGCACTATTCCCCTGATTGATAACTTTGCATCTTTGTTCAGATTCAATGTGAAAAGATATTGTCATCCATACAACAATCTCAGGAATTGCAGGGGAGTTGGGTTGCATAGCGAATTACGATGATGTGGCTGAGAAGATAATCTAGTTGTTCCATCAGAAACATCCTCAAAGCCTTAACTTAAACTAATTTCAAAAGTAGGCTAATAATGAAAAGTATTCCATAGAGCCAACTGGAGAGAAAAAAAAATGCATTCTAGTCCATGGACTTTTTAAAAGTCAAAATAAGAAAACATTGTGGACGGCACAGTGGCTCAGTGGTTAGCACTGCTGCCTCACAACACCAGGGTCCCAGGTTTGATTCCAGCCTCAGGTGACTGTCTGTGTGGAGTTTGCACATTCTCCCCAAGTCTGTGTGGGTTTCCTCCGGGTGCTCCGGCTCCCAAAGGTGTGCAGGTCAGGTGAATTGGCCCTGCTAAATTGCCCATAGTGTTAGGTGTGTAGGTCTGGGTGGGTAACTGTTGGTTGGGTTAAGGGCCTGTTTCCACACTTTAGGGAATCTAATCTAAATTATTTCAAAGAGGCAGTTTCAAGCTCTGCCCAATTATTGTTGGCTGACAAGCATTAAATTGTGACTTGTGTTCTGAGAATGTTTTATACTAGCAAGGAGTCAGTCACTTTTCCCAAGCCTTTTAAATTTTTTTAAAGAACAAATCGAGCTGAAGGATGCTGGTGCACAGAATACTTAATATTTCAGACACTCAGTGTCAGAATCAAGCAATTCCAGGTCAGGCATTGAATGGATTGCATGCAGGACTAAATGCCCTCAACAGTTTTCCATCAAGCTAGCCTGGGTTAGATATTGAATGTATTGATGTAGCAGAAAGCTATTTTGGCACTTTCCCACCAAGCACTCATAGATCAGGTACAGTTATATAGGGAGGGAAGGTCCATTATTCAGCTCTAACATACATCAGCTACAGAAAAGCATCTGGTTGGTATTACATTTTTCCATTTTTTGAGCCAATTGGAATGCAGCTTATCCAAGAAAAATTGACTGTTAGGAGCAACTTTGAGGCTTTTGGCCATTCCCATAATGAACTGGCTTAAAACTACAAAATTCAATTTCATAGACCTCTTCTGTGTGCATTTGAACCACAGAAAGTACTTCTAACACTGCTGTGGTGGGCCAACTCCAGTTGGTATAGGTAACCTTGAAAAATGTGCTTGGCATAAGATGATAGGACCTGTCAGGACTCCCAAAACACTCATCCTCCTCCCTTTAATTTTGATTACTCAACGCCGCTACAGAAGCCCAAATTATTCTGCAAAATAATACTAGGCAGAAGTGAAAAGGAGCAAAGATTTGTAAAATACATTCACCCTGTGATGGGCAGATGATGGACAATGTTTAGTTCTGAGTTTGACCTAATCAGCATTCAGTGAGGGATGCTGAATGTGACATCTTTGTAATTAGCCCCGTAAACATGATACAATGCTGTAATCTGGACGTAACAATATCCATAGTCACTCCAATAAATTTACAGCTGCTAACATACATATAAAAGGAATTACAGTGGTAAATCAGGAGAGGGAGGAGGGGCTGGATTTCACATATCATCTTGTTTGCTGGAGGAATGCTCTTAGAAATACAGCGATCCAGGGCCCACATATGGATCAGGAGTAAGGACTCTCAGCCAAATACTGAGTACAAGTTACTGCACAGAAACACAAGGAAAGCTGGGTCAATTTTGAGACTGAATTATATTTATTTACATTCAGTCATCAGTAACCAGTCTTGATTTGTCCATTAATGATAAGATGGCTTGGTAAAGAATTACAGTAATTTCCTCAGGTCACATATCCCCCAGGTGGGGGGAATCAGGGGTTATGAAGAAAGGTCAGGAAAGTGAACATGATGAATGTTGGATCATCCATGGCAGAGCAGGCTCAAGGGGCAGAAAAGCCTGCCCTGTTTCTATTTCTTATGGTCTTAATGTCACCTCAATTGGCTATTCATTAAAGCCCATTTAAAACCAATTCGACAAGCTCCAGTCCTACATGAGTTGATTCCATTAGATGTATCACCCCTGGCTCTCTGAAGCTCCACTGATTGTTCTCATTAATGTCCCACCTATTCATTCTTGTTGCTATAGTGTTGATGCCTAGCTTTAACTGTCAGCAAGATTCACTATGGAATACTGTGCACTCTCAATGGCTCTAAGATATAAGGTTATTTAAGGCAAAAAAAGAACAGCTCACATCCTTGGTTCCTGTATGCTCTTATCCTGGCCACAATGACTTGATAGGACAAGCATTATTTCCACTCCCATGTGTACTATTATCTTGAAGCTTGTCTTGGCACTCCTACTTAATCCCAAGGGAGGTAGGGGAGACTATACTGACTTGGTTCCTCACAGCATACTATAACACCTTGAGCAAATTGGCTCTAAGGGTAAATGAGATGGTGTTTTCCTGCAGGAAATGTTTCTGAACTTACCGAGAGGTTTTGGGCAACTTGATGAATTGTTTGTTCTAATGAAGGGAGTGAAGATAATGGCATAGGGGCCTTCAATGCAGCATTTAAATTTGCCTTGTGCAATGATAGCTCTACTCACCTAAAATCAAGATCCAGCCTCAAACTGGAGCGGGCAGACAAACTTTGCTGGATCTCGGTGTTGTAATCAGGCACACAGAGAGGTGGATGCTCAATCATCTGTGCGCATTCATCCCAATTTTCCTTCATCCGTTCCAACGTATGTTGAAAGGGCCCAACTGTTCTAGGGCATATCTTGTCAACCAGAAAATAGGGAAGTAACTCTGATTATTGATAAACATACGGCAATCATGGGATGAAAATTGCATGAAAGATTGGCTGAGCAGTATGAGAGGTTATTTTATCTGTTTTTTTTCATACCAGATTGTTCCTGATCACAACTGAGGGAGTTGGTCACAAATGTCAAAATTCCGAACAGATACTCTGTCAGCACTTTATTAGATCTTGAAACAAAGTCTGATTGTTACATTAGAGACTGCCCTGTGAGCTGGGGGAAGGAGTGGTCGCACCACAAAGTAATAAACTGGCTTCTTCACTCAGTTCAATCAAGCAACTGTTTCAGATCAGATATTAAACTGTGACAGGCACAAGACAAGGCAGGATGTGACACTGACAGAGAATTTCACAGGCAATCTGCCCAAAATTAAAACATTCCATTTAAAGTCACAGGAATGCAAAATTTGCAAAAAAAAAAGAACTAAAATGCATTATATCTTGGGTTTTGCAACCTGCCCAAAAGTGTACTCTTTGAAGTGGGCAGCACTCAAATTTGGCACTTCCTCCTCGTTGGAAAGATTATGGCATTGGATTGAGAAGAGGCATTGAGGCTCCTGCCTGGGTATTCAGCAAAGGAACAAGCAATATGCACTAATGCTATGTCATGCAACCATTAAAGGGCTGCCTGCCATTGTAAGGTGAGACCCACTCAATGGAAGGGAACTGATGCTGGCTGTCCCAAGTCCAGCACAAGCTAAAAGTAGGAGATGCACGGATGGAACATCAAAGAAGAGAAGGAGTTCCTGTCTTTAGGGATGAAGTGTTTGGAGGCCTTAGCTTGGAGTTAATTCTTTGCACTGAGGAAGTGGGGTAAATTGCTTAACAGCACTGCTGGACCTGGCCAGAGTGCACTTCCTGGTGATTGAACAAAGAACAAAGAACAATACAGCACAGGAACAGGCCCTTTTGCCCTCCAAGCCTGCGCTGACACATTTTGCTCTTCCATACTAAAATGGTCTTCACTTACAAGATCCGTAACCCTCTATTCCCTTCCTGTTCATGTATTCATTCAGTTGCTTCTTAAACTCTGCTATTCTGTCTGCTTCTATCTCCTCCTTTGGCAACATGTTCCAAGCCATCACCACCTGTTGTGTGAAAAACGTGCCTCACTCATCTTTTATACTCCCCACTCTCACCCCCTTGTACCTTTAACCTTGTAAATGGCCCCTCCACTCTGGGAAAAAGCCTCACACTTTCCACTCTATCCATGCCATTCACAACCTTAGAAACTTCTATCATGTTGGTCCACAACCATTCCAGTGAAAACAAACCCAGTCGATCTAACCTTTCTTCATAACTAAAATCCTGGATCCTAGGCAACATCCTGGTAGCCCATTCCTGTACCTCTCCAAAGCATGCACATCCTTCTGGTAATGTGGTGACCAGAACTGTACACAATATTCCAAGTATGGCCTAACTAAGGTTCTATAAAGCTGCAGCATAACTTGTCTTTCTTTATACTCAGCGCCCCTTCCAATGAAAGCAAGCATGCCATAGGCCTTTTTTACTACCTTATCTACCTGCGCCACCACCTTCAGTGATCTGTGGACCTGCACCCCCAGATCCCTCTGCATAGCAATACTCTGAAGGGTTCTGCTATTCATTGTATAATTTCCATCTGTACTTGGCTTTCTAAACTTCATCATCTCCCATTTGCCTGGATTAAACTCCATCTACCAATTTTCTGCCCATGCCTCCATCTGATCTATACCTTGCTATATCATCTGACAATCCTCCTCACTATCTGTAACACAACCAAGCTTTGTATCATCCGCAAACTTACAAATCAGGCAAGCCACGTTTTCATACAAATCATTTACATTGATCACGAATTGAAGAGGTCCCAGCACTGATTCCTGTGTTACACCCAATAGTCGCAACCCTCCATTCTGAAAAGCTTCCTTCCACCACCACCCATGAATAAGCTAGTTCTGTTTCTATCTTGCCAGCTCATCCCGATACTGTGTGACTTCACCTTTTGTACCAATCTGCCGTGAGGGATCTTGACAAAGCTTTTACTGAAGTCCATGAAGACAACTTCAACTGCTTTTCCCTCATCAATCATCTTTGTCACCTCCTCAAAACACTTGATCAACTTAGTGAGGCACGACCTCCCCGCACAAAACCATGCTGTCTTTCGTAAATAAGTCCATTTACTCCTAAATGTATACAGATCCTATTCCTGAGAATCTTTTCTAATAATTTTCCTACCACCTACGTGAGACTCACAGGCTTGTAATTTCCTGGATTATCCCTATTACCCTTCTTGAAACATTAGACAACATTGGCAATTCTCCAATCCTCTGGGACTTCACCTGTGAACAAAGAGGATACAAAGATGTTTGTCAATGCTCCAGCACTTCATTCTCTTGGATTTATCTACTTTAATATTTTTTAGGATACATAACACCTCTTTCTTTTTAACAGCAACTTGACATAAAAATTCAACACTCCCTTCCCCCGAGATCATTCTTCACCAATTCCTTCTCTTTGGTGAATACTGACACAAAGTATTCATCTAGGATCTTATCTATCTCTTCTGGCTTCACACACAGATTGCTTCCTTGTCTTTGAGTGGGCCAATCCTTTCCTTGGGTACCCTCTTGCTTTTTATTTTTGGAAAAGAAAGTTTTGGGATCTTTCTCAATCCTGTTTACTAATGACTTTTCATGACCTCTTTTCACCCTTTTAATTCCTTGTTTACAATCTTTCCTATTTTCCTTATATACTTCAAGAGCTTTGTCAGTTCCCATCCTCCTAAACCTTACATATGCTTCCTTTTTCTTTTTGATCATGGTCCTAACATTCCTGGTCATCCAAGGTTCACGAAACGTGCCAAACCTATCCTTCATTCTCAAAGGAGCGTGCCATTCCCACATGTCCGATGTGGATTTACCATCAAACAGCTGCCTCCAATGAACATTCTCCAGTTCCTGCCTAATATTATTGTAGTTTGTTTTCCCCAATTCGTCCTTCACCTGAGGACTGCTGTTATCCTTATCTACGAGTAATTTGAAACTCACGTTATTATGGTCACTACTCCTGAAATGCTCCCCCATTGAAAGTTTACTCGCCTGGCCGGGCTCATTTCCCAGAACCAGGCCCAGTATAACCCCTTCCCTGGTTGGACTGTTTGCATAGTTTGTCAAGAAACCCTCCTGAATGGTCCTTGCAAATTCTGCCCCATCCAAGCCCCTGGCATGATGTGAGTCCCAGTCAATGTAGGGGAAGCTAAAATCGCCCACCACAACAGCCCTGCTGTTTTTACATCTTTCCAAAATCTGTCTACATATTATCTCCTCTAACTCCCACTGGCTGTTGGGATGCCTGTAGAATACCCCCAGCATTGTGATTTCACCTTTCCTATTCCTGAGTTCTACTCATATTGCCTTGCTGCACGAGTCCTCCCTCACAACATTTACCAGTAATGCAACTGCTCAACCCTTTTTACATCCCCTTCTATCACACCTGAAACATCTAAATCCTGGGATATTCAGCTGCCATTCCTGTCCCTCTTTCAGCCGTGTCTCTGTAATTGCAATGCAGTCATAATTCCAAATACTAACCAAAGCTCTAAGTTCATCTACCTTGCCTATTATACTTCTTACATTGAAACACATGCATTTCAGACCACCTCCCCTGCTCTGTTCTGCACCATTTCTCTGCCTGTTCTTAGTATGTTTGCCTTGGTTTCTACCTCCCCCTCAATTTCTACACCTACTGCCCTACTTCTCTGGTTCCCATGCCCCTGCCTCACCAGTTTAAACCCTCTCTAACCATTCTATCAAGTATTATCCCAAAGACCATAAGACATAGGAGCGGAAGTAAGGCCATTCGGCCCATCGAGTCTACTCCGCCATTCAATCATGGCTGATGGGTATTTCAACTCCACTTATCCGCATTCTCCCTGTAGCCCTTAATTCCTTGTGACATCAAGAATTTATCAATTTCTGCCTTGAAGACATTTAGCGTCCCAGCCTCCACTGCACTCTGAGGCAATGAATTCCACCGGCCCACCACTCTCTGGCTGAAGAAATGTCTCCGCATTTCTGTTCTGAATTAACCCCTCTAATTCTAAGGCTGTGACCACGAGTCCTAGTCTCCTCATCTAACAGAAACAATTTCCTAGCATCCACCCTTTCCAAGCCATGTATTATCTTGTAAGTTTCTATTAGATCTCCCCTTAATCTTCTAAACTCTAATGAATACAATCCCAGGATCCTCAGCCGTTCCTCATATGTTAGACCTACCATTCCAGGGATCATCCGTGTGAATCTCCGCTGGACACGCTCCAGTGCCAGTATGTCCTTCCTGAGGTGTGGGGACCAAAACTGGACACAGTACTCCAAATGGGGCCTAACCAGAGCTTTATAAAGTCTCAGTAGCACAACGGTGCTTTAAATTCCAACCGTCTTGAGATAATTGACAACATTGCATTCGCTTTCTTAATCACGGACTCAACCTGCATGTTTACCTTTAGAGAATCCTCAACTAGCACTCCCAGATCCCTCTGTACTTTTGCTTTATGAATTTTCTCACCGTTTAGAAAGTAGTCCATGCTTGTATTCTTTTTTCCAAAATGCAAGACCTTGCATTTGCTCACATTAAATTCCATCAGCCATTTCCTGGACCACTCTTCCAAACTGTCTAGATCCTTCTGCAGCCTCCCCACTTCCTCAGTACTACCTGCCTGTCTACCTAACTTTGTATCATTGGCAAACTTCGCTAGAATGCCCCCAGTCCCTTCATCCAGATCATTAATATATAATGTGAACAGCTGCGGCCCCAACACTGAACCCTGCGGAACACCGCTTGCACCGGCTGCCATTCTGAAAAAGAACCTTTTATCCCAAGACATCAGTCCTGGTCCTGTCCAGGTATAACCCATCCAGTTTGTACAGGTCTCACCTCCCCCAGAACCAATCCCAATGCCCCATGAATCTGAAACCATCCCCCTTACACCATCTTTTCAGCCACATATTCATTCTATATATCCTACTGTTTCTACTCTGTCTAGCTTCTGGCACTGGTAGTAACCCTGAGATAACTCCCTTCGTGGTCGTACATTTCAACTTTCTTCCTAGTTCTCTATATTCTGCTTTTTAGGATCTCATCCCTCTTATTACCTATGTCATTACTACCAACATATACCATAACCACTGGTTGTTCACCCTCCATCTCCAGAATGACCTGCAAAAGCTCTGAGATATCCAGGACCTGAGCACCAGGGAGGCAATCCATGAACCTGAACTCTTGTCTGCAGCCACAGAAACATTTGTCTATTTCCCTTATGATTGAGTCCCCTAGAACTATAGCATTTCTATGCCTATTTCTCCCTCCCTGTGCGGCATGCTTCCAATAGAGTGCGATGCTTCAAGTGATCCATGGGTAAGAAGGAGTATGAGTTTGGCCGCAGTTGCTATTCCCTGAAAGCTCATTTCCTTCAAGGGGAATAGCCACAGGAGATTCCTGCACAGCCTGCTTAGCCCTCCTGCTCTGCCTGGTGGTCACCCATCCCCTTCCTGCCTATGGAGTCTGAGTCTGCAACGTGACCATCTCTCTATACATGCTACCATGTTTACAGATTTCACAGTTTGG
The DNA here is from genome assembly GCF_004010195.1 of Chiloscyllium plagiosum. NCBI lineage: Eukaryota > Metazoa > Chordata > Chondrichthyes > Orectolobiformes > Hemiscylliidae > Chiloscyllium > Chiloscyllium plagiosum. The sequence continues at coordinate 20,137,495 of NC_057734.1, forward strand.
AGGGTCAAACAGTAATCCAGCATACTGTCCTCCAGGAGGTTTGTTGAGGCCTCACTGTGGTTCTCAAATGTGCTGAGCTTTCTTGTCATGTTATGCCTCATGGTCAGTACATCAGTACACCTTTAAGAGTGTTCATGACATCATCAAGTTAACATGTGATCTGAGGGCCTAAAAGTCTCATACTCCTTCTTACCCATGGATCACTTGAGGCGTCGCACACTATTGGAAGCATGCTTCTCTATTTTAACAAAATAGCTTAATATTAGCCCAGCCACTTTTATGTCTGAGAAATTTAATGTTTGTACTAAATAGTTACTTATAATAAATGTCTATTGAATTCTTCAGCACCACAATGTCCATCTCTGGTTCCATATGTTACAGGAGATAACACAAGCATTGCCACATCAGGTAAAACAATCTGTTAGAGACAAAGTCACACCATATCTCAAGTTGACAGCGTTAATTCCCCTACTGATGCTGCTCCACTGATGCTCTTGCTGTTGCCTCTCAATGAGCCAGCCCAGACATTCATACCAAGGTCATCCAAAACTAGGTCCTCAAGACCCAGAGTAGCTCAAGGGCACTATGCTAGGCTATCTGCAGTCATCTTTAGTTATCAAGACCTTTCCACTAGCCATGCTGTAGCCACTTGTGTAGCACCATCTAATAGAATCCCTACAGTGGTTAAGCAAGCCATTCAGCCCATCGAGTCCACAACAACCCTCTAAAGAGCAGCAGTCCAACCAGGCCATTCCCATCCTTGTAACCTTGCATTTTCTATGGCTAACCTACCTAGCCTGCACATCCCTGGTCATTATAAGCAATTTGGCTTGGGCAATCCACCTAATCTGCACATCTTTGGACCTTGGGAGGAAACTAGAGCAGCTGGAGGAAACCCACATAGATATGGGGAGAATGTGCAAACTCCACACAGTTAGTCGCCTGAGGCGGGAATTGAACCCGGGTCTCTGGCGCTATGAAGCAGCAGTGCTAACCACTGTGCCACCGTGCCGCCCACTGGTGGGGGGGGGGGCACTATTTCGTTCAGATAATCGATTATTTGGTTAATCGATTAAATACCTTTCCTCTCGGGCTCTGAATTTTTTTAAGTCTGCTCTCGTTTAGGAGACGAGGTAGCAGCACACCGCGTGAGAGCCCTGCACCTCGGTCCAACACCACCCACGCCCGCACCCCCACCCCCACGTCTAACACCGCCTTCCCCCGCACCCCCGTGTGGCCCCCCCCCCGCCCCGTCCACCCCTGCCCCCTCTCCAGGGCAGCCTGACTGGCCATTAACAACAAGACTGCTGCTGCTGCTGCTGCTGCTGCTGCTGCCTTTGTAGGGTAAGTCTCCAAATAGCGCGAGTTTATACACATACACACTGTGGGATATAAATGAATTAATGTTATTTCTGCAAGTATAAATTCTGATACAGAATAGGAATGAGAAAATACATATTCAGCAAAAACAAAGGATATGTGAGCATGAGACATGAATACAGAACAATGGTGGATATATGGGCGGCACGGTGGCACAGTGGTTAGCACTGCTGCCTCACAGCGCCTGTAGACCCGGGTTCAATTCCCGACTCAGGCGACTGACTGTGTGGAGTTTGCACATTCTCCCCGTGTCTGCGTGGGTTTCCTCCGGGTGCTCCGGTTTCCTCCCACAGTCCAAAGATGTGCGGGTCAGGTGAATTGGCCATGCTAAATTGCCCGTAGTGTTAGGTTAAAGGGGTAAATGTAGGGGTATGGGTGGGTTGCGCTTCGGCGGGTCGGTGTGGACTTGTTGGGCCGAAGGGCCTGTTTCCACACTGTAAGTAATCTAATCTAATATGGGCAAACAGGAAAGCATCTGTTTCCCTTCCTGAAGACACAGGAACTAACCCTAATCAAAGAGGTCAAAGTGGCCTCTGGATGGAAATAGATGCTGATAGAAGAAAAGATATGCCTAATCAATAATCTATAATAGACTGACGTCAAACACCCTTATGGGAGTCAGAGATAAGAGTTTGTCACGGACAAAACAGGATAAACAGAAGTTGTGGGATAAGTCTTAAGGAAATGAGTGACGTAAGCGAAGCAGGGAACAGACAATGGAATAAGGAAAAAAATATGGTATAAATTGCGAGGGTTTTTTGGATATAGTGTGCATTCTGTAATTACCTTACCTGGTAATTAGACAAGGCACCCACCTATAGGTGTATAAATAAAAAAGAAGCTGTTATTCAGATATTTGTCTCGGACTGAAATTATTAAAGTGAGTGAGCTTTTGTTTCTCACACACACACACAACATTTTGACAGGTTCTACCTTTACCCTGTACAAGACAATGTTGGAGAGATTATCTGGGGAAGGCGGGTTTAGGGTACATCCCTCTGTAGACCTCCAGGGAAAATGTGGGGAGAGAGAGAGAGAGGGCAGAAGGTCAGTCATTTGGAGACGGTGCCTGTTTAATCACTGTAAACAAAAGACAAGATCACTGTTGAAAAATCATCTTTGATGTAAAGTTTCTATCGGGACCTTGAGATCTCCTTGGGATAATCCAATATTCAGATAATTGATATTCGGATAATCGAGGTTCCTCTGTACAGCATGACACTGAGAGTCGCATGCCATGAAATGAAGCATTTGTCAAGTGATACCTATCCAGATCCCATTCTCAAATTAACTGTCTAATCCCTGTGCTATCAACACTAAAGTAGAAATCAACCTGAGAAACATTTTCATGGGAGGCCTTAAAAACAATAAAAGCTAATCCAAATCTTTGAGTGCCAATAAGAGGATGAGGTGGAAGGAGGCATGTGATGAGACCACAGTCATGGGAATGGCAGAAAAAGATGGCTGGTCATTGTAGGGGAGAGCTATTCCTGAGCCATTAGGGGAACCTACCATATTGCAGCAAGATCCAGCCCATGCCAGCTAATTTCACTGTTTCCAAGTCAGAAATTTAGTTGCTAACAATGCTATGGTCGCCACTAATCATTTAAATGGTCCATTTGCAGCCAAAGGGTTACATCTGTGGGGCAAGTCAACCATATCCAAATGACTTCAGGAGTAAAGGAAACATATTGTTCTAGATTGAGTTACAGCTCCAATTATATCTATGCATGTGGCTGAGGTGTGGTAAAACGAACGATAGCTCAAGAATCTGAAAATCCTCAAATGCACATATGAGAGATGCGTGAACAAAAGTGTTCTCAAGCAGGAATGTCAACATTGCACTCAATCAGAGAGCAAAACAAAAGCACATTGAAGATGAAAGACAAACTTCCAGCACCAGCTGGCACAGTTGGGCGGCACGGTGGCTCAGTGGTTAGCACTGCTACCTCACAGTGCCAGGGACCCGGGCTCGATTCCAGCCTCGGGTGACTCTCTGTGGAGTTTGCACATTCTCTTCATGTTTGTATGGGTTTCCTTCGGGTGCTCTGGTTTCCTCCCACAGTCCAAAGATGTGCAGGTCAGGTAAATTGGTCATGCTACATTGCCCATTGTGTTAGATGCGTTAGTTAGGGGGGCGGGGGTGGGTTACTCTTCGGAGGCTTGGTGTGGATTAGTTGGGCTGAAGGGCTGTTTCCACACTGTAGGGAATCTAATCTAATCTATACTGTGGAAATGGAAGTTACAAATTTATATGCTACTTTCATTGTTGATACAGCCGCGGCCATGTTTGTCATCTTAGAAAGGGAGTATAGGAGTCTCCAAGTCACATTCTGTTATGGAGAACTGGTGTGAAACTGGCTAGTCAATCCACCAACAACAGTATTCCAGCCTTAGGTGAAATTAGTGTTAGGGCGGATAACGATTGTGCATCCTGTTATTTGCCATTGATGGTAGGAGGAGGGAACAAAGTGCTCTCATGTCAGGGAATTGGCTGAATAAAATATGGTCAAACTGGGATAAGCTATTTATCATGCGGATCAGTAAAATTAAGTTTTAATATTGAGAAAACACTAACAGAAAACAAAGTGGTTTTTGACCAAAGAGGATCAAAACATAAAACTGGTCATCAATATGATATTTAATATCACAAGCCAACAAATGTGGACATTTCTTTGAGATTTATGGACTGGACCATTTGTAGCCACTGAATTACCTGTTGATTTCTTTACATGACCAAATTACATACCAACACCTCACCAGAGAAATGACTGAGAAAAGATTGAGAGAGATTGACACAGAAACTTCATCAATAATATAAATGAGATCATGTGAAAATAAGAAATAGCAGCAGAGGTGTATAGGACAATCCAGATAAAAGCAATAGCAAGAAGGTCATTTTGATACCCAAGTACATATGGCCATGTTGAAGAGGAGGTGAAAAATTGAAGAATGTTTGCATAGATGGTTAACTCCAGGAAGGGTAAGAGAGGTAGACAGCTAGTGCAGGAGTCTTTTGTGGATATACCCATTTCAAATAGGTATGCTGTTTTGGAAAATGTAGGGGGTGATGGATTCTCAGGGGAACATAGCACAAACAGCCAAGTTTCTGGTATTGAAACTGGCTCTAATGCAATGAAGGATATGCCGGCTTCCAAGAGATCAATTGTGTTAGGGGATTCTGTAGTCCGAGGTACAGACAGACGTTTCTGCGGCCAGCAGAGAAAAAGCAGAATGGTGTGTTGTTTCCCTGGTGCCAGGATCAAGGATGTCTCAGAGAGGGTGCAGAATGTTCTCTTGGGGGAGAGGGGCCAGCAGGAGGTCATTTTCCACATTGGAACCAATGATATAGGAAGGGAAAAGGTTGAGATTCTGAAAGGAGATTACAGAGAGGTAGGCAGAAATTTAAAAAGGAGGACCTCAAGAGTAGTAATATCTGAATTACTCCCTTGCTACGAGCTAGTGAGGGCAGGAATAGAAGGATGAATGCATGGCTGAGGAGCTGGTGTATGGGAGAAGGATTCACATTTTTGGATCATTGGAATCTCTTTTGGGGTAGAAGTGACCTGTACAAGAAGGACGGATTGCACCTAAATTGGAAGGGGACTAATATACTGGCAGGGAAATTTGCTAGAACTGCTTGGGAGGAGGGGGGGGGGGGGGGGGGGAGGGTGGGACCCAGGGAGATAGTGAGGAAAGAGATCGATCTGAGATGGGTACAGCTGAGAATAGAAGTGTCAAACAGTCAGGGCAGGCGGGGACAAGGTAGGACTAATAAATTAAACTGCATTTATTTCAATGCAAGGGAACTAACAGGGAAGGCAGATGAACTCAGGGCATGGTTAGGAACATGGAACTGGGATATCATAGCAATTACGGAAACATGGCTCAGGGATGGGCAGGACTGGCAGCTGAATGTTCCAGGATACAAATGCTACAGGAAGGATAGAAAGGGAGGCAAGAGAGGAGGGGGAGTGGCATTTTTGATAAGGGATAGCATTACAGCTGTGCTGAGAGAAGATATTCCTGGAAATACATCCAGGGAAGTTATTTGCGTGGAACTGAGAAATAAGAAAGGGATGATCACCTTATTGGGATTGTATTATAGACCCCCCAATAGTCAGAGGGAAATTGAGAAACAAACTTGGAAGGAGATCTCAGCAATCTGTAAGAATAATATGGTGGTTATGGTAGGGGATTTTAACTTTCAACTTTCCAAACATTGACTAGGACTGCCATAGTGTTAAAGGTTTAGATGGAGAGGGATTTGTTAAGTGTGTACAAGACAATTTTCTGATTCAGTATGTGGATGTACCTACTAGAGAAGGTGCAAAACTTGACCTACTCTTGGGAAATAAGGCAGGGCAGGTGATTGAGGTGTCAGTGGGGGAGCACTTTGGGGCCAGCGACCATAATTCTATTCGTATGAAAATAGTGATGGAAAAGGATAGACCAATCTAAAAGTTGAAGTTCGAAATTGGAGACAGGCCAATTTTGAAGGTATTAGGCAAGAACTTTCAAAAGCTGATTGGAGCCAGATGTTCGCAGGTAAAGGGACAGCTGGAAAATGGGAAGCTTTCAGAAATGAGATAACAAGAATCCAGAGAAAATATATTCCTGTCAGGGTGAGAGGGAAGGCTGGCAGGTATAGGGAATTCTGGATGACTAAAGAAATTGAGGGTTTGGTTAAGAAAAAGAAGGAAGCATATGTCAGGTCCAGACAGGATAGGTTTGGTTCAGAAAAAGAAGGAAGCATATGTCAGGTACAGACAGGATAGATCGAGTGAATCCTTAGAAGAGTAGAAAGAAAGTAGGAGTATACTTAAGAGGGAAATCAGGAGGGCAAAAAGGGGACATGAGATAGCTTTGGCAAATAGAATTAAGGAGAATCCAAAGGGTTTTTAAAAATATGTTAAGGACAAAAGGGTAACTAGGGAGAGAATAGGACCCATCAAAGATCAGCAAGGCGGTCTTTGTGTGGAGCAACAGAAAATGGGGGAGATACTAAATGAATATTTTGCATTAGTATTTACTGTGGAAAAAGATATGGAAGTTATAGACAGCAGGGAAATAGATGGTGACATCTTGCAAAATGTCCAGATTACAGAGGAGGAAGTGCTGGATGTCTTGAAACGGTTAAAGGTGGATAAATCCCCAGGACCTGATCAGGTGTACCCGCGAACTCTGTAGGAAGCTAGAGAAGTGATTGCTGGGCCACTTGCTGAGATATTTGTATCATCGATCGTCACAGTGAGGTGCCGGAAGACTGGAGGTTGGAAATCATGGTGCCACTGTTTAAGAAGGGCGGTAAAGACAAGCCAGGGAACTATAGACCGGTGAGCCTGACCTTGGTGGTGAGCAAGTTGTTGGAGGGAATCCTGAGGGACAGGATGTACATGTATTTGGAAAGGCGAGGACTGATTCGGGATAGTCAACATGGCTTTGTGCGTGGGAAATCATGTCTCACAAACTTGATTGAGTTTTTTGAAGAAGTAACAAAGAAGATTGA
>NC_057734.1:20144974-20163997 GCF_004010195.1 Chiloscyllium plagiosum
TGAGGGGTGACCTTATAGAGGTTTATAAAATCATGAGGAACATGGACAGGATAAATAGACAAAGTCTTTTCCCTGGGGTCGGGGAGTCCAGAACTAGAGGGCATAGGTTTAGGGTGAGAGGGGAAAGATATAAAAGAGACCTAAGGGGCAACTTTTTCACGCAGAAGGTGGTACATGTATGGAATGAAATGCCAGAGGATGTGGTGAAGGCTGGTATAATTGCAACATTTAAGAGGCATTTGGATGGATATATGAATAGGAAGGGTTTGGAGGGATACTGGCCAGGTGGGACTAGATTGGGTTGGTCGGCATGGACGGGTTGGCACGCTGTACATCTCTATGACTCTATGACTCTATGTGTCAGAAATACAAACAATCTAACTCAGGTTCTATTCCTTATACAGTCAAACACAAGAAAACAATCAGAATCCATTATAGTCATTTCTTGGAAGTAGAACAGATAGAGTATCTTGTTTTAATGGCTACAGCAAGTGGATAAATATTGAGCCCATGATCATTACCTTGTGTGCCAAAAATATTGAACTTACATGAAGTTGATTCATGATTTATAGACTGCCAGATGAGATGGTGTCAGATGTTGCTGCATAGTTTACATTAGAAATGTGTGAAATATTTCTGAGGAAGAATGGAGTCAAATATACCCCAATACCATTATGTTGCCTACCATTGATAGGTACTGCTGAAAGAACTGTACAAATTTCCAAGAATCTCTATGGAAGCACAATTTGCTCGGTGACAATCAAACAATAATTTTCATGTTTGCCTTCAACACAGGCTACAAGAGTTATCTATCCTTTTACATAATAGCCGCACATTCTACAAGGGGTTGCTCACCTTAAAAGCTTGTGGCACAAACCCGCTCTTAGGATGAGGTTTAATTTGCTTAAATCTGATATAATAGCAAAGTAAGAGAAAGGAAGATAAAGTGAAGCTATGATACATGAGGCATAAAACTTAGAGAGCTCAGTGCTGGTTAAAAGGTTATGGTAAAAAAGCACTAAGGTAATAAGGAGAAATATGATTAGAGTGTCCAGATGAGATTTTGTGCATTCACATATCTAGAGAAAACTGGAGTGAGATTCCACCAGTGCATTGTTCGTAATTTGTTTGGAAGATTGTTTGAAATATATAGAGTGCATGAGAAACTTCCTATAGTCCAAATTTGTCCTCCAGCCAAAAATAACAATTAGAAAGATATATAAGTCACAAGGTTACTGACCATTTGCCAATATTAGAAAATCACTGCTAAACTGGCAGAGCGAAGTGAGTCATTTAATTAAGAGAAATTAATCGATGTCACAGTCCCAACCATCAAGAGCAGTTGGTGGTTAAAGTTAAAGTTCAGTTGAAGTTTGGCGTAAAGTCAATTGAATAAATTAGAAGTTGGGGTATAGTGGGCCAATGGTGATGAAGAGGTGTCATCCTTAATGAACCATGGTATTCACAGACAGTCCATTTAACTTCCCTGAAGCCTCCTCCATTCCTTACTCTTCCACCTCCATAGACTGATCCATTTCTCTATTGTATTGTCAATCCAAACGGAACCCTGTGCAACTCTCATAGCTTAACTCTTACCTCTAGTCATGTCACTAAATTCTCTATGCTGCCTGTGAAAGTGTAGCAACGCTCCCTGCTAAACTCAGTGAATCACCATGACTCTTCAAACAATACTCCACAGTGCTTCCAATAAATTTCCAACAATAGAATTTACTCAAGACTACCTCACTTTGGACCAATGACCCCTAAAATAACACTAGTAGAGGATCCCTGTAGCATTACACTTGTGCTCAGTCATAGAATCATAGAGTCATAGAGATGTACAACATGGAACAGACCCTTCGGTCCAACCCGTCCATGCCAACCAGATATCCCTTTGAAGACAAAAGAATACCTTTAGTAGACTTGCATGGTGCAGGTTGGGATCGTGAGACATCTGTGAAGCTACTGGAGCTGAAAGGCATAACTGCGCGAGTGGCCTTCTTAGCTTGGGGCCCCATGTGAGTCAGGCTAAGAGTGACCAGCAGCACACTTCACTCAGAGAGCCTCTATCTTCCCTAGCTCTGAAACCATCAGGTAGACAGAGCCAAGCCTTTCACATAGTTTGTTTACAAATGATTGATGATTTTTTTCAAAGCTGGAAAATTGAAAGCAATTACACAAAACTTCCACCCTCTGTGATAGTGGTTTGTAGAGACATGAAACATAAAGTGCTCGGGTTTCCATCAACTGGGATTAACAGGGTTGGAAGAGTTTCTCAGAGATGCATTCTGTCAGATTTCTGCCTAGTTCTTTGGTCCTCTGCTATCCCAACAGAAGCAACATCCATTCGTCCAAAGTTAAAAACCATATAACACCAGGTTATAGTACAACAGGTTTTACACCCCAGTTCAATACCGGCATTTCAAAATCCTTTAGCCCAGATATTCGGGAGGCCAGATTGTTGTTGGAACAACATAGGCTGGATTTGCATGCTGGGATAATGCAGAATTCCTGACACAACTGACTGTGGGAAATGTTCGGGAAATTGAAAATTCTGATGGGTAATTTCCCTGCATCTGCAGCTCTCCAATAAAAGTTCCTCAAAGCCTGAGAAATCAGATGCAACCGCCTCGCTTATCCTGAACTCAGGAAGAATTCAAGGATTAAAATCTTACTTTAACACCTGGGAACTGTTAAACTGAATCCCTGACTCATCACTGATCCCCTTCTGTCATTATAATCCCCACTTCTGACCCCAGACATCCTCGACCCAAAACCCCTACATCCCATCTGACAGCTAACTCTTTCTTGACTCTACCATCAGACTCAATACTATTACTATGCCACAACTCAATGCCCAGTCTCAACCAGACACCACCCAACTCAACTGTGCAGGACCCGGACACCCCTGTGACCCAGTATTCCCCTAGCAGACCCAAACTGGAGCTCTAACACCATACCCACCTGATAGCAGGACATACCTGAGTCAACTGGCACTCTATGCCCTGACCTACCTATAGCACCCTACCAACCTAACTTACCTGAATACACTTAACCCTTTCACAGTTGTTTCCATAATGTCTGCTGGACATTTAAACTACAAAATATACAGACATTTAATTGCAGAATTGTGCTCAGTGCTTTAAAGCTTGGCTTGGTTACTATGAAGATCTTTTTTGCTGCTTGATTCAAGGATTCCTAGACACATTAATAACAGGAAGCACTTTCCTAGAATTCCCAGCCACAGCAGTCATCTAAAGGTAAGGGAATCAGTACTAATCTGATCAAAACGTTATCACATATTCACTAAGGCCTAGTGTTCAAATTAGACATTCCGACTCAGCCCTCCCAAAACTAGCCACATGACAGCGCCAGTCTCAGTTGTGTATTGATTTTCTCTCCACCTCTTTTCCACTATCCAACCATTGGACTTCTTTGTAGCTAGGCACAATGACATAAATAATGACCAAAAGATATAGAGTTACTTTATTTTTAGTAAGAATGTAGTTTGAAGTCCACTTAACATTGTTCATTTCTGGTTGTCATTGCCACTTTCAGAGCTATGACCTCAGCAACTGTCCGCAGCCCTGGACAGGGGGTTCAAAACACAGTCAGAGTGACTGTGAAGAAGGTAGAGGATCATACACCAGTGGATTGCATCCTGTTTATTAAGAAAGTACTGCTGGGATGCTGTGGGTTTACTGCAGCGGACGTGTACTGCCTGCAGAATTTCCCTGGGGCAGGCTACTTTGATGTGACCTTCAGAAGTGTGAAGCAATGCGAACAGCTCCTGAAGGTCTTCAAGGAGAAGGAAGGGGAGCCACTGTTCTCCATCTTGTCGGCGATCTCATTGTGTGTGCTTCCTGCACAGAGGAGTCGGGTTGTTACAATCCATATGTACAACCCCTATGTTCCAGCGGCTGATGTCCTGACCTTCCTGGGAAGGTACGCCCAAGTTGAGGGAGAAGCCACCGATGTGATCGACCCCTTTGGGACCTGGACCAGTAAGCGGCAGGTCAGGGTAACTCTGAGGGTCGATGGCAATGGGAACATTCTCCACCCACCCTCGAGCTTCGCAATTGAAGGGAGCAGAGGCCACCTGACATATGCAGGGCAGCCGAAAGTGTGCCGAACCTGCGGGAAGTCGGGACATGTGGTGGCGGACTGCAAGGTGATCGTCTGCAAGAACTGCAAACAGGAGGGTCACCTGACTAAGGACTGTCAGGAAGCAAAGAGCTGCAACCTGTGCGGAGAGGCGGGTCACATGTACAAGACCTGCCCAAGACGGGGGGGGCCCACTTACGCACAGATGGCTGGAGGTGGCAATGTGAGCCGTGGACCCCCAAAGACCAGTAAGGTCCACCCAGACAGCAGGGAAATGGAGTCTGGTGGCACCCAGAAAGAAGAACAAGCCGGAGTGGAGGAGGTGGCAGCCAGCGGAGAGACACAGCAGCTGATCCTAGCTCTCGCTGGGCAGATGGAATCAATGGAGGAGAAGGTAATCGAGCAGACAGAGGAGTGGATACCTGTTAAACAGGAAGAGAAAATCCGACCAGGCCCCCAAAGCCTCCCAGCAAAGGGGGAAAAGACAGCTGCACGAGGGAGGGACGGCCAGCTCTTCGGATGGGGAAGACGGGCGCAAAGAAGGTCATCACCACCAGAAGAAGAGACAGAGCGCAGTCGGTAAAGAGGAGGGCATTTCCTCCCAACCAGGAAACAACGGACCCCCCGAAGTCCACCCTCTACCCAGTGAGAACCAGGGGGTACCCACTACCCCACAACTACAGGCAACTGAGAGCTGTGATCCTCTGACAGTCCCATTGTCAGACACAGAACCGGATGGTGCGGACCCTTGCCTTGGCTCAATGACACCAGAGCGGGTAAATGATCCCAATGAGGAGCTGGATAGCTACCTCAGCCCAGCAAAGGTCCAGCAGTTCGTGCTCACCATGGTTGCAGACAGTTACCCCAGAGGAGAAAGTGAGGTCTGCAGATGCTGGAGATCAAAGTTGAAACTTTATTGCTGGAACAGCACAGCAGGTCAGGCAGCATCCAGGGAACAGGAGATTCGACGTTTTGGGCACAGCCCGAAACGTCGAATCTCCTGTTCCCTGGATGCTGCCTGACCTGCTGTGCTGTTCCAGCAATAAAGTTTCGACAGTTACCCCAGAGACAGGACAGTCAAATGGACAATGGTAACCCCATAAACTGGGGGCTAAAGAAGGTTCCTTTGCTATCGTATAACAGGGCACCCACTCAGTAGGTGGGTTCCGCTGAAGCCACAGCTAAATAATAAGAGACTGGATGGTTAATGAAGGGAACTGTAAATAGGATAACTGTAAATTCGATTAATTCAATCTGTTCTTTGTAATGTTAAGACATGCAATGTATATATCTATGAACGACATGACAAATTGTACAAGTACCAAAGATTTATTTCTTTGAATAAAGTACATTTTGAAATAAATAAAGTAATTGAGTTTTTTTTAATATTTAAATACATATCATGTCATCTAATTGGGATATGGATCATGGGCCACCTTGTAATATTGGCAATGCGATTTATCTAGGAGAAAGTGAGGACTGCAGATGCTGGAGATCAGAGCTGAAAATGTGTTGCTGGAAAAGCGCAGCAGGTCAGGCAGCATTCAAGGAGCAGGAGAATCGACGTTTCAGCTTAGCCTGCTTGGCATACTCTCCTCATTCCTGAAGAAGGGCTCATGCCCAAAATGTCAATTCTCCTGCTCCTTGGATGCTGCCTGACCTGCTGCGCTTTTCCAGCAACACATTTTCAGCAATGTGATTTATCTGCAAACTTATTAACTCCCAATGGATTTCCTGTAGTTCGACTGAGCATAACTGGGAAAGCTGTGGGGCATTTTCATTCTGCTGACCAGCTCTGTTAACTTACATTCTGAGGAATGCTGCTAGTGTCTGGACAATTTACTCAGACCAATCATTCATAGGAACCAGGCATCTCGCAGAGTCCAAGTGAGCCACATTCGGCCAGAATTACAAATGCTGGGAGATCAACATTTTCAAAGAACTGAAAAGGGAAGTCTTTCAGACACAATATTAGTCATTATCATAGATTCAAAGGAAGAAATACCTGCTATGAGCTGCACTTAAATCCTCCAGAGTTTAATTAGATGTGGACTCATTCTTCCAATGATTGTTACAGATGAATAAATTATTGACATTTAGAATTCAAACAACCAAGTCAACATCGGAATAATATTTGGGTGAAGACACTATCAATGAATGCTTTTAGTTCATAGTTGAGGGAATCCAATCAAGTCAATATTGATTCGTATTCCGTTCTCAGAATGAGTTGGTATGTGGAATTATACTACAGTGAAATGGTAAATAGTACCATCTTATTTTGTTGGTGTTTCTCCTGCTGTTTAATGGGTATGCACTGCTGTACTCTACACCACTTAGTAAATACAAATCAACATTGGTATTCTATAGTAGGGTGCATCGGAGAATCAATACAAATTAAAATAAGGCATCAGCAATGGCTGGTCTAATGTGGGGCTGTTTTCTGTAGCTTCAGTTGCTTCTGCTTCTGAACAAATCCTAGTCCGGCATATTAAACAGAGATGAACTGGTCAGGCTAAACTGATTAAACAGTGCTGAGGTTACAGAAAACCACACTCGAAAGAACAGAAGAAAATCTGAAGTGAGAAAAAAATCATCCATAAAGCTGATTTTATCAGAAAATCCTGCATGTTCTTCCCTGCCTTGGGATGAACCCAATTATTAAGTCTTCTGAGGAAAGTGAATCCAAAAAACTTTCAAAGTGCTTACTCAATGAAATGCTATATAGGTCAATCGCCCTCCTGCTATAGTGTACTGAGCTCTAAGTAGCTCGTGGCTCATTATGTACAAAACTGCATTCAGGTAACCTTTAATAAATTTTTATTATTTTCATTGAAGATAGCAAAAGTCAATCGGTGGCTTCTGGTCCTGCAGCAGGTGAGAAAGGAGGTAGAAATCCTGGAAAATGAGGCAGGTTTTTATCAGGATCTCTGCCTGATGCCTTCCTACCTCCATTTAAGTAAGTACTGGGTGAGAAGACTCTTGATGAACCTTCATGCCCCAACTCCACATAAGATGCTGAAGTGGCCAATTAATAATCACTTAAGGATGCTTAAGGGCATCCTCCTGCCCAGGGAGCTTCATAGAGTCCGACAGCATGGAAACAGACCCTTCAGATCAACCAGTCCATGCCGAACATTATCCCAAACTAAACCAGTCCCACCTGTCTGCTCTTGACCCATATCCCCCCAAAACTTTCCTATTCATGTACATATCCTAACATCTTTTAAACATTGTATCTGTGCCTACATCCATCATTTCCCAGGAAGTTTATTCCACATGCAAACCACCCTCTGTGTATTCAGCAACATTCTGGTAAATCTCTTCTGAACTCTCTCTAGATTAGTAATATCCTTCCTATAACTGGACGACCAGAACTGGACGACAAGACTTCAGAAGAGGCCTCACTAATGTCCTGTACAGCATCAACATAACGTTCCTATTCCTATACTCAAAAGGACTGAGCAATGAAAGCAACATGTTAAATACTTTTTTAACCACTCTATTTATATGTGATGCAAATTTCAAAGGATTACATACCTGAACCCCTAGGTCTCTCTGTTCTACAACACTACCTGATATCCTCCCATTAATTGTATAAGTCTTTTCCTTGTGGTTGTACCAAAATGCAATATCTCACATTTCAGGCAGGGCAATTTGCAGGCAGCTCACTCAACAGGTGAACCAGTGCTGGATGGCTGTTAATTGGTGGGGAGGAGGCTTTATCAGGAATAATGTCTGTAATATGGAGGAAAGAGAAATGGGGTGGGAATAACTGCTGACAGCGAACCCATGCTTTTCTGACCACCATGGCAAAATTCACCACATGATTCCTGCTCTGTGAGACCCAACCTCCCAAGAACCCCCTCCCTCCAAACAATCAATGCCTATTTTTGGCTCTGATCAGTCCACTATCTTACAAGACCTAGGGGTGCTAAGCCAGCAGCATCCACATCTTCCTCAGTGAGGCATTGGAGTGCTGGAATCTGATTAGCCAGAAAACTCCAAGTGCCAGGACACCCTACCTCAAGTCCCTAAGTAGGGAGGAAGCCCTGCTGTTGTTCACTTAAGTATCTGATGAGCACAGGGTCTGGCCTTCTTGACTGCCAATGTTTCAGCATACAGGTAGTGTGTGAGACCCTTGCCTGACAATGAAGATTCTTCCATTATTGGCAGGATTAAGATGTCATTACATGTCCATTTATATCCTTGTACCAAAAAATATGCTCAATTTGAAAAACACCCCGTGCAGCTATGCTGGCTGATCTAAGAGTTAAAAAAACCCAGCAATTTTCATAAAATGACAATGAAGATGGACGGTAATTGGCCTTCGAAGATGCAATATGTTCCAGCAGTCGTCAATAATGAGACTGAGTGCAATGAATGCATTACAGATCCTCTTGTGTTAACAGGAACATTGCTTATATTTAATTTAACATATCAGTTTCTGCCTTGCTCTCTTCTGCTTCCTGCGCATAACATTTGGTGATTTCCCTAATCAAAAATTGAAAAGTTAAAGATGTTAGCAAAACCAAAATATGATTGTCCTGTTTGAAACACTGAATATGCTATGGATTTTTTTAAAAACGCCAAGCCTATCCCAATTAATTTTCATCATTCTTTCTTTTAAATTCAATGCAAGGACATTTCTGTAGCTCCTGAAAGTACAAATGAAATATGAATGGAATATCATTCACAGAAAGAACAAATCCAAATTAAATAATATTCAGTTAGGTGCAAACGCACCTTTTTCTTTTGAAGACAGTAAATAGCCAAAGGGGCAAACTATAAAATGGATATTATGCATGTGCAGAAATTTCCAACGCATGACTTTGATGTCAGTGACAACAAATCTTCAAAGCTGTGTGCAATTTAAGAGGGAGATTTTATAAAGAATTGACTAGGAAAAATGCAAAGCATTCAACAGCACCATGAAGAGAAGGAAAATCCAACTTAATTTTAAGACTTTGTACATTGAGTGATGATTTCTTGTCACTTAAAGATCACACATCAGTGATTAAAAAGTTAACTTTAAAATATGCCCACCTTCTTGTGCTGCTTTTGAATGAAGAGTTGTGATTTATACTTTTGTACGGAGTGCTTAAATTGAATGCACATCAAACTGGAGTTTAAAGAAACTATTATCTGGTCTTGTGATTTCAGTTTCCAAGGTGTCTTAACCATGAAATGTTAAACAAATTTCAAAGATACAAAATGAGGGTAGATTTCCTCAGAGCTTCATCCCTCTGCTGCCATCATTTCTGTGGACAGAAACCCCACTCATGTTTGTGAGAGCTGAGGTTACCATTGAAATCTGATTGAAGTTACGGCAAGCAAAGCAAGAGGAACACCAAAGATATCTGAATAAATTTATTCCATTAAAGAAAAGAAACTGATAGTAGCTTTTGGCTGCCAGGTTACATAATGAGATTGGAAAAACAATTAAAAAGAGGCCCTATAAGGACTATAGGTTTTATGAATTATGAAAACTGCAGTAGAATATATAAAAAAAGGAGAGGAGGTTGAGGGTAAGATTAGGGAAAATGGAGCATGAAAGAAAATTCAGAAGTATCAAAAGGAATATTCAGGTATTTTACAGTATTTCAGTGAAAAGAGAATAGTTAAGAATTACATGGGATTCCTGAGTTGAGAGCATTCTCGATTTGTAGATTAAAAAAACTGGCAAAGGTATTGAATAAGTACTTTACACAGCTCTTTACAAAAAAAGACATTACAGAAGAAGTGATTCCTGAAGTGGCTGAGAACAGATGAGTGATATTATGATGGATAAAAGGAACATTTTATATAATTTAGTTAGGCTAAAGGAAGAAAAAAATGGGCCTGATAGAATATATCCTGAGGGATAGTATTGTCGATGCTCTAGAATTACATTTCAGGGCTCTATTCAATCAGGATGTATACTGGTGGACTGGAGAAGTGCAATATCTTGAAAAAGGGAGGCAGAGCTAATCTGGGTAATTGCAGACCATTTAGGTTAACATCTGTGGTGGGTAAAATTTTACAACCTTTAATTAACGATAAAATCACCAGACATCTAAATGAAGAGAAAATAGAAATGGCTAGCATGCATTTCAAAAAGAACAATCATAGTTGACAAGTCTCAGTATTCTTTTAGGAGTTAACAGATACTGTACAGAGGAACCTGGATTATCCGGCATTCGATTAACCGAATTTCGGATTATCCAAACAAGTTTGCAAGGTCCCGATGCTTGGCTAATTATGTTATCCGGCATTTGACTATCCAGCATTCGATTAACTGAATGAAATACTCCCTGCCTGTGTCCTTCGGATAATCAAGGTTCCTCTGTCTATGGGAAAATATAGTGGATGTAGAACAGGTGTCTTTCGGAAAGCCTCTCATGAAGTACCATTGGGAGATTATTAGAAAACTTTAAAGCAGATAGTATTAGGCAATGAGATTGTCTTCTTTATTCTTTATAAAGGTTGAAGATTCATGCCCTATTCCTGCAATGACCATAAAGCCCAGGCTAATCATTAAAATAACAGGAGAATCGACATTTCAGGCATAAGCCCTTCTTCAGGAATGATTCCTGAAGAAGGGCTTATGCCCGAAACATCGATTCTCCTGCTCCTTTGGTGCCGCCTGACCTGCTACGCTTTTCCAGCAACACATTTTTAAGCTCTGATCTCCAGCATCTGCAGTCCTCACTTTCTCCTAATCATTAAATTAAACTAGATAACTTAAACTATGCTAGATTAGTCCAATGCTGTATTGAATGTTGCAGCGTCAGAAATGAAATCAAATAAACCGGTACTCCCTCTGTTCTACAGTCACTATAAAAGCTCTCATTGCACTAATCAAAAGAGAACACAGGAATTCTCTCTAGTGCTTTGACCAATATTTATCCCTCAGCCAACCTCTATAAAATAGATTATTTGTAATTGTCATCAAACATTTAGGAACCGAGAGTTTTGACTAAAGTGCTTCTGTCAAAGATCTGTGTAACTATTCAGTTACCAACCTGATATGGGCCCAGTTATTCCCATGTAGGATTGCTTGAATAACAGCCAACAAATATCACCTTTTGCAGGGCATTTACAGCATTTTGATCTGAGTGTTTGAATTAAGCTTTTTTAACTCCAGTCTGAAAAAAAGAAAAAAAACGAAGGAACTTGCATTTATGTAATTGATAATTCACATTCACAAGTTCCTTTTTGGAGGAGCAGACTTTCGGATGCGATTTAATTCAAATTACTGTCTGGCATCTTGGGTAGAGGTATAAGTATGCAGAGCTTCTTTTTAAAAAAACACAGGAATTTCTGATATCTTGCCTAAGATCCCTCCTTCTGTCAACACCATAGATTAACAAGTCACTAATTTACTGTGGAACCTTGCTGTCCCTTTGCTTATGTAAAAGCTGTGATTATACTTCAGTTGAGAAAATATAGGAAAGCCTTTCATGAGGTACCACCTGGAGATTTCTTTTTCTCTGATCCCTGTTCACCAAAGATAATCAAGCAAACATCCCTCACATAAGAATTACAAGACAAAGGAAGGGCAAGGTCCATTTTGTTTGCTATTTGCCATTCTAATAGTTCTATCACCTGACCATGGAACTGTTCATTAATAATGACAATAAATCTCTGTCAATTAATCTGGAATAGAAACAAACATTAAATGACTTGGTTTGAAACTTTGGGAACCTAAGATCAAAGTTACCTGTTCCCCCCAAATATGTTCCACCATCACAGATCATATCTGAAAGAAGGAATTTTCATTCATATACAACATTTTGTGATCTCAGGATATCCAAAAGCACTTTACAGGCAATGAGGTTTTTTTTATGTACAGTCTCATCTATATTTTAAACCACATCCATTGTCATGTTTCTAGTCAATTATCAGACCATCTATTGATACTATGCTTGATAGTTGCCAATCCAGTTCCAATTAGAAGTTATTGAAGCTGCTCATGGACTCAAAGAATAGAATACAATAGAATCCCTACAGCGCAGAAAGAGGCCATTTGGCCATTGAGTCTGCACGGACCCTCCGAAGAACACCCCATTAGACACACCTCATGGTTTATCACTGCAATCCTGAATTTACCATGGCTGACCCACTCAGCATGCAGATTCTTGGACATAACAGGATGAGTTAGCATGGCTAATCCACCTAACCCTCACATCTTTGGACTGTGAGAAAGTGAGGACTGCAGATGCTGGAGATCAGATTTGAAAACTATGGCACTGGAAAAGCACAGCAGGTCAGAAGCATCCGAGGAGCAGGTGAGTCAACCTTTCGGGCATAAGAAGACTTTTCCAGCATCACGCTTTTCGATTCATCTTTGGACTGTGGCAGATAACTGGCACACCTGGAGGAAATCCATGCAGATACAGGGAGAACATGCAAACTCCACAGAGACAGGCTGCAGTTAAACCTGAGTCCCTGGTGCTATGAGGCTGCAGTGCTAACCACTGAGTCACCATGTCACCATGCTTTTATTAGGCATTTTTGCTGCGTGGCAGCCAGAAAGGGATTGAACCCCACGCTATTGGCACCAATCTGATCCATGCCAACTGTTTAGGCTACTAAGACAACTGACTCCCCGGGAAGCCTGAATTGCTCTGGCAACATACACTTTGCAAGCATGTTGGAGCCAGGAGTTGTAGATAGTGATTGCTAAAGTTATAATTTCTCCAACTTCCGATCACATGGTTGACCAGGAATCTCTCCTGCTCTTTCCATCTGCTGTTAATGTGTGCTGGAGGAACGTAGAAGTTGATACTCAGCCTGTGCACCCTTCCTTGGCCATCAATCCCTGAGTGGAACTTGAACTAAAGTGTCTAGTTTAGAGGTAGCACTGCACCACAAAAAGATCCTCTCTGGACATTATGACCCATTAAAAAGAAGTTTGGACAGAACAAAGAATTGAAAAAAATATGTTTGTGTTATAAATAAATGCACAGCAGGCAGATCAGCCTCTAGTGCAAGTGAGAGATTATCGGAAACTGAACACCAGAGGCTAGGGATTAGGGACATGTCGGAGTCATAAAAGGAAATAAATAGCGTACAACTTTGTAATGTGCATTTTATTATCCATGCCCTCCTTTGTTTTTGTAAATAACCCAATTTTTTTACTGACATAAAGGAAACAATTTTATGCATTGTGTGTTGGAAGACAGCATATCAGCTCAGATTTCGAACATAGAATATAGAACATTACAGCACAGTGCAGGCTCTTTGGACCTGGATGTTGCACCACCCTGTGAAACCAATCTAAAACCCATCTAACCTTCACTATTCCATTATCATCCATATGCTTATCCAATGACCATTCAACTGCCCTTAATGCTGACGAGTACACTTCTGTTGAAGGCAGGGCATTCCACGTATAATGGGACTGAAGAGGTTTCAGGAATAGGACAATTCCATTTTTGCACTAAGGTTCTCAATCAATAATAGAGGATATGAGGTGCACATCAGCCTTCCATGCTTGTGTTAGCTCTTTGAAAGACTTGTTCAATTATTCGCATTCTCCTACTTTTTACCCGTAGTCTTTTTTTTCAAGCATGTATCTGAATCTTTTTAGAAAGCTACTATTGAATCTGTTTCCAAAATCCCTCTGAGGCAGCACATTACACAGTGCAGCAACTTTGTTGAGATTGTTGATTTAATTGATTTCAATTCAATCATTGACCTTGAACTCACTTGTATCTTCCCACTGTATCCCTTAACATTACCTTGCTCTACTAACACATCCAGGATTGTATTTCATTATTTTAACCATAATAGGTGGGATAAGCGGTTATTAGAAGTCATGTATATTTCATACAATAAATATGCAATATAAAAAAAGGTTGAAAAGTAATTACTTTTATACCTGTAGTGAACAGAATGAATGGAACATTTGGAGTGCTGATAAAGTGACTAGGACACAGCAGTTCTTCCTCGAAATTATTTCGCATTGATCACTGGTCATTAGTGGCTGCAGCACAGTGCATTAACTAAAGAAAGCTGAGAAGGTAGTCTAGAAGCACAGAGGACAAAGGAGAAATGTTGCAGTGTATATCAGCTCATTCAGGAAGGCAGAATGCTCCTTGCTGGGGCAGAGTTCAGGTTGGTCAAGGCTTGTTGCCATTTCCTACTTGATCTCAGCTCTGACCCATCCTACTGGGTCATGGTTCATTAAGTACACTGGCTCCCTCAAGTAGAGGATATCTTGAATGTCTTGAAACGGTTAAAGGTGGATAAATCTCCAGGACCTGATCTGGTATACCCTAGAACTCTGTGAGAAGCCAGAGAAGTGATTGCTGAGCATCTTGCTGAGATATTTGTATCATCGATAGTCACAGGTGAGGTGCCGGAAGACGGGAGGTTGGCTAACATGGTGCCACTGTTTAAGAAGGATGGTAAAGACAAGCCAGGGAACTATAGACCAGTGAGCCTGATGTTGGTGGTGGGCAAGTTTTTGGAGGGAATCCTGAGGGACAGGATGTTCATGTATTTGGAAAGGCAAGGACTGATTCGGGATAGTCAACATGGCTTTGTGCGTGGGAAATCATGCCTCACAAACTTGATTGAGTTTTTTGAAGAAGTAACAAAGAAGATTGATGAGGGCAGAGTGGTAGGTGTGGTCTATATGGACTTCATTAAGGCGTTCGACAAGGTTCCCCATGGGGAGATCTCACGGAATACATTTGGATAAAGAACTGGCTCAAAGGTAGAAGACAGAGGGTGGTGGTGGAGAGTTGTTTTTCAGACTGGAGGCCTGTGACCAGTGGTGTGTCACAAGGATCGGTGCTGGGACCTCTACTTTTTGTCATTTACATAAATGATTTGGATGCGAGCAGAAGAGGTACAGTTAGTAAGTTTGCAGATGACACCAAAATTGTTGGTGTAGTGGACAGCTAAGAGGGTTACCGCAGATTACAAAAGGATCTTGACCAAATGGGCCAATGGGCTGAGAAGTGGCAGATGGAGTTTAATTCAGATAAATGTGAGGTGCTGCATTTTGGGAAAGCAAATCTTAGCGGGACTTATACACTTAATGGTAAGGTCCTAGGGAGTGTTGCTGAACATAGAGACCTTGGAATGCAGGTTCATAGCTCCTTGAAAGTGGAGTCACAGGTAGATAGGATAGTAAAGAAGGTATGCTTTCTTTTATCGGTCAGAGTATTGAGTATAGGAGTTGGGAGGTCATGTTGTGGCTGTACAGGACATTGGTTAGGCCACTGTTGGAATATTGCGTACAATTCTGGTCTCCTTCCTATCAGAAAGATGTTGTGAAACTTGAAAGGGTTCAGAAAAGATTTACAAGGATGTTGCCAGAGTTGGAGATTTGAGTTATAGGGAGAGGCTTAACAGGCTGGGGCTGTTTTCCCTGGACCGTCGGAGGCTGAGGGGTGACCTTATAGAGTTTTACAAAATTATGAGGGGCATGGATAGGGCAAATAGGCAAAGTCTTTTCTCTGGGGTTGGGGAGTCCAGAACTAGATGGCATTGGTTTAGGGTGAGAGAGGAAAGATATAAAAGAGACCTATGGCCAACTTTTTCACACAGAGGGTTGTACGTGTATGGAATGAGCTGCCAGAGGAAGTGGCGGGGGCTGGTACAATTGCAACATTTAAGAAGCATTTGGATGGGTGTATGAATAGGAAGGGTTTGGAGGGATATGGGCCGGGTGCTGGCAGGTGGGACTAGATTGGGTTGGGATATCTGGTCAGTATGGATGGGTTGGACCAAAAGGTCTGTTTCCGTGCTGTACATCTCTATGACACTATTAAAGAAATTGAAGGTCTAGGAAGGAACAATAAAGGGGCACAAACAAAGGCCCCACATACAATCTTAATGGAGACTAGAACCTTCAATCAGTATTTCAAGGGACAGAATTGAGGGGAAGACGGTCCCAAAATCCAATTGCCATGGGAGATGGGGGCAAGGTGGAGCAAAATCCAAGTAAGTACAGCAAGTCTCATTATCCCTTTTACCCATAATCTTTGCTTGACTCAAGTAGACATCTTAGAGGAAAACCCTTGCCCCCTCCCACATGTTAGACGCCTGTTGTAATAGCAACCTCGGTATCACACGAGGAAGTGTAGGGTAGATAAGGAGACTGTGAATGAAGTGCGCATTCTGGTTCATGAATATAACTAAGGACAGTCATTTGCAATTCCTTGAGGAATTTCAAAACCATTACCACTTCAGGCCCAGTGTTACCTTTCACGAGATGCAGCAGGAACACAGGAGTCTGGGGGAAAATCCACCAAGGACCCAGGTTCATTTATGCATTGATGATGAAAAAAAGAATAGCAGCAGCCCCAGTGGTACAGGCAACACATGTTGAACAATGAGATTATGATCTGTGTTCTCATTAATTCTCCTCTCTGATCCTGTTCAATATTCAGTGAGATCATGAAAGGCAGTCCTGACTCTCACATTCAATCAAGTAATTGAAGCTGGAAGTGACTTGTATTATCAGTTAAGAGACCCTCTCAAGATTGCTTGATTTCCTATGGGGTGGGGAGAGGAACTGCCAAAAATGTGTGCTTAATACTATTTGTTCTTTTTATTTTCTGTTCTTAATGACATCCCATCTAGCTGCCACCACATGCATACAAAGATGCTTCCAGCTGAGAAACCTGCTATGAGACTATGAGAAACCTGCCAGTATCCTAAGGGTATAACAATGTTTCTCCAAACATTCTCTATTTCATAAGAATAAAAAAAACTGCAAGCAATATTATTTACAATTAGAAGCTACGCAAATTACTCAATATGCATGTAACTAAGAAAAGTATCATTCATTAATAAAACAGTTGTGAGCTCTAGTCGGTTCCACTATTATCTGTGTAAGCATT
The DNA here is from genome assembly GCF_004010195.1 of Chiloscyllium plagiosum. Taxonomy (NCBI): domain Eukaryota; kingdom Metazoa; phylum Chordata; class Chondrichthyes; order Orectolobiformes; family Hemiscylliidae; genus Chiloscyllium; species Chiloscyllium plagiosum. Next base: position 20,161,918 of record NC_057734.1, read on the forward strand.
GAATCTGCAGTCTTTAAATTATACAGGCTCCCAATGATGTGTGTGCATGTTGCTGTTGGCTGTTTCTCTGCTATCATTCCTGCATTGATGTCTGTGCTCCAAGGAGTGCTGTTCCCATGGCACATGTCATTGCCATGGTAACTGTTGTTCTTGTCTTGTTCCTGTTGCTGAGGAGCAGTGGATTTCTGGGATTTATTGTCATTCTGTACTCTATGCAAGTGATAAGATCACATTTTTCTGATCCAATGCCTGCACAATGTTTCTCCAGTTGTATGTGGGTATCTGTGGCTGCAATGATATATCTATATGTCATAGCTGCTGCAAATGATGGGGCTGACAACTATTCTAAAGAGATCCCACATGGACTGATGGTTGTTGAAAATGTTGAATGTTTTCACTCTGACTGGCTTTCTATGCTCAGTTCTTGCAATAGCTTGGTACATTTACCAAAATAAAACTTGGCTCTGCTGTTATTTCACCTAGATTTTGTCACTCATGTTGGTTACTATTTTTGGTTTCAACAGCTTTTTCACCAATAGAAGAATAGTTTGAGTATAGTGTGAAATTAGTGATTGAACCGGATTACTTTCCATGCCTTCATTAGGCATATTTCTCCATTTGAGGGTTGACTTGTACAGGTTTATTTTGGATCTGATCAATTTCTGTATGATCTTTTTAATGATTTTCAAGGCCATCTTGACCTTTTCATTTTACTGAGGAAAGTGTGAAAATGATGAATGGCATTGAATTTCCCAATCTTTATGAAGTGGCTGAATCAGTCACTCATGACAATGCCATACCAATTATACTGTGTCTTAGTCATTTTATAATCTCACCAGAAGTCGTTAATATCAGCTAATTTAACTCCCAGTGATCAGAACAGTAGCCAACAATGACAAGACATTCAGTTCTTGTGAGCGTGAAGAGGTCTCCTCAGAAGGAATAGACATGATGAGATCCTGCAAAGGGAACTTAGGAATTAGGTAGAAAGTTGAAAAGCAGGACCTCTGGGGTATGACCTTGGGATTACTCTCTGTGCTATGTATTAGTGAGGCCAGAAATAGGAAGGTAATACAGTTGAATGAGTAGCCAAACAGCTGGTGTAGGAGGAAAGACTTCAGGTATCTGGATCATTGGGAGCTCTTCCAGAACAAGAGGGGCCTCTACAAGAAGTATGGGCTGCACCTGAACCAATATCCATGCAGGGAGATTTGCTAGTGCCACTCAGGAGGGTTAAACTAGTGAGGCAGGGAGCAGGGAACCAGAGTAAATGGGTCAGCACATGGAATGACTGAGGTGGTCAACGTTAGGTCAAGTAAGTCTAATAGGAAGAACAGGCGGGTCCAAGCTAATGAACACAATGGGACTGACGGTCTGAAGTGTAGTCATTTTAATGCAAGGAGTATAACAGATAAGACAGATGAGCTCAGACTTAGATCATTATGTATAACTATGACGTTGTAGCCATTACAGAAACTTGGTTGCCAGAAGGGCAGGAATGACAGCTCAATGTTCCAAGGTATGCATGTTTCAGGCATGAAACAGAGGGGTGTAAAAGGGGTTGGGGAGATGCATTACTGATTAAGGAGACTGTCACAGCTGCACTTACAGAGGACATCTTGGAGAATCCATCCAGTGAGGCCATATTGGTAAAAGTCAGCAATAAGAAAGGTGCAATCACTATGATGGGGTTATAATATATGTCTCCCAATAGCCAGCAGGAGCTAGAGATAGATATGTAGCCTGATCAAGGTTATTTTAATGGATCATCTTAACTTCTCCAACACTTGCTGGGACTTCCTTAGTGCCAGGTGCTTAAATCGGGCAGAATTTTTATTAAGTGCATCTAGGAGGGTTTCTTGAAGCAATACGTAGGTAGTCCAACTAGAGAAGAGGCCTTGTATTGGGAATGAACCTGGCCAGCTGATCAAAGTTTCAGTAGGAGAGCATTTTGGGAACAGTGATCACAATTTTATAAGTTTTATAAATAGTTATGGATAAAAATAAGACTGGTCCGTGGGTGAAAGTGCTAAATTGGGAGAAGGCTAATTCCTGAAGAAGGGCTTATGCCCAAAACGTC
>NC_057734.1:20164497-20179143 GCF_004010195.1 Chiloscyllium plagiosum
GCTTTTCCAGCAACACATTTTCAGCTCAGAAGGCTAATTACACTAGTTTTAAGTATGAACTAAAGAAATTAGATTGGAGATGGCTGTTTGAGGGTAAATCCACATCTGATATGTGGGAGTTTTTTGAAGGTCAGTTGTTCAGAGTCCAGGACCAGCATGTTCCTATGAAGAGGAAAGATAAAGACGGTAAGAGTTAAGAAGCCCTGGACGACAAGAGATATTGAAAGATTAGTCAAAAAGAAAGGAAGCATATGTACGGTTTAGGAAACTGAATTCAGACAAAGCCCTTGAGGAATATAAAGATAACAGGAATGAACTTAAACAAAGAATCAGGAGGGTTAAAAGAGGGCCATAAAATATCCTTGCCAATTAGGATTTAGGAAACTCCCAAGGTATTTTATATGTACGTTAGGAGCAAGAGAGTAGCTAGGTAACGGGTAGGTTCTCTGAAGGACAAAGGAAGGAATTTATGTGTGCAGCCAGAAGAAATGGGTGAGATCTTTAATGAGTACATCGCATAGGTATTCACCAAGGAAAAGAATATGGACAGTGGTAAGATTAGGGAGGAATATGTTGATATTCTAGAACATGTCAGTATTGAGAAGGGAAGGTGTTGGATATCTTGGAAAATATTAAGGTATATAAATCCCCAGAGCCTGACAGGATCTATCCCAGGATACTGAGGGAAGCAAGGGAGGATATTACTGAAGGCTTGACAGATACCTTTGCATCCTCTGGAGCAATAAGTGAGGTCTTAAAAGATTGGGGAATAACCAATGTTTTTCCTTTGTTTAAGAAGGACAACAGGGATAATCCAGGAAATCATAGCATGGCTTTTTTGGGAGAAATTTGATTTGATCTCACAAATTTGATAGAGATTTTTGAGGAAGTGATGGAGATGATATATGAGGATATTGTCTCTGTGGATTTTACTAAAGCATTTGACAGGATCCCTCATGGTAGGCTGGTCCAGAAGATTAGGCACATGGCATCCATGGTGAGTTGGTAAATTGGATACAAAATTGATTTGCTCATAGAAAACAGAGGTTACTTATGGATAGGTGTTTTTCTGAGTGGAAGTCTGTGACCTGTGGTGTTGTACAAGGATCAGTGCTTGGATCTCTGTTGTTTGTAATATATATAAATGATGTGGTTAAAAATGTAGGTGGTCTGATTAGTAATTTTACAGATGACACATAAATTATTGGAGTTGTGGATAGTGACAAGGATTATCAAAAGATATATCAGTATATAGATCAATTGGAAAGTTGGGAGGAGAAATGGCAGATGGAGTTTAATCTGGACAAGTGTGAATTGGTGCATTTTGGGAGGTCAAATGCAAGGGGAAAATATATGGTAAATTGCAGGACCATTAGGAGCATTGGTATGTAGAGGGATCTTGGGGTGCAAGTCCATAATCTCCTGAAAGTTGCAACAAAATTGGATAAGAGGGTAAAGAAGGTATACAGCATGTCTGACGTCATTGGTTAGGCTGTTAAGTTAGCAAGTAATGATGCAGCTGTATAAAACTTAAGTTAGGCCACATTTTATTTCTGTAAGAAGGATACAGATGTTTTGGAGAGGATGCAAAAGAGATTTACCAGGATGTTACCTGGATTAGAGTGTATTAACTATAAGGACAGTTTGGACAAACTTGAATTGTTTTTGCTAGAGCATTGGAGGCTGAGGGGTGACCTGACAGAAGTATATTAACTTATGAGGGACATGGATAGGATGGACAGTCAGAGTACTTTTCCCAGGATGAAAATGTCAAATATTAGGGAGTGTAGTGTTAAGGTGAGAAGGGGAAAGTTTAAAGATGTGAGAGGTAAGTTTTTTTTAATACAGGACAGTGGTAATTGCCTGGAATGTGCTGAAAGGGGAGGTGGTAGAAGCAGATACATCAGCAAGGTTTAAGAGACATTTGAACAGATACATGAACAGGCAGGGAACAGAGGATTATGAACCATGAGCCGGTAGTTTGAATTAGTTTAGCATCATGATTGGCACAGACATGGTGAGCTGAGGGGCTTGTTCTTGTGTGGCACTGATGTAGAATTTCATGTGCCATAAGTGGCTCTTTATCTTGCTTAGCTTGGCAGTTGTTACAAGTACAAGAACTATAATGGCTCATGTTGTCCTTAATCTCATTGCTCATCTGTGGCCAGTACAGTGCTTTTCCTGCCTTTTCAGACTAGACTCAATTCCTTGATGACTTTTATATTCTTTAGAATTGCTTTCTTTTCATCTACTTAGAGATAATGAATCTATTTCCTTAGTCCAAGATGATTTCTTGTACAATAATTCCATTTCTATATACCCAATACTCTCTCACAGTAATAATTGCTTCCTTAAAGTTTTTAAGGCCTTCCTTTCTTCACTGCTACCTGTAACACTTGCAGAGTTGCATCTTATCGCACAGCTTGCTAGATTGGAGTGAGATGCTTATCATTTGCATTCAATGTCTGTGCTGGTTTGATGATGTCCAAAGCATGTTGAGCTGTTGACCTAGAATATTTCATGCTCTGTTTGACATTCCTCAAACTTAGTTCATAGGGAGTGCTGGTCTCCACAGCATTTTGTTGATGTACATCCATTTTCCATGCTTGTATGTATGTCATATTCAGTTGATAGCTCTCGAAATTAAGCAACATTCTTCACAAATGCTTTGGAGTAGATGGAAGCAATTTGTGAAAAATGCTTTGAAGTGGCTAGTGGTTTGAAGTCCAGTGACTGGACTTCAATATCACTTCATCTCTCTCGAACAGCTATTGATTAAGAATGCTCACAACCAAAGACAATGTCCAGGACTCTTTCTGTAACTATTAATGCTCAGTTTGCGTTAATATCCTAAATGCAAATGCAGCTCATTGTCCTGGTTACATAAGAGTTGCTCCAAATCGTGTCTTACTGGCATCACATTGCAAAATAACTTTAATCATTGACATCATTGTACCACAGCACTGGCATTGTCAACATTAATTTTTAAACTTTCAGTGAAAATTGTTTCTTCTTCAGTGGCCGACGACTACTGCTGATAAATTAGGCAGGAAGTTGGCTAAGTAGTGCTTTCAAATCTGTTGATTGCTGAATCTGTGTTACAGCTCTGACTTCTACAGGATCTGAGTGAAGTTCTTTCAACTTCAATACATATACTTGACCCCAGACATCTTCAACTGCATCCTTTTGTCTTGTGCAGTTTCAGTTCATCTGATAAATTCTCAAACAGTTGATCTGAAGTAGAGTCATACTGGACTCAAGACATTAATTCCATTTGCTTTCACACATATGCTGCCAAACCAATTGAGTTTCCCCAGCATTTTTGTTTTATGTCTTGATAAGATTGTTTTGTTTATCTAGCCAACGTGATCCAGATTCTTGCAGTTTCCTTGTTTTCCCTGTAATAGATATTCTTCCCTTGCTTTTGTATGGCATCTTCTGCAATATTTACATCCTGTCCTCTGGTCTTGGTCTCTCATTTGGAATTTTTGCAAATATTTCTTCCTTTTCCACAATCTGTTGTTCTTTTTAAGCCTGAAACATTTCTCAGCATCTTGCCAATAACATGCTGTGGTTGAGTTTTGACAACCTCATTGAAAGTTTTCTTATGAGTAAGTTTCTCATCTTTTAGCAGATGTGTTCTTATGTTAGGATCCCTTATATCTGAGGCAGTCCTATCCCTAATGAGATCATCTTGCACTTGTCTAAAGTCATAATGTTCAGTTGGCTCTATCAGTATGGACAACTACTGATCGTTAGCTTCTGATTGAGCTCTGATGTTAAACAAATACCATTCATAATATCATTAACATGAAGTTCAAAGTGTGTCTTCAAAGCCTGTACAATCTCTCGTGTCTGACTTTTCTGACTCTCAGTGAGATCTAGGCAGTGATGTGACTTGTAAGACACTTTCATCAGCACTGATTAGCAGGTCTGTGATTCTTATATGTTCAGGCTCTTTAATTAATTCAGTTTCTGTTTTTTGGTTTTGCCACTGAGAGTGGGGAAAAATATCTCACAGAATATAGAACAGGACATCACAGAAACAGGCCCTTTAGCCCACAATGTTGTGTTGAACATGATGCCAAATTTAATTAATCCCTTCTGCCTGCCCATGGTCCATATTCTCCATTTGTTGCTTATTCATGTGCTTATCTAAAAGCCCCTTAAATGCCCCAATCATATCTACCTCCACTTCCAACTTGACAGCGCATTTCAGGTATCTACCATTCTCTGTGTAAAAAACTTGCCCCTCACACATCCCCTTTGAAATTTCCCCCTCTGACCTTCAATGCATGTTCCCTCGTATTAGACATTTCAACTCTGGAAAAAAGGTTCAGAATGTTAACCCAATCTATGCATCTCATAATTTTATAAACTTCTATCAGGTCTCCCCTCAGCCATCGCCACTCCAGAGAAAACAGGTCTGGTTTGTCCAGTCTCTCCAAATAGCTTGTACCCTCCACTCCAGACAACATGCTGGTAAACCTGTTCTGCATCCTCTCTACATCCTTCCTGTAATGTGGCAACCACAATTGAATGCAATATTCTAACAGCAGTCTAACAACAGTTTTATAATGCTGAAACGTCACTTCCTGACTCATATTCTTTTGATTCCACAACAACAGTGAATGTTTTTTTAACTTACCCAGTAATTCAAAGTTCTTCCTTGCTGTTACCTTCAGTAGCTGGCTCTCTTACGCCTCTGAATTGTTACACATTTTTAGCTCACTTTCTGCACCATGATCCAAGTGATGTGTATTTAATAGCTGCTATGAATTGCATACAATGGCATTTACAGCAGAGCTGGAGGTCACATGATTATGGCAAGCTAGCAATAAACTAAGGGTGCAATTGAATTTTTCAAATACAGTAGCTTGACTTGCACATAGGTTGCATCATGTCTGGATGGACCAAGGCTAACCCGACTTTTTCTTGTCTGTGCTTTTCAGATGTCATTAATAAATGCCTCCTAAACTTGAAAGGAGCTGCCATTCAACAATACAAAATACAGAACAAATCCCAAGGATCTTGGTATCAGAATTGAACATTTGGCATCTTAGTCAAATGTCAGTCAACAATGATTATGACAACTACAATTTGACCTGCAAAGTCTTCATTTTGACTTAACCCCTTATTTACAGAAATAGAAATACAAAACTCAAAAACAATTTCAATAAAACATTTCTCTTTGACATGCAAGGTGTTCGATACATACTCAAAGGAAAAGATAGATACCAATGTGGCTTCTGACGTGCATGGCGGGATTGAGTTTTATGAGAAATTGGCTAAGGATCATATTTGAGGAGTTTCATGCAGGGTTTCTCTCTCTGAGCTCAAGTGACATTTCTCACATTATTGCCTGCAGCTTGGCCTATTATCTATGCATCACAGTTCAAAAGTGTCCTGCTTCCATTATTTTCTGCTCACCAGCATTTGAGGTACTCGCCACTGACAGGACCACCTGGAATCCCAGGCTCTTGTGCCATATTAAAAATAAGGCTGTGTACCAGGTTAAACACTGTTAGTCAGGACCTGCCCCTCACAGTTTTGTGTGTGAAGAATTCTCATCGAGAAGGATGAGAAAGGGAAATTAGTTCCCCACCCTGCCGATAGGGACCTGGAAGTCTCAGTGGATAGGATCACGTAGAGGAAAGGGGTTATTTTCTTTTCACAGGACTGACAGAGAAGACCATGGCACCAAACTGTGCCAGCCTAATATCAAGTTGCCAGTTGGGTCAATGCCATGTTAAAAGTCCGGGCAAAATGTTCAGCAATGCTACAAGAAGCTTCATAACCTTCTACTCTCTGTGATGATCAACTTCTCTCTGATACCTCACCTTCACTCTATCTCTGCTGTTGCACCTACCTTCCGCCATGGCTCATCCTTTACCACTATGACTATTTCATGCAACACCCTCCCTCACTCACTCTCACCTACCCCAACACACCGCACAAACTTTTCTTCCAACTGTACCTGTACAAATAGCTGTGCCAATCATTTCCTTCTCACTCAATCACTCCCTTTGCCTCAGGAGAAAATGGCCCATAACAGGGCAGAAAGAGTCAAGGCGGGTGGTGAGATGCCCTGCGTCCATCTCCTCAGCCCTCCGAGGAGAGGACCACTGCCTTAGAGCGACAGGATACAGACAATTCAGGTAGTGATTGTAAGCCCCATGTCCTGCCAACCAAATAAGAATTGTTGTGCTGCTCTCTAATTACCACCACTGTAAAAATACTCTTAAAATGTAAGACCTTCGGCCCCACCCCACTCCACATTTCACAACATATTCACTCTCTTCCATCCTGCAAGGAGCAGTGGTACCTGCACACTCTCCATCTTTGAGAAAGCAACCCCAGGAGACACCATCTCCACAACAATTCTGAGGAAGAAGCCATAGAACCCTCAGAAGTTGCACCAGCAAGGCTGTCTCCTGCACCTTCCACCAGCTCAGATGCTCAGGATACAGTCAGGAGCAAACACTGATGACCACCTCACTGAAATGTCTTTGTAGCTGGTCAAGGGCAAATACACCATAGCCCCAGTGCATCCTCCCGTTGTTTGGAGCAGAGAATTCAAGGATAAGTGATGTCCTCTGTATGGATGGTACCAGTCCACAGTCACAGACATGACCTGCATGGAGACCTGATGTTGAGGAACCATCCCTCACTTGCCCCATTGGATCAAGTTGTTGTATTGTAGGGCTGCTGGAGAGCATCGTGTGGAGTTCTGACCTCCACCTCTGCACAGAGTACCAAGTGAATGGCTTTCACTCATCTGCACAGCATTCCTTGGAAGACAAGTGAGTGTGACTCTCCTGCATCATCACCACCTTATGAGAGATCCTCTGGCTGCAAGCTCCAGAGTAAGGGCTCACTCGAGGGAAGTTTCTGTTGAGGAAAGAGTGAATCTTTGGCTCAGGAGTCTTCGACAAAGAAGTTAAGAGAAGTGATTCGCCACAGTTGAAGAGGGTGAAGACATGACTGCCAAGCTGATTCAGTGTACTGCGTGCATGATGTGGGAGGTCAGGGATTCTGGTGTAGCTGGCTCGTATAACTGTGGAAAGTGTGTACACGTTCAGCTTCTTACAGAGCATATTGCAGCACTGAAGAAAGAACTAGATGTCCTCAGGCTCATCCGAGAGAACGAGATCTTTCTGGACAGGACCTTCAGTGAGGTTATTACACCGAGCATACCAGAAGAGAGTAGAAGGGAGAAGACGATGAGGAAGGCAGAGATGAGACATGTGCAAGAGACCCCAGGGGAAGTACCTATCAGGAACAGGTTGAATCTCTTGGAAGAAAAGGAGGGACATTCTACAGCGGGACTTCGGAGAACTCGGAAAAAGGCCGAAAAGCAGGACATCTAGGGAGGTTATCTCTGGTTTGCTTCCAGTTCCTCAGGCTGGAGAGGACAGGAACAGGGAGATAATGGACATAAATGTGTGGCTGGGGATCTGGTGCAGGAAGCAAGGATTTAAATTCTTGGAGCACTGAGGTATGTTTAGCGGTAAGGATGAATTATACAAGAGGGACAGGTTGCACCTTAATAGGTGGGGGACCAGTATTCTGGCAGGTAGGTTTGCCACTGCAACACAGCTGCATTTAAACTAAATAGCGGGGGGGAGGAGACAAACTGGAAGTTTAAGAAGGAAGTTGAAGCGAAAGTTAGAACAAGAGAAGTCAAGAAAGACAACAGAATCAATGGAGCAGAAAACTTAAAAAAGGATCATGCCATAAGGTCAAGTGAAATAGGGATTGATAGGAAGGGTGAGGGGAGTAACAAATTAAAAATATTATATATGAATGCATGACGCATTAGAAATAAGGTGGATGAGCTTGAAGGTCATTTGGAAATTGGCAGTTACTATGTTGTGGGGATAACTGAGATGTGGCTTCAAGTGTTCAGGGCTTGGGAAATGAATATTCAAGGCTATGCATGCTATCGTAAGGACAGACTGACTGGCAGAGGGGCTGGGGTGGCCCTGTTGGTAAGGAATGATACTCAGTCCCTTGCACAGGGGGGACCTAGAATCAGGGGATGTAGAGTCAGTATGGATAGAGCTGAGAAATTCTAAGGTTAGAAAGACCCTAATGGGAGTTATCTACAGTAGCCTGGATGTAGTGTGTAAGTTGAATAAGGAGCTGAAATTGGCCTGTCGCAAAGATATTACTACAGTTGTTATGGGGGATTTCAACATGCAGGTAGACTGGGAGAATCAGGATGGTACTGGACCCCAAGAAAGAGAGTTTGTGGAGTGCCTCCGAGATGGATTCTTAGAACAGCTTGTGCTGGAGCCTACCAGGGAGAAGGCAATTCTGGATCTGGTGTTGTGCAACAAACTGGATTTGATCAGGGACCTCAAAGTAAAGGAGCCATTAGGAGGTAGTGACCACAATACAATAAGCTTTAATCTGCAGTTTGAAAGGGAGAGGGTAGAATCGGAAGTGACAATATTTCAGTTGAGTAAGGGGAACTATGGAGCTATGAGGGAGGAGCTGGCCAAAGTTCAATGGTGCAATACCCTAGCAGGGATGGCAGTGGAACAACAAAGGCAGGTATTTCTGGGTATAATGCAGAAGACAGGATCAGTTCATTCCAAAAAGGAAGACGTGGCTGACGAGGGAAGTTAAGGACCATATTAAAACAAAAGGGAAAAAGCATAACATAGCAAAGCTGAGTGAGAAATTGGAGGACTGGGAAGCTTTTAAAGAACAACAGAGGATAACTGAAAAGGAAATATGCAAAGAAAAAATAAGGTATGAAGGTAAACTGGCCAAAAATATAAAGGAGGATAGTAAAGGCATTTTTAGATTTGTGAAAAGAAAAAAAAAGGTTAAGACTAAAATTGTGCCCTTGAAAACAGAAACGGGTGAATTTATTATGGGGAACAAAGAAATGGCAGAACAGTTGAATTGGTACTTTAGATCTGTCTTCACTGGGGAAGACATGAACAATCTCCCAGATGTAATAGTGGCTGAAGGACCTGAACTGAAGGGAATTTATTTTAGGCAGGAAATGGTGTTGGAGAGACTGTTAGGTCTGAAGGCCTAACAGGACCTGATGGTCTACATCACAGGGTACTGAAGGAGGTGGCTCTAGAAATCGTGGATGCATTGATGATCATTTTCCAATGTTATATAGATTCAGGATCAGTTCCTGTGGATTGGAGGTGGCTAATGTTGTCCCACTTTTTAAGAAAGGAGGGAGAGAGAAAACAGAGAATTATAGGCCAGTTAGTCTGACCTCAGTGGTGGGAAAAATGCTGGAGTCAATTATAAAGGACGAAATTATGACACATCTGGATAGCAGTAACGGGATAGGTCAGAGTCAGCATGGATTTATGAAGGGGAAATCATGCTTGACTAATCTTCTGGAATTTTTTGAGGATGTAACTCTGAAGATGGACAAGGGAGATCCAATGAATGTAGTATACCTGGACTTTCAGAAAGCCTTTGATAAACTCCCACAAAGGAGGTTAGTGAGCAAAATTAGGGCACATGGTATTAGGGGCAAAATACTGACATGGATTGAAAACTGGTTGACTGACAGGAAACAAAGAGTAGTGATAAATGGCTCCCTTTTGGAATGGCAGGTGGTGACCAGTGGTGTGCCGCAGGGATCAGTGCTGGGACCGCAACTTTTTACAATGTACATTAATGATATAGATGAAGGTAGTAAAAGTAATATTAGCAAATTTGCTGATGACACAAAGGTGGGTGGCAGGGTGAAATGTGAGGAGGATGTTAGGAGAATACAGGGTGACCTGGACAGGCTAGGTGAGTGGACGGATGCCTGGCAGATGCAGTTTAATGTGGATAAATGTGTGGTTATCCACTTTGGTAGCAAGAACAGGAAGGCAGATTACTACCTAAATGGAGTCAAGTTAGGTAAAGGAACAGTACAACGAGATCTAGGTGTTCTTGTACGTCAGTCAATGAAAGTAAGCATGCAGTTACAGCAGGCAGTGAAGAAAGCTAATAGCATGCTGGCCTTCAGAACAAGAGGAATTGAGTATAGAAGCAAAGAGGTCCTTCTGCAGCTGTACAGGCCCCGGGTGAGACCACACCTGGAATATTGTGCACAATTTTGGTCTCCAAATTTGAGGAAAGACATTCTGGCTATTGAGGGAGTGCAGTGTAGGTTCACGAAGTCAATTCCCGGAATGGCGGGACTATCTTATGTTGAAAGATTGGAGTGACTGGGCTTGTATACCCTTGAGTTTAGAAGACTGAGAGGGGATCTGATTGAGACGTATAAGATTATTAAAGGATTGGACACTCTGGAGACAGGAAACATGTTTCTGCTGATGGGTGAGTCCCGAACCAAAGGATATAGTTTAAAAATAAGGGGTAGGCCACTTAGAACAGAGTTGAGGAGAAATGTCTTCACCCAGAGAGTGGTGGGTGTGTGGAATGCTCTGCCCCAGCAGGCTGTGGAGGCCATGTCTTTGGATACTTTCAAGAAAGAGTTGGATAGAGCTCTTAAGGATAGTGGAATCACGGGTTATGGGGATAAGGCAGGAACAAAATACTGATTGAGGATGATCAGCCATGATCATAATGAATAGTGGTGCTGGCTCGAAGGGCAGAATGGTTGACTCCTGCACCTATTGTCTCTTGTCTATTGTCTATTGTCCACATTCTTTGGAGAATGTTGCAGGGCCAGGCTTTTGAACAAATGTGCTCTTATAAGACTGAGGAGAAGAAATATCAGACAAAAGTGAAACAAGAAACAATTTAGAGGGACAAAATAGAAACTGGTGAAGGGCACAACATTTGAGACTTTTTTCATGACCAGCTAAATGAATGCTGTTGCAAGAAGGGTAGCATTGTTTGATTTATTAGGAGCTCCGTCCCAGAGGTTAGTAATCACTTTGTCAAGGGGTGTTTGCTAGATTCAAAAGTTTGTCCTGCATGTCATTTATAACATACTGCATTCACAGAAACATTGCATTTGGGAAACGCTTTATGCTTATGAAGCTAATGTTCTCTTTCCACAAGTAATTTGCTCTTGCCCATTTGCAAGCAAGGTCTCCCTCTTTTATCGACTAATATTTGGATCTGTTAGCGTAAACGTGTAATGCTTGCCTGAATGAAGTATTGTCCCTGTGGTAAATATTATCCATGTGTTGTTTTCAAAAGGATGTACAATCCTGTAATAGTCCTTTTGTAAACAGTGAAATTGCTAACATTCTTACCAGGACGGATGGTCTCAGTCAGTAAATGCAGGTGAGCTTGGACAGGTGCATATTTAACATGGAAGTTATGATGACATGTGTCTGATTGTGCCCTCAAGAAACGAGCTTTCCACTGCAAATTTAAAATCACCATGGAGCTCAAAGGAATTTCCAGTAGGAATTTTTCTGATCATTGCAAATTAAATACCAGCCATTTCATCACAGCTGGAAGCAGGATTCTTGAAGTTAATTAATTTATAAACAGAGGTTTTGCAGTGCAAAACATCACACCTCAGCATAAGCAAACGTGAATGCATCAACTTCAATGCAGTGCACAAATCTACCTTTGAAACCAAATAGCCGCCACTCATATGTTCAAAGAGCCCCCCCCCCACCCCTTGCAAGCCAAACATAGTGCATGCTCTATTGTATCACCTTAAAGTTGGCAAGCAGCTCTATCAATTGGACATTAGCAATGAAATTCCAATACAGCGGGCTATCAATTCAAACAAAAACTTGTGCAAATATAGTACCTTTAGCATTGTAAAACAGCCCAGGTTGTGGAAAGACGGCATCATCCAATGGTGGATGCCAAATCAAAGAAGTTAAAGAGAAAATTATGGAGATTTAAAAAGGAGTGTGTACTTGGTTAAAGAGGTGAAGTTTATGATGGATCTTTAGGGAGTTGGAAAATTGGAGGTGCAGAGGGAATGAGAAGTCATAGTTTGAAGATATTAGGAGGAAGGTATAAAGGAGACATCAGAGGTAGGCTCTTTATGCAGAGTTGTGAATGCATGGAATGTGTTGCCAGCTGTGGTGGTGGAAGCAGAGTCATTGGGGACATTTAAGCGACTGCTGGACATGCACATGGATAGCAGTGAGTTGAGGGGTGCATAGGTTAAGTTACTATATTTTACATTAGGATTAAATCTCAGCAAAAGATACTGGTCCAAAGGGCCTACTCTGTGCTGTACTTTTCTATGTTCAAGAGGAACGACGAACTCTAGAACTTCTGATTGAAGAGTATGAAGGCATGGTATTCAATGATGAAGAGAAAAGAGAGGAGAGGAGAGGAGAAGAGAAGAGAAGAGAAGAGAGGAAAGGCACAACAGAAACAAAATATATGGGGATAGAAAGTTTGTGGAGACAGAGGGGATTCAGAGGTCAAGAGGAGTGAGGTCAATAAAGCATTTAAATGCCTTTGTACTACTTTTAAATTCAAGGTATTCAGACTCTGGTAATTGTCTTGGGATCAGAAACAGAACAAACTAGCCATATAAATACTGTGGCTATGCCTTTACCATTCCTCAGAGCAGAACTTGTTAAATTGGCCCCTTTGACGTGTCAATGCTGTGTGTGTCTTTATGGATGCATTAAAAGGAAAATGTTCCATTCTTGTTAAAGAAAAGATTTACAGATCCGACTCCCTGAGATTTTCTTTGCTGCCTAGGGACAAAGGAAGCAGCTTATCTTTGTATCTCCATGGAGACAGAAGAAAAATATAAGATTACAGTAGACTGGAAAAGCAAATGAGACAAGAAAGATTGAAAAGGATGATCAGGAAGACATACAGAACATTTAAGAAACAGAAAGGAGTTGATACAAGTGAAGTAAGAAGTCAAAAGAACTCAGTTTAAGGCAGAGAGCAGGTCATTATGACAAATTGTAACAAACAGAAGTTCTCAAAATACAACAGCCTATACATCAGGTAACAAAATTGTGCAACTCAAGGGATGGGAAAGCTGGAGAATGGCATCTGGAAAGCCAGAGTGCTTCATCTTGTGCTTTAAGCTAATAGAGCTACATGCACTGAGATATCCGCACATACACTGTCCCTGAGCCTGCACATTATCACTCAGTAATATTCTTCAACTCCTTGTGGACTGTAAAATAGCTCAATTTACATAGAACATAGAAAAACATAGAAAAATATAGCGCCGTACAGGCCCTTCGGCCCTCGATGTTGCGCCGATCCAAGCCCACCTAACCTACACTAGCCCACTATCCTCCATATGCCTATCCAATGCCCGTTTAAATGCCCATAAAGAGGGAGAGTCCACCACTGCTACTGGCAGGGCATTCCACGAACTCACGACTCGCTGAGTAAAGAAATGAGACTCATTGCACGATTTATATGCACACACAAACGAACAAGCAACTAACTTAGGTTGTATAGCGACTCCTACTTCTTTACAGATGCACAATGTTCTTCATCCTTAAACTCCAAGATCTATCCCATTCCCATTGATGCAAATGTTAAGGACAGATTGAAAGTAATTGGCTGAAGAAATGAGAGTGATATGAGCAAAAATGGTTTCATGCAGCAATTGGTCAGGAGCTGGAATGAGTGGCCTCAGAGTAGGGCAGAGTGCATTCAATTCAAGCATTCAAGACGAAATGGGATTGGTCTCTGAAAGGACAGTAAGTGAAAGGCTACATGGCAAAAGCTGGGCATGGCAGGGGGTGAATAGCTCCCCAACACAGACACGTCAGACTAAGTAGCCACCTCCTGTGCTCCAACCATTGTGTGATTCAGTGATAAGTTATATGACTAGTCTTAGTGGAAATAAAGTGATTTATTTCACACTGTTTCTTCATCATTGGCTACACTCTTCACAAATACTATGACATTTGACTTCTCTCTTTTTCTCTGAAAATGCAACATCTATTCTGAAGCACTTCGCAACAGCCTGCACTACTATAGCGAGGAAAATGTTCCATATCTCTATGCTATATGATTAGTCATAATACATCAAATCTAGAGAGAAATGGCAGTGAGCAGCTATTGCAAGAATTTCTCTTTTGTGCTCAGAATTATCATGTAATTTGTTTAAAATATTGTAGTTGCCTAAAGCATGTTCACTCCAGTAGTTGGGGAACTGCAGTATAACAAAATCAAAGAGATTACTGTTCCTGTTAGAGCAGAATAACTTTGTAGAGGTACATGACAACACAATGTAATTGCTGCAAACCTATGATTTTGTTTCCAGAATTCACTTAGAACAATTCTCCAACAAAGCTATCTACTACCCATTAATGTTTGCATGTGGCTCATTCTGTTTATCAAAATTGTACATTTCTAGTGAAATTTACTGCTTTCTTCCTGTCAACAACAAAATTAACCATTGTTAGGAGTCTAAATAGCATTCTTTGTAGTACTTACTTTTGAAATGTTAGTTACAGATTATTTAGCAATCACAAGTGGAGGATGGGCTTTTTAAACCTTAGCAACTTATGATTGGCCATTTTAAGTGCCTTTCTTGCATTCAGTGGAATTGATTAAACCAAAATAAAATATAAATTGTCTATTATTTTCATCAGAAAATGTTGATAATTGGACCAGTCCAAAAGTGAATTGAACCTACCTCTGCCATACTCTCAGGCAGCTAATTCCAGCTTCCCAATCACTTGCTGCTCTAAACCATTTAGCTCATGTCACAGTTATTTCTTTAGCCAATTACTTTTG